>NC_069132.1:69905286-70230974 GCF_026914265.1 Mya arenaria | reverse complement strand
ACATTATTTTTAATCATTTCCAAATGACTAAAATATTATACCCGCTCCCCCCCCCAAAAAAAAAAAAAAAAATAAATAAATAAAATAAAAAATGTTAAGGTGGTGACTTATAATAGTTTCAGTTGGGTAATCAGATCCCAATATTATTCATATTTGGCCTGAAAATAACATTTTTGTTCCTTTTATATTCATACAACCAGACTATTGCATGATGTCCTTGTAGACCACAGGAATGCTCTCAAACCTATGTTTCTGTGTATCCAAGTTACCATGACATGTAAATCTTACCATTGTTGTGTATCATATTCCAAAATTCTTCCCAACATTATATTAGATCAATTATTTGTGTAGCTGTGAGTTTACTGTTGAAGGATTTGTTAATTCAATAAAATTAAATTAAGGGATTTTTTTAAAAGAAAAATCAATGAAGTAGAAACAGCCATTACTATTTATTTCATACCTGTAAAACTTCCGCCTTTAATATTGTAAGAATTGAGCATTTAATATTGAAACTCAGGAAAATGGTTAGTAGTTGACCCCATATGGGATATACAGGGCTCAGGAAACCAAATTTGAGTTCGAGCTGAAATGACCATGTTATGCTATCAAAAGAAGAAATTTGAAATTTAGGCTTCTTAGTAAATTATTAATGATGCATGGTCTTTATCCATGAGCTATTCTATTGTTCATTTTGAGTATATGAATGCTACCTTGGAAGTGAATGACCCTGTAATCTTGTTGTTTAACCTCAGTTATGCTGCCCAAGATTTGTGGTGAGTATTTACCCCACCCACTTTTTCTAACATGGGAGGCTTTCTTTGTACTCTGTAGATAATTTTGCTTTTATTAATATTTGGTGAAAGGTTTCTAAGCTGGGGCTGTATTGGGTATAAAGTGTTGTTTGGTTTTGTATGCATCTCTTATCATATTTAGTGGAGTGTAACTTGTTTAATATTCTGTAGAACTATTCTTGATTACTGAATATTTGCCATAATATCTATTATTGGTTATATCATTTACATGCGCATTTTTGAGAAGGTATATTATGATGGAACAGTTTTTCTATTTACTGTAAATATTGTACAGGAGCTCAATGCAGTATAGGATTATCTAAATTATGTTTAGAATAAAAAGTTTTTGACAGGATATAACAATAACTTACTATATCACGCTTCTAACATGAATGCCGCAACGCTATTGGACTGGTTATGCGGTGACCCCATATTTTTCCATATTGGGTTACCAAATTTATATTGAACCAAAATGGCGCCTATTTTCACATTCCAATGAATATTCTGATGAATAAATGAAACATTTAAACATGTAAACAGGTTGTCGACATGATATATACGTTAGGGAGTTTGTAGGCGATAGGATATGGTATAGCAAAGGCGACCATATAAGGGTTCGAGCTTCATTCTCACTCGATATGGTTTCCTTTGCCCCGTATATCCCATATCGGGTCACCTACTAACCAACCTTATAATATTAAATGCATCAAATTGTTTTATAATTTTTTTTTTTAGTTTGTGAAAATTGACTCATGCATGAGTAAAGTACAATCATACCAATGGTATGATGCATCTTTCGACTGACAGAGTAAGCGCACATGTGGGCTTACTGACTGTCGGTCGAAAGATGCATGAGTTAAATAAAGGGGCATTCCATGTGCGCTAACTCTGTTAGACAAAACATCCATGAGTAACAGACATACCAATATTCATGCTCTTATTCTATGAGACAAAACCTGCTTGATTAACGTAATTAACACTAACTCTATCAGTAATGTTTCAATATTTAAATTTGTTTGATATATTTGTCTCCCTTATACCTTATATTTCTTTAGTCAAACGTTATTATGTAGTTAATGCTTTTCATACATAGATGTGCATAAACATTTTTATTTAATTAAGAGTAAAGCTATGCATGCTGATAGTGCAACTTTAAAAAGTAATTCTTGCTTAATAGATCAACATATTGTACAGTCTAATAATTTTTCAACATCATTAAGATTGAAAAAAACACACACACAAAATAGCTTAATTTTTTATTGAAAATCCCCAAGAAGATTTTAACAATTTCTTGTTTGAAATGGTGCATTTTGAGCTTTTTGTATTACTTTTATTTCTCCAATAATGACATTAAAAATAAACTTGGATATGGACACCTTCATCCGCTAGTGCATGTTATAACCCTAACGCTAATTATTTCTAATAATTTTTAACAAACTTGCTCTCTCTCTCTCTCTCTCTCTCTCTCTCTCTCTCTCTCTCTCTCTCTCTCCTTTCCTTCTTCTGTCTCTCTCTCTCTCTCTCTCTCTCTCTCTCTCTCTCTTGATGAAAAAAACTGAACTTTATCTTTGTATCATAGGTTGAAAAATTGCATATTGTAACATCAAAAAGCATATGTTTTGAATTTAGGTTTAAAAAATACCAGTTTTCTATGACATTGCATCATGAAATTTGTAACTAACATACACATATGAATTGATAGAATACAAGAGTAGTCTGCGGGTTAAACACTTGTCTGCTTCTCACCAAAGACATCATGGGTATGAGTCCCACCAGTGGTACGTTTATATGGCAGCTGTCAAAAGGGACATCAGTACTGGTTTCTGTCCAGAAAACTGACCATATCAGCTTGTAGCTATCTTAATAATCGAGCTTTAAAGAGTACAAGTTTAATGTACAAGGAAATTGGTGAGCTAACATGAATTTGAATTAGATTGTTGTGTCCAGGTTTTATGTTAAGTTATTTTACTTTATGACTTCAGCCGAGACCTTGAACGACGTTACCAGAGTGAACAAGAGAGGATTGAGCAAGCAAGGTACAGTAACTCCTGAACTATTATTGAATTGTCTACCCTGTTTGTGGAAAATTTGTGGAAAGTTGATGTTTTTTCTCTGAAGTGTCATTACATCATAAGTGCTCATTTAAAAAAATGAGGTGTTGTCGTACTAGCATTAATTTTATGTTGTTGTTGTTGTTCTGGTTATTGTGGTCATCATCATCTTTGTTGTTGTTGCCGCCATCATCATTGTGGTCATTGTTGTTGTTATGGTGTTTTTTGTGGGTTTTTTTTTTTTGTTGTCATCATAGTTGGTCTTGTTCAGGAACTTTTAAAACATAGTACGCCTGGTTATATTCCTGATAAAATTGTTTGGTGACTGTTTTGTTTATTCGTTTTAAAAAAAAAAATCAAAGCTGTTGAATAAATGTTTAATTCATTTCATTCCAATTTGCATTAACTTCTAATAGTGTTAAACTTCTTAGTGCATGTTTCATTGATAAATTAGTCAGTTGGCACCGTTTTTTTATAGTCTTGCAGTATTATCAGTTCATATTGTTCTATTGATGGCAGACAATATTTCTGCCAAGTTAAGTGCAAAATCAGCAGTCTAACAGACTTCTACTATAGTAGTGTTCACAGCTCAGAGATTATTTCTGATAGTGCCTTGTTCAGTTATCATACATAATGGGGGAACTATGTCATTTGTATTTGTTCATAATTTTGTAGATGGATTTGTTTTGAATCTTCCATGTAGGTTATAGGGTGGGGAATCATATATCCACCAGCCCATTTATTGGTATTAAAATGGATATTTAAGGTGTTTAAAGATAGGATGTTTGAGCTAAGGCCAATATTGTCTAGTGTTTACATGTTGATAACAGATTTTATTCATATTTGGATTTTTTGGGGTAAAAAAGCAGGATTTATAAAGATATTTTACACCACACTCTGAATATTTAAGGTATTAACTTTCAAGTTTTAGTGCTTTTTAGTTGTAATTGTATATGCTCCTGTATTTAAGGATGATGGTAGGATAGATCATGTATATATGTCCCTCGTCACTTTGTGAGCGTTCGTTTTGCTTTTTTTGGGTGACAGATAATAATAGAATAGATGGCTTGATCCTTTAATGGAATTACTCAAAGAAGATAATGTAATATATTTACAACATTTGATGTGATTTGCTCTTTTAAAATACACATACTCTTTCAAAAAGTGGATAGGCAAGAGTATGCGTCACATTCAGTGATAGTTATAGCGTTAAAAGCCTATTACCATTGTCCTCAATGTAATCATGATTTCTTCAGAACTGTTCTAGTGCAAAATGAATAACTATCATTTACTATAATAGTGGTCAAAATTATATTTTGTCAAATTGGATGGCACTGTATTTCTCAAATTTGCTGTATTATATAATTTATTTTGTATTGGCAGAAAGCCATTAATAATTTTAATTAGTAGATTTAAACAGAGGTTGGACCAGTAGATGAAACATAATCTCGACCACTATGCAGGTTTAAGGGTTATACGGAGGGTTGTAAGCAGCATTTAGCAAAATAATAATGGTACGTGACATGCATCGCAAATAACAACATATTTTAGTAAATTTACACTTATAAACTTTAACCAACTTCATTTTGTTATGCACATGTCAATTGTAACCACAGCCCCCCAGGTCCGGGAGTATACAGGGGATAGATGGGGAAATGGGCTGTTTTTGCAGTGGTTTTGTCTTTGTGCCAAAATAGCTGGGAATGGTCCTTACCTGGGGTGCGGGGGCATATGGTGGGGATTATACCCAGCAGTTCGTCCCTGCAGGGTGTTTTTTTTTACCTGGGCTTGGCTGGACAAAAAATCAAAGACCCTGCTATTCCCCAGACCAGGGGGGGAGGGGTGGCTGGTTACAATTGACTGGTGCATTATCAATTCAGTAAGTGTGATTCCTATACTTATATGTTCTGAACTAAAACCGGAGTGGATAGTGCAGAACTGAAATGCTAATTGAATCAGTTTTATTTAATATAATATATTGATATCATATTTCTTTTAAAATTATCTTAAAATTACTCAAATGTTCAGAGCTGATAACGGTGAGGGTTGATATTGCAGAAATGCAAATTGAATAATAAATTATGTGGTTATTTACTATATTGATTATATTTCTTTTGAAAATGTCTTAAGTATTAGAAAACTTACTCAGTTTTGTTTAAAACACCTGGGTAAACTTTTGAAACAGAAATTAAAGTTTTATGCCCATTACTGAGTACAGAATTAAGCTAACATCTCAAATATGGGTAAGACAAGGTTAGAAATTGACAAAAGATGTATTTTTTCTTAGTAAATATTTACACTCAAGCTGATAAGCCATAATCTACAAAGCTGACAATAATGTTGGGACACTGGTGTAGCTCCATTAGGCACTTACAATATACCAGGGCCAGCACGTAATTGAATGATATTTATGAAAAAGGAATCCATTTTTTAGGGTTTTTTAGTGTATTTTTTAACCAAGATATTGTAGAAAGCATCCCGCATTTAAAATTTTCGTGTTGGGGCAAGACACTGAACGCCCCCCCCCCCCTCTCACTAGCCAGCCAACCCTTCACGTCAATTCTGGTCAAGCTACAACCCTGCTTGTATATCAGTCTATGGTACATATGATATTTCTTTATTGATTTTGATTAAAAACATTATTGTTCATCTTTTACCTTTATTTAATTCAGTTAGATTTTTATTTGAAATGAGAAAAGAGAATGTATACAATTAGCTTTTCTTGTTTATGCAAACACGATTCTATAATTGCTCTATGACATAACGACTGTTATAACATTGTAAAAGATTGAAAGATATCTATTAATTCAAACTTATCAAACGCCTGTGAAAAGTTTTGTGATTGGTGTCGAAATAAAACCTTAATGAAACAGATTTTGATAAGATTAGAAATCCTATTGATGTGAAATACTTGCATGTGGACTAAAAAGTGATTTCCTGAAGTATTGTGACTTGATTTGACATGTATTTAGCTTATTTTATCAACCAAGTCAATAATTGTTTACTTAGTGTCACCATTGGCTTTGTTGTTGTTGTTGCTTCAGCTGTACATTGCTGCAACAGCTTTTACTAAAAAATTGACAATGAGAAAAGTGTTTAGCATCTATATACATTGCAGTTATTTAAAAAGTCAATATAAAAATGTCATTCGTTGATATTTTTTATTGGATAAATATTCTATACAAGATGTCTTTTGCAACGTGTATTGTGATTCTATGTAATTGGACTGTCAATCTTGTTGGAAATAATAGAAAAAGCTTTCAGTACAGAGAGGCTATCATACCTTTAAAGAGTAAAGTATTGCCAGGAAAAAACAATCTTGGACATCGATTAAACCAGAGATCCAGGCATATTTTTCTGGTGTCTTAAAGAACACTTGCTGTGGAAGGACCTATTTATCAGTAAAAAATTTTGTGGATGTTTTCTATGCTGAATTCCAAATTGGAGGATACATTGGACGAATTCAATTCTTGTGTTAGTGTATTGGCTTGTTCCAGGAGCATAGACAAATTATGTATTTCATAATGAAAAAGAAATTATTGGTGTTCAAATGAAGCCAAGCTAGCATAAACATAAGCATGTCGCATAAATCAAAGATAGATGGTCACATGAAGACAAGCAAGACTGTCTCATAAATAAAAAGCAAAACTTTCACATAAATTTAGGCAACACTCACTCACAGTCGCTTAAATTAAAGCAAGTCTATAGCATAAGTATTATAGCATAAATATAAGCAACTTGCTGTCGCATCAATATAAGCAAGACTGTCACATGAATAAAAGCAAGACTGTCACATGAATATATGCAAGACTGTCACATAAATAAAAGCAAGACTGGCACATGAATATAAGCAAGACTGTCACATAAATTAAAGCAAGACTGTCACATGAATATATGCAAGACTGTTACATAAATAAAAGCAAGACTGGCACATGAATATATGCAAGACTGTCACATAAATAAAAGCAAGACTGTCACATGAATATAAGCAAGACTGTCACATAAATAAAAGCAAGACTGTCACATAAATAAAAGCAAGACTGTCACATGAATATATGCAAGACTGTCACATAAATAAAAGCAAGACTGTCACATGAATATAAGCAAGGCTGTCACATAAATAAAAGCAAGACTGGCACATGAATGAAAACAAGACTCTCACATGAATAAAAGCAAGACTGGCACATGAATGAAAGCAAGACTGTCACATGAATAAATGTCAGACTGTCGCTTAAACATTAAACCATAAATATAAGCAAGACTCTCACATGAATAATCAAGAATAAAAGCAAGACTATCGCATTAATATCATAGCATAAATCTAAGAAATTTTGACTCACAGTCGCATGAATATAAGCAAGACACTAGTATTGCATACATATTATAGCATAATTATAAGTAATTTTGACTAATAGTCGCATAAGTATAAGTAAGACTTCACGTGAATATAAGCAAGACACTAGTATTGCATAAATATTAAAGCATAAATATAAGTCATTTTGTCTCACAGTCGCATATATATATAACTAAGACTATCACATGAATATAAGCAATATTTTCACATAAATATTATAACATAAAAATAAGTCATTTTGACTCACAGTCGCATGAATATAAGCAAGACTTCACATGAATATAAGCAAGACTTCACGTGAATATAAGCAAGACTTCACGTGAATATAAGCAAGACTTCTAGTGAATATAAGCAAGACATTAGCATAAGTTGTTCTTTTTTCATGGATAAATCTATTTTAATCACTGAAAATCAAATAATAATCTCTATTCTTTATAACTATCGGAATATATATTAATTATTGTGAAAATGTCATTTGTTTTAAGTAAATATTAATTTCAATTTCAGGACGGAACTTGAACAACTTAAAAGTGAGCACGAGCGTGCAGAAGAGGCGCGTCAACTTCGGGAAGAGGAAATGTACGCAGCACATGAGCAGCATCGCGCCGATATCGAGGACCAGAAACATCAGCTTGCACGACTTGTGGAGGAAAATGAGCGTGCACGTGAAAAAGCAGAGGAAGAGTTGCAGCTCGCACGGGAAAGTCTGGCAAAGGAGAGGGAGGCTTGTAAGTTAAAAATGTACTTGCATTATACATGTCATTTTTTCAAAATTTGGTAAACGCTTTATTTATTAATTTCCCAATGTTCATTGGCTGCATGTTTACGTCTGAATCTCCCCTATTTTCATAGTTTCTTTACCTAAAATTTAATCCTGTAAAGTCTACTTCGAATTTTTATTGAAGGTTTTTTCATGCTATACATTCTTAATCAGCAAACTTTTAGAGAATATATTTCCTTGTGTCCGGACAAAATCTGGTCCGGCAACCGTAAACTATCTAATTTTGCTTATTGTGATAGTAGGCTTGGCTTAAGAAGGGCATAAATACAATAAATGTTCTTTTTGGTATTTAAATAAATGCGTGTTACTCAGTTACTCACCTCGAATGCTGTCTTTACAATATATGTGTGTTTAAGTTGCAGTGGCAATGAAACTTAATTGTGAAGCACTGGATCGTGTCACGTAATGCTACTGTTCACTTAACTTTCGTGATAGTTTGTTCAGTAACCAACCAACAACTGTTTAAGTGTTCTAAGTCTTTATTGTTCCACGTTCTTTCTAAGTATAATAATCAGTATATAATACAGCATGGCATTTAAGGTAATCCCGCATCCCAACTGCCGTCCATTAAGGACCCAAGGCCGGTCTCCTTCCGTGCCTAACAAACTCTGTTTTCACATCCCAAATCATCTCTTTTATACTAATTTGTACTAATTTGTTGTCTACCTATGACAGCTTTACAACCACAGGAATACACGTTTTTGTAATTAACATGACCATTTTGTACATTTGTACCAGGTCGGCTGTCAACCATCTTCATATTCAAATGACAATCAAATATGCCCTACATTACTAAACATGCAGTATGTAGACACATATCCATTTAATTAAATCTTAATTATATCTTAATTATAACGTATTACGTCACATTCTATAGTATTAAACTCTGTTACGTGACATTCGTCCCTTTTTTATCAAGATTTTTAAGAAAATCTTTGCGTCAACCCCAAACAATGGTTATAATTGAATAGATAAATAAAATCGTAAGAAACTATGTTTCTCAACCCCAAACAGGTAAATTAAAAAAAGTAATTCTGACAAAAAAAAAATACGCAAAAGAAAATCTGTGCCTAAATCTCAAACAATGATATCAAATTGTATTTCCGACAAAAAATACGCAAAAGAAAATCTGTGCCTAAATCCCAAACAATGATATCAAATTGTATAGATACCGTCCCTTTTTAATGCAAGATTTTCTTTTGGTAAGCAATAGAAAGTAAACTGACACGTTATTTGTCAAAATGTCTGACATAATATAGACTAATTGGTAATTAGCCCTCAGGTAATTAATAAACATAGTTAACAATTAGAAAATAACACTGCAGATTGAGTACAAGTAATTAACACTGACAGAACTGTTGTCAAATTTGGTATTTAGTCAATGTTTTATGTAGCACTGCTTTTCATGTTATCATTCTGAAGACAGGGAATCATCGTTGTTGTTGTTGCTGCTGCCTTGTTGTTGTAGATGTAGAGTTTATAGCCAAGGGGTTGTTTGATTGTAGAATGTCCCCACCGACTCGAAATGTTCTGCCATTATACGACTGCTAATTCTTGAAGTGTACTTAGATAGATGTGTGCAAGTGTTCCTGTTATTGAAGATCTAACGATCTCAAGTTGGTGTTGTCCATCACACAGGAATCATCACGGTCCTAAAGACTTGATCATGTGACGTCAAGCCGAGCACAGGTCATACGAGAATGTGTGCTTAGCTCCTCTGGATATTCCGAAGTGTAACCAATTGGTTAGCACATCACATACGCAATACCAGAATATAGTTCGATCCTTTATGAAACACCGATGACCACTTAACACAATATCGCCACTAGGTATATTATCTCGATATCCGCTGAAGAATAATGTTGATATTGACTGTTCGTATCACGTGACATATTACCTGTACTTTTACCTTTCATTGACATAGGTGTTGCTATTACCATGAAATTTTGTGTTGATATTTTCAAGCAGGCTTATATTTTGAAAGTGGCCCCATTTATAATTAATTACTGTATCTGTGCGTAAGTATTCGTATGTTTGATTTAATGAATGTTTGTCCTAAGTTTTCTGTGAACGTTTTATTTTTATGAACATCATTTGATTTTATTAAGAACCTTTTTTATGCAATATTTTACAAAGCTTATATGTTAGCTTTACCACACTAAAACACCCATTTATTCAACATGTGCATTACTTCCGTTCTGTCCTGCTTATCAGCAGATATCTGACAGATATTTCGAACAAGATTGAAGATTCGGTATGTATCAATTGACAACTTTTAATCTCATAATTATTCCATTATTTTAAGAAAACTAATACATAAGTGATTCAATTGATTTATTAAATAACTCACACCCTAATGTGACTTCACAGGAGTCCAACAATTTTGTTGAAATTCAATATCTTGAACGTATCATCTCCAATCACTTTTAAGAAACCTGGTCTTTCTTGACCACTATCTTTGTTAATCTTTGTACAACTTTGTACATCTTCATAGTTATAAGAAAGCTAAACTCTAGCTTAACATGTTACCATCATGCTTATCATCGGATAACTTACAACTTTATAATTGATTCATTAGTTTTACCAAACTAATCTGTGAGTTACTTAAATAATTTAATTAGATTACTTACTACCTAACAAACAATTTAATTAGTGATTTCGAAATTGAAAATTACTTGCCGTATTCAGGCGATACACTGATATAATGACATCTAAGAAATTACTTTTCGTTTTGCACGCTTTCTCTCTCAGACCTTACTATGATCCAAACAATGATGTATTTATATGATTTTTACGACTTTAAAACCATCACCAATTTACTCAAAATTATATAAAATGATATATTGACAAAATACTACAATTATTTACAAGACTATAAACTTACTTAATTTTAATGATTTCATATCATTAATGTCAAGTTAATTACAGGTAACATTGCATTCATTTACCTATCTGATGTGTTTGACAATTATTTACAGTTACATGACAACTGAAGTAATGAAACCTGCCATTTGTCTCCTTCTTCGACATAAAAAATATTTCATTTTGTATTATCGTCAGTGTTTGCACTAAACCCTGAGTATAAGTCATTATATTTTTTGTATTTATGCAACTTTCATTAATGTTAGACCTGCTAAATAAGTTTACTCAAAGTTCTTTTAATTACATTTCTTTCCATGTTAATTATTCAATTAATGTCCTTAAATGACTTAGTTTTCTTTTTCATAGTTATTCAATAATGTACTTAAATGATTCTTCGTTTGCATTTAACAACGTTTTTTTTCACACCTGTTTTACTTTTTTTTTATCGAATTTCTCAATATCTTTATCTTTGTTACCTTAAATACTCATTCTTCAGTTTATTCTTATTTAAATCAAATGGTTTTATTGTACTAAATAATATGGAACGTTGTTAAGTCAGAAATTAGATTGCTTAGGGGTTCTTTCAAAAGAACAGCTTTGCTCTGATTGCATTTATTATCCAAAACTTTAAATTTTTGCCCCGTTAAATATCCCAAAATTATAGCAACACATGTCATATCTAGGCAAGAAATACAAAGTAATAAAACGTCACTAACTTTTGTCCCGTGGCCTGGTCGCGCTGCAATGTCCATAGTCACTCGAACCGCAGTTGTCATCATGTACCCTTTTCTTTCTCATTTCAAATGTGATCCAATAGTTATAAGTACTCCCCCGTTGTGTTCCACGTCAACCCTGTTCTTGAATATCTTCGGTCAGCAGGCGCCAAACTTTTACGTGTCACGTAATGCTACTGTTCACTTAACTTTCGTGATAGTTTGTTCAGTAACCAACCAACAACTGTTTAAGTGTTCTAAGTCTTTATTGTTCCACGTTCTTTCTAAGTATAATAATCAGTATATAATACAGCATGGCATTTAAGGTAATCCCGCATCCCAACTGCCGTCCATTAAGGACCCAAGGCCGGTCTCCTTCCGTGCCTAACAAACTCTGTTTTCACATCCCAAATCATCTCTTTTATACTAATTTGTACTAATTTGTTGTCTACCTATGACAGCTTTACAACCACAGGAATACACGTTTTTGTAATTAACATGACCATTTTGTACATTTGTACCAGGTCGGCTGTCAACCATCTTCATATTCAAATGACAATCAAATATGCCCTACATTACTAAACATGCAGTATGTAGACACATATCCATTTAATTAAATCTTAATTATATCTTAATTATAACGTATTACGTCACATTCTATAGTATTAAACTCTGTTACGTGACAATCTGATTGCCATATTGAGAGCGATATTTATGTAATACAATCAAAACCTTTCATTTATAACTGAGAACCTTTTTTTTATATATGTTTGGTTAAAAATATAAAAAAAAATATTTATTTTTTTGCTTTGTGTTTTCGCCACTGATTTGCTGAAAATTAAAAAAAAATGTTTTTGCTTGCTCACTGGAACAAAATCGTAAAACAAATGATAAAATTGTTGTGGCCTCAATTTTGAAGATGAGATGTTTTGAATGTCATTACGAGGAAACTGAAACAAGCAGAAATACCCCTGTAGTAATTTTCAGATTTAAGAGAAACTTAAATCATCTTACAAATCCCATGACCTGTAAAACATGTAACAAAGTAGGCATTGTCAGTATATTGTCGATCACAGAAGACTCAAATTTCCCGTATGCTATTTAATAGTGTCTTAATAATAATCGTAATAGGACCTATTTCTGCTTTTTGTTCAGTTCAAATGCAGTCTGTATCTGAATGTTTGGCTCTGTCTTTCAGTTCAGAAACATTTAGATGGGGAGCGTCAGAAACTTCGTGAACAGCAAAAACTAGAACAACAACAACTACAACAACAACAACAGGGGTCCCAGGGGTCGATATCAATACAAACAGATCCCTTGTGCACAGCCACAATGTGTGTGGGGTCAGATGATGGGCTAAGCAGTGGTCACAAGGAAATGGGGGTGGGGGTGGGGGTGGGGCCTAACCCAGGGGTAGATGAAGAAGATGGGCTGATTTTGGCCAAAGATGTGACAGTATTCAGAGGTAATGTCTTCTATAATTTAAAGTGTATTTTTTATATAAGTCAAATTAATACTAGCAATATGAATGCCTATATGCAAGCCATCAAATCCAATATTGCAGAAATAAGTTCATGACCTAAGTAAAAGTAACCAACTTTTCCTATTATTAAAAGCTGCACTCTCACAGCTGAACTGTGCTTTGACAACTTTTTTTTTATTTTTTGTCTTGGAATGAGCAAACTTTTGCGTAAAAGTCAGGAAAACAGTGATATAAGGAGACAGACTTAATATTAGATCTGTTTTTCAGATTTATGGTCAAAAATAGATTTATAGCTAAAATTGTTACTCACACTTTTAAGAAAATTGATTATTTTGGCCGTTTTTTGAACAACTGAGATCTGTTCTGTTTTGAGTTATCTTATATGTTTGAATTGAAGGCACTGATGCCAAACCAACTGATTCTGAGACAAAAAAAAATTGATGCTTAATTAACGATTTAAAAAATGTCAAAACTGTCAATTTGTGAGAGTGCAGCTTTAAACTCAAGAAAAATGTTTTTTGACACTCCTCTGTATACACATACATATATATGCTGCCAATAATTATTGCTTGATTCTATTTACTGCAATAATAATGTAAAAAGAATGGATAAAACATGATTAATTACAATATAACCTTTAAATCTAATACAATTTCTGATCTCGTTAATTAATTATAATACATGTATTTATTTAGTTTGTTTCCATGTTATTTATTCTGCAGAGGGCAGAAAGATGTCAACTAAAGAACAGCTTGCTGAACTTGATCAGGAGGAATTTTCCCGAAGAATGTCGTATCGTGAGACAGAAGAGAGTCTCGCATTTCAACAGGAGGACATAGAAGACAGCTATGGTCAGACGCAGCAGCAAATCCAGGCTAGAATCAGGAAGATACAGGAAATGGAGGAAGAATACAAAGAACTTGACAAAGCACATCTGCAGGATATAACTACTCAGGTAAAATAGTTCCATAAGTAGGATAATGTATGTAGATATTTCCCGGTGTGCTGGTACTTTCTCGCATAGGTCAGGGAGTATGTGATTTATTGGGGCAAGATGACTAAGTGGTTTGATCACTTGACTTGTAAGAAGGGGTTAAAGGTTCTAGACCTGGACTGACTGTTCCCTTTTCTGACCTGGTACTATGACAGCACTGCATGTTTGGCAATATCATAACATGCTCTCAGTGTTAAATTGTTCACTATTAGCACTAGTACTGGTGTCATGAAATTTAAGGACAAACTTCCAGTTTGCAGAGAGAATGTAAACGTACCGACTTGCACACTGGTCAGAGAGAATGTAAGGGGATAATCCAGACTTGTAAGTAGGGGGTCCCCGGTTTGGTCCCCAGACTGGCTGCTTTCTTTTCTGAACCTGTGACACCAGTAATCGAAAGAAGTTTTCCCATAAGTATTCAAGTAGTGAAGTAGTGCCTGGCATATATTTTGTGGTGTGCCACCATTTTGTCATAGAGTTGTGTGCCCTTGAATTCTTTTTTGCCCTTGTCTATTTTGGCTACTCTCACAGTTTTAGACATAGAACGATGATTCTTGGTACACATTGCCACAATGAAAGGGAGTAGTGCCGGCATATATTTTGTGGTGTGCCACCATTTTGTCATAGAGTTGTGTGCCCTTGAATTATTTTTTACCCTTGTCTATTTTGGCTACTCTCACAGTTTTAGACATAGAACGATGATTCTTGGTGCACATTTTGCATTAATGAATATTTTTCTTTAATTCATGGATGATAGCATTTTCGTTGACCCAATTCACTACGTATTATATTTATTGGCCCTTGAGAATCAGTTTAAAATGCTATATTGAAAATTTGAGATTAACCATGTGAAAAATAAGAATTTGTTTTTCCGAAATCAAATTGTAAAATGTTATTTTTTTCATTATTTGCCTGTGCGAATGTATGTTTATGTGTGTGTGGACTGTTTCTGGTGTTTGTATGTTTGGGTATGGTATCTTTGTGATGTTTGTTTGTGCATGGTCTGTATGTAGCATTTGTGTGTGGTTCATTTGTAGTGTTTGTAAGATTGTGTATGGTCTGTTTCTGGGGTTTGTATGTTCGTGTGTGGGATTAGAGGAACTGTCCACTGTCTTGTTGCCACTGGACCAGTACTGTTAGATTGTCTGTATGTCATCTATTTATTGTGCATTTGGTGAATCTCATACTTCTTATTTTTGGAATTTTCGAGTAGTGAAATAGTACCCGGGTACTCAGACAGTTGATGTAGTACTCAGGTACTCATTGCCATCGCCATTGACTACAGGCTCCAATATCACGAAAATACTTAAGTCAAATCTCAAACTAAGTCTCAACTCATTTCACCATATAAAAGCATAATATTCTTCAAAATCTTGCATGTTCTATACTTTTAAGATGCATATTTTCTTATAGAATGTGTTGATAAAAAGACTTTGTCAAGATTTCAAAGAAAACTCATTCTAGAGCAAAAATACACTAGAGCATTTTATAAAGAAATTACATAATTGTACTCAAATACATTTTTGGTTGTAGAATATATTTCCCTTGGAATTCGACCAAAGGCTTTTATCAGCATATTCTATGATAGAATGTGCTTATAAAACTGTAAAAAAAACATATGTGTTTTTAATAAATGTTGATGCTATATGGTAAAATGTGTTGAGACTGAGTTTGAGATTTGACTTAAGTATTTTCGTGATATTGGGGCCAGATCTTGTCCCTGTTGTTTTCATGGCTATCAGACACATTGCAGGTTGTTATATTTTATGTGCAGTTTTTGTGAAATGTAAATTTTGTATTCAATAGTTTAAGGATGTAAATGTTAAGATATGGTTTTGAAAGCCTTTGTTGTGTGTGAGATATTTTCCTGTCTGCATATCTATGAATGTAGGAAAATAATGTAAGTGGCTTTGTAGTGTGAATGCATTGAATACTGTAATGTAACACGAGAATACTGATTAGCCGGATTTTTCATAAAAAAATTACGTGTTATAGAATGGCGAAAACCGGGCGGGCGGGCCTATGGGCGTTAACAATTTTGCGTTAAAGTTTTCATTTTATGTAATAAAATCAAGAGTTTTTATCCAATGATAATCAAACTTCATACAATGGTAGAGCATAATGAGAGGAAGTGCAGTGTACAATAACCATAACTCTATTCTTGCTTATTACTCAGTTATTGCCCTTTGTTACTTTTTTTGTCCGGAGTATAACTTGAAAAGTACTGGATGGAATTCATTGGAACTTCATACAATGGTAAAGCACAGTGAGAGGAAGTACAGTGTTCAAGAACCATAACTCTACCTAAACTAATTACTGAGTTATTTGTTTTTTTGCTGTCAATTTTTTTTCCAGACATTAACTTGCAAACTACTTGATGGAATTTATTAAAACTTCATACAATGGTAAAGCACAATGAGAGGAATTGAAGTGCACAAGAACCATAACTCTATTTCAGCTTATTATAGAGTTACTGCCCTTTGTTACTTTTTTCTTGTCCGGAGCATAACTTAAAAATTATTGGATGGGATTTAATAAAACTTAATACAGTGATAGATCATAATGAGAGGGAGTGTAGTGTACAGGAACCACAATTCTATTTCAGCTTATTACATAGTTAGTGCCCTTTGTTACTTTTTCTTGTCCAGAGCATAACTTGAAAACTATAAGATGGAATTTAATAAAACTTCTTACAGTGATAGATCATAATGAGAGGAAGTGAAGTGCACAAGAACCATAACTCTATTTCAGCTTATTACAGAGTTACTGCTCTGTGTTACTTTTTCTTGTCCGCAGCATAACTTAAAAACTATTGGATGGGATTTAATAAAACTTCATACAGTGATAGATCATAATAAGAGGGAGTGCAGTGTAAAGGAACTGCAATTCTATTTCAGCTTATTACATAGTTAGTGCCCTTTGTTACTTTTTCTTGTCCAGAGCATAACTTGAAAATATTAGATGGAATTTAATAAAACTTCATACAGTGATAGATCATAATGAGAGGGAGTGTAGTGTACAGGAACCACAATTCTATTTCAGCTAATTATAGAGTTACTTCCCTTTGTTTGGTTTTTTCATGTCCGGAGCATAACTTGAAAACTATTGGATGGAATTTAATAAAACTTCATACAGTGATAGATCATAATGAGAGGAAGTGTAATGTACAGGAACCGCAATTCTTTTTCAGCCAATTACAGAGTTATTTCCCTTTTTCCTTTTTTTGTCCGGAGCATAACTTGAAAACTATTGGATGGAATTTAATAAAACTTCATACAGTGATAGATCATAATGAGAGGGAGTGCAGTGTATAGTAATTGCAATTCTATTTCAGCTAATTACAGAGTTACTGCCTTAGGAGAAAGAATTCCACTGCCATAAAAATTCATTAATTTTTGTCAAATCTTTATGAAACTTGCTCAGAATATTTGTTTACTTGTTGTCTTAAACATTTGTGAATATGGGTCACCTCAGATCAAAAACTAAAAATACTAGGTCACTATCTCAAATCCTCTGTTTGCAAAATTTCATCGTCAAATAAAAATCCGGCTTTAATATGGCGTTGGTGTCTTGTTTTAATTTGAAGTTGCGCTAGAATTGGTTACACTATATAAACTATATGAACTCCTCACTCTATGGATGAAGATGGGTTTAGAATTTTAACCCCATCTGCCTTCATGCATAAAGACCTACCCACAAGGAAGATAATTATTTCCAAGTTAGCATTCCTTTCCTTAGATTTAAGCAAACAATATTCAGCAAAGTTTTGTATCTTTCACTTTTTATTCTTCTTTCTTACATAGAATAAAAAACATAATTATATACACACTAAGATTCCCATATACATAATAAAAACACATAATTATATACACACTAAGATTTCCATATACACAATAAAACACATAACTATATACACACTAAGATTTCCATATACACAATAAAACACATAATTATATACACACTAAGATTTCCATATACACAATAAAACACATAATTATATACACACTAAAATTTCCATATACATAATAAAAACACATAACTATATACACACTAAGTTTTCCATATACATCATAAAAAAC
Source organism: Mya arenaria (assembly GCF_026914265.1). Lineage (NCBI taxonomy): Eukaryota > Metazoa > Mollusca > Bivalvia > Myida > Myidae > Mya > Mya arenaria. Next base: position 70,212,866 of record NC_069132.1, on the reverse strand, counting down.
ACATAATTATATACACACTAAGATTCCCATATACATAATAAAAACACATAATTATATACACACTAAGATTCCCATATACACAATAAAACACATAACTATATACACACTAAGATTTCCATATACACAATAAAACACATGATTATATACACACTAAAATTTCCATATACATAATAAAAACACATACTTATATACACACTAAAATTTCCATATACACAATAAAACACATAATTATATACACACTAAGATTTCCATATACACAATAAAACACATAATTATATACACACTAAAATTTCCATATACATAATAAAAACACATAACTATATACACACTAAGTTTTCCATATACATCATAAAAAACACATAATTATATACAAAATTCGATTTACATGTATATGTATGTGTGTGGTTAAAAGGAATATGAGACATGAAATTGAAAATAAGCATTTAGTCTTTTAATACACATAAAACTGATGTCCTCACTACTTCCCAGATGGAGACATTGACTCTGTCATGAATTCAAAATCATCTGTTGTAGCACATCCTGACCAGGTCCTGTCTGTTCTGAAGTTCATATCAGTGGCCCATCATGTTTAGGCTGTTTCAATGTGGATATCAGCTTTGTAAAAACTGATGAAGTATCCTGGCTACATGCCAGATGGGATCTGTCATAAATTCAAAATGATCTGTTGTAGCACATACAAGCCAGGTCCCATCTGTTTGGAAGCTCAGATCAAAAACCTCAATCAATGTTTATATCAACTTTGTAAAAACTGATGAAGTATTCTGGCTGCATGCCAAATGGAAACATTGTCTGTATCATAGATTTCCATTGTTCTGTTGTAGCACATCCACGTGGGCTGTGTCAATGTGGCCATGTTCCGTCCCCATTGTATACTCATATAGGTTATGTAACGCTGTTTGCGCTCTCTGGGGTTGGTGTAGCTCCCAGTATGTGAGATGCTGTAAGTAATAAAGGAATGGGACACAGTCAGTGACTACATTGTTCTTCCACTTGTCAAATCGTAATCTGTCTTCACCTTCTATACTTCTCAGCATTTCAAATGCAAGATGTTGTGGAATACAGTTTATTTCTTCCTTTGTGAAGTTAATACACATCATTGTGTATTTCTTCCGCATCTCTGTGTTTGAGTTGAATATCAACTTGTTTCCAAACTCAGTGCTTGCTTTCAGGCATTTCCTTCCTTCATGTCCACAGCACTGCCACACTTCTGGCCCCAGCAGTCCTTCACAGTAAGTCAGTACTTCTGCAGCTTCCTCATACTGCCTGCTGCAGTACAACATGGAGGCAAACTTCAACCTACTGGACATAAGGTCAGAGTCAAATGACAGCTGGTACCAGTTGAAGATATCCTGTGTGATTGGTTGTCCCAGATAGATGCACCTTGAAGCCAGGATTGAAGCAAGGGTGCTGCATAGGAATGGGGTCAGCCTAGAAACTGCTTCCTGTTCAATGTCACTTGGGGAGTCTAACATACTATGTAGAATAAACAAGTGGCTTTCAATGTCATCAACTGACTTATCAGTTATTAATTTGGCCGTATTTGATGTAAAGTCAACAAGTTCTCTCATCAGTAGTTCCTGTTGAACAACCATACAGATCTCGGTTCTTGTACTAACATTCTCATATGATATATTTTCAAGACCAGAGCTCTGTAGCAATCTCAAACCAATATTGTCCATACGAGTATAAAACAAACACTGCAGTTTTGTGTTGATGAGATGTGAAATAATGCTGCACAGTTTTGGAAGCTCCCACAAGTTCAACTTTCCCACAAACAGATTGACTCCAGAGATTGTAAAGTGAGGACAGTGTTTCTGTTTAACCCATCGTTTTAGTGTTTTCAAAAGTAGACACACACATTTCACAATATTGTCTTCCCTCCATATCTCAGCTGGATAGTTTTCTATTGTAAACATCATTGCAGTTTTAATATGAAAAGTGCTAAATCTGTCCCCAAACACAGGCTTGAATAAAGTTTTTCTAATTATTTTGGTGAGTGTATATGTTTTCACTTGAATAGGACTAAAATCAAACATTAGAAATCGTTCCATCAATGAAGTTGAAAACCTCCACTGCCATTTTGAATAAGGGTAACTGGTTAACTTTGAAGGAATCATGAATGCTTTAGATCTACACATGGATTGTTTAGATGGGCCCTCAGAGTATCCCTGTGGCACTAGGAAGACTCCAGTCTCCCTGGCCCTGGCTAGTGTGTCAGGTCTTGGCCAGTGCCCAGGGCGTGGTCTGTGGAACATGAACTGGCATTCTTCAGGTAGCTGGCTACATTGGTATGCCCCGACCTGGTCAAGCATTTCATTATGTGACATTGATGGACCATGTTGAATTAGTTCACCAGACTCACTAAACATCTGTATAATATCCTGATACTGAACCCTTGTATTAGCCAATATTATTTTCCCTTCTCCATCTAGCACATCATCAGGACCTTTTGGTTGTACTTCTGGCAGTGGGCAGTCACCTCTCAGTCTCTGTAAGTAGCAGTGTTGAGGAGGAGTGAGCGCATTCTTTAACACCAGCAGATTTGGCTTTCCATACTGCCAGGTTGCCAAGTTAAGAGCCACATGTTTTCTCTTATCACAATGCAATTTGTCAGTATCAGATTCCATCCCAGGCGTTGTTGTGCCCTCACTCTGACTGCCAAATATGTAATTAGTATAATTTATATCACTCAACAAGTCATCAACATTGTTCATAGTCTCCATCCTCAAATGTGTTCTCCTCCTCCTTCTTATCATCCATCTGTTGACCCCTATATCACCCATCACCCGGGACAGCCGCAGTGAAAACAGGCTCTCACTCTCCCTATCACTATCCATAGTTAAGTCATTTAAAATGAGCTTTATAAAAAAATAAGTTGTTTGTGGTTAAAAATACTTTCGTATTCCAAGCGTTGATTTAACTTCCTTTCTGATTCAAAGTTATGAGCTGCTTGTGTTGAAATTCAAGATTGTCGAAAGATAAATGTTAGATGAGATCATATTTCAAATCTGCTATTCAAATTATTTAACGTTTAGAGGTATTATAGTCCTCTGGTTTACAATGGGAATTCCCCCAATGAATTTTATGTATATATATATATACATATTTGAACATTGTTTGTTATAAACTTGGCTTAATTCCAGGCCCTAGTCTCATGAAAAATACTTTTGTAGTTTAAGAAACTTATCAACTCATTTTACCCATTTACACCTCTAGAATTCCTTGTTTACTCTGTTAGAATTATATTCTCATATAGATAATATTAAAATAGAATTTTGGTGTTAGAGCAGGAAATGTACTTTTAGATTACCAAAAAAGAAATAGTGCAACAACTTCACTTCTGACTGCATATTAAATGACCTGATAAAGATACTCAATACTATTAGGCACTATTTGCTTTGACTATAATAACCAGACTGTTGACACACCACCCCCCTGAACCCCCCCCCCCCCGCTCCCCCCACCCCCTGCCCCCCATAAAAAAAATCTATAAAAAGGTATACTGGTTGTCTGGTTAACACAGTGGTAGTGCACTTACCAAGGCGACACAGTTTCGATTCCCGGCTTCTAGGTTTCTCTGATTTCCCCCACAACACAAGACAACACTTTCGCACAATATTGTGACAACGATGTTGCAATAGCTTATTTCACAATGGTTGTAAAAATTTTAGACTAATACATAATGTTTTGGTCTCAAAACGTGGGTCTTACACTATAACTAGTGTAATTGACAAGAGTAAAGGTTCCTGCTTATGTCCACTATTTTATCCCCATGTTAAATGAATTTTTTTTTCGGGGGGGGGGTGTATTAATTTGGAATTAAATGGCTTTCGCTGATTTATAAACAGTGGCAACTTTTAGGTTAATGGTAATGGATCTTTGCATCAAATTGTGACTTTTAATTGTTTACATGAGCAACAGATGGTCGATTTTGACATCTCTTTGATGTTATGAAAGGGAATGGAAGTTACCATGCCTAATGGCCCTCAAGTACGTCTCCTTGTATTGAAGATGTGGTATGACAAACACTATGTGTTACATTTTTTTACTGACTTGGCGTTTTAGACCGAAACTAATAAACAATTTCGGAATGAAATACTATTAAGCCAAAAATAAAATTTTATTAGCCCATTTTCGTATGAGGGATGTGCTATATGTAGTTTTTACTGAGCGATAATTTATTTTTTTCATTTGGAAAGTTTGGAAGCATTAGATTTATGATATTCTACATAACTTTTATACGGGGGGTTAAATCACTGGGACAATGCAATATCTTGTCATATGTAACTTCTTTAGCATCATATTTTTTGTAAGTGTGTCAATCAAATCCAAATTCAATTCAAAAAGCATTTATTTTTCATATCACAGCAAGAGAAAAAGGTTAGAGGTTCTGATGGTTTTAGATGACATTGCGCTGTTGGGTGCATGCATGTATTAGTTTGTGTTTTGTCCTTGTATAGTGTCCACATAAAATGTCATAAAAGTCATTATGAATAATGAGGGTATAATTTATGAATGCAAAATCTTAATTTTGTCAGAACTCGTTTTTTATCAGATTTATTATGAAAGAAGAGATGAAAGACACTGTTGTGTATATGTTGATAAGGAGCTTCAATAAGATTAATCCAATTTTCAATAATCCCTGGCAATGCACTACCAGCATACTAACACTGATTTTGTTTAATAACTACAAAAGGACGGAATTTTTTTTACAACAGACATAGATATTACTTCAATCTACAGAACAAAGAATCTATTCTTTTTTGTCATAGGTTTAAGATATTACTTCCTACTCCATTCCAGTCGGAGCATGTCCTTGACCTTCACCATACAGAGGTTCAACTAGAGGTTTACATCCAGGAGAATGAGGAACTGATATCTGTACAGACTGACGTGCTCCATCCCCTCCGCTCCTCGACGAGCGAGATGACCCCCTCGACCCCAACATACATCACCCGGTCCTGAGGCTCGCTCCACAGAAGACTTCCTGATATTACTTGTTCAGGCAGGATTCTTGTTTTTTTGTCAAGTAATAAAACTGCACCCACTACCAGTATGCACAATATTCAGGTAAGGTACTCATTTGTTTTATCTTTTAATAATTACTACAACCACTACCAGTACACATAATCTATCGGTGGGGTACTGGTTTGATTTAACTTGTTATTATTACTACGCCCACTACCAGTATGCATGATATATAGGTTGGGTACATGTTTGTTCTACACCTAGGGATAAAGCTATGGCTTCAATGTCTCGAGACTCGTGGGTAAGAGCACTCCGACAAATACTCAGAAGCAGACGATTAAAATACAAATGTTATACTTGACAATCAAAATAAAATAAAAAATTAAAAAACAAAAAAACAAAAAAACATGGAACATGGTAAAACATAGCAATAAAGGCAACATTAACATTAGATTAGTTCATTTATTGAATGCAATGAATGATTTTAGGTAAAAAATATTTATGTCGAAACTTTAAAATAATTCATTACTTAATAACATCGTTATTTTGTTATATCAAAAGTCTATAACTCAAAATTATGGGAACAAAACGTGTATTTATTTCCGTAAAGAAAGTCAATAAAAGTCGATGTTTATATCAATTATTACAACTCGCTGGATTTTGCTCTTTTTCTTCCTTTCTCCATTAAGAATCAGATGTCCATACAAGTTAAATGATTTATAAGTATTGATATAACTACCTTAATGTTTGTCACAATGCATTAATATCAGTTTCGGTTTCAGAGTTTTATGCAATACCAGGAAATACATGCTTTTGGCCAAAATTAACATCAAATAAATGAAATGTAAAAAATGTTCTTACAAGCAACAATGAAATTCAATTAGAAATAAAAACAGTCATTATCACAAGTTTATACTTTTTATGTATACGTATAAACTTTTGTGACCTTAAGTTATATGATATCACAGACTTATAAACGTCTGGGTCGGGATGATATTAGATCTTTCATCTAAGTTTTTAAAGATGTAACCCAAAACAATTGAGTTGTGTTTTCCCCTCAAAGTATGTCCAACCAAACTTAAAAGCGAAAGGGAGATAAATTTCTAAATAAAAATTAATTGCGTGATATCGTAAATATTATAGACTAATACTGATTACTCATTGTTATTTTGCCTATTTAAAAGCTTACAAAAAATAAACTATTATTTTGTATTGTCAAAACATTTGGAAGGTTGAAAAAGTCTACTTGTTGATAAAGGGTACTTTGTTATCAAACAAGTACAATGAAATGCATAAATTGAGAGACATAATGGAAAAATGTCATTATTTCGGATTTCCTTAATTGTTTTAACTATTTCTCAATTATGGGAAACATATCAGTATAGAAAAAAGCATAGTATACTACTGCTGATACCTGTGGATTTTTGAAGGTCATGGCGGATAGCAACGGACAACTGATAAGCTCCTTCTAATGCAGAAGCTGATTGGTCAGTCGTGTATCGACTAGTTGGTTTGTCTGAAAAGCTGCGTCATGTTAATTAATCTATACCCACTACCAATATGCATGAATTTCAGGTGGGGTACTCGATTGTTTTGTCTTGTAATAATTACTAAACCCACTACCAGTATGCACAATATTCAGGTGAGGTACTTGTTTTTAGCTAACCTGAGCACGAAGTGCTCAAGGTGAGCTATTGTGATCGCCCTGTGTCCGTCACGTCGTCCGTCGTCAACAATTTGACTGTTAACACTATAGAGGTCACAATTTGGGCACTATCTTAATGAAACTTGGTCATGTTACCCTCAATAAAATCGTGGATGAGTTCGATATTGGGTTATCTAAAAACTAGATCACCCGGTCAAATTAAAGGAAAAGCTTGTTAACACTATAGAGGTCACATTTATGATTGTATCTTCAGGAATCTTGGTCAGAATGTTAATATTAATACTCTCTATGTCAAGTTCGATTCTGGGTCATGTGCGGTCAAAAACTTAGTCACCAGGTCAAATTGAAGGAAAAGCTTGTTAGCACTCTAGAGGTCACATTCATGACTGTATGTTCATGAAACTTAGTCAAAATGTTTATATATTTAGCTCTATGCCAAGTTCGAATCTGGGTCATGTACAGTCAAAAACCAGGTCACCAGGTCAAATTAAAGGAAAAGTTTGTTTACACTCTAGAGGTCACATTTATAATGGTTTCTTCATAAAAGTTGGTCAGAATGTTTACATTATTTATCTTTAAGTCAAGTTTAAAACTGGGTCATGTGTGGTCAAAAACTGGGTCATAAGGTCAAATCATAGGAAAAGCTTGTTAGCACTCTAGAGGTCACATTTATGACTGTATCATCAGAAATTTTGGTCAGAATGTTTATATTGATTACCTCTAGGCCAAGTTTGAATCTGGGTCATGTGCAGTCAAAAACTAGGTCACCAGGTCAAATTTAAGAAATAGCTTGTTAACACTCTAGAGGTCACATTTATAACTGTATCTTAATGACAGTTAGTCAGAATGTTTATATTAGTTATCTCTAAGTCAAGTTTAAATCTAGGTCAATTGTGGTCAAAAACTAGGTCATTAGGTCAAATCATAGGAAAAGCTTGTTAGCACTCTATAGGTGACATTTATGACTGTATGTTTATGAAACTTAGTCAGAATGTTTATATTGATTAGCTCTAGGCCAAGTTCGAATCTGGATCATATGCGGTCAAAAGCTAGGTCAACAGGTCAAAATTAAGGAAAAGCTTGTAAACACTAAAGGTCACATTTATAAATGTTTCTTTATGAAAGTTGGCCAGAATGTTTATATTAGTAATTTCTAAGTCAAGTTTAAATCTGGGTCATGTGCGGTCAAAATCTAGGTCATGAGTATTTAACACTCTAGAGGCCACATTTATGACCATATGTTCATGGAACTTGATCAGAATGTTATTGTTGATGATCTTTATTGGAGCAGGTGAGCGATTCAGGGCCTACACCCACTACCAGTATGTACATAATTCAGGTGGGGTACTCGAATGTTCTGTCTGGTAATAATTACTACAACCTCGACCAGAATGGTTGATATTAAGGTGAGTTTATTTGTTCTGTCTTGTAATACTTATCCCACCCACTACCAGTATGCACAATATTCAGGTTGGTACTCGTTTGTTTTGTAATGTTATAATCACTCCACCCACTACCAGTATACACGATATTAAGGTTGGATACTCTTTTGTTTTGTAATGTAATAATTACTCCACCCACAACCAGAATGCACGATATTCAGGTGGGATACTCGTTTGTTTTGCCTTGTTATAATTATCTACCCACTACCAGTATGTATGATATTTAAGTGGGGTAACCGTTTGTTTTGTATTGTAATAATTAATCCACACATCACCAGTATGCATCATATTCAGGTGTGGTACTTTGTTTTGTCTTGAAATAATTACTCCACCCACTACCAGTATGCTCGATATTCTGGTGGGGTACTTAGGTGTTCTGTCTTGTTATAATTACTACACACTCTACTATTTTGCATGATATTAAGTTGAGTTTGTTGTTTGAATTGTCTTGTAATAATAACTACACTCACTACCTGTTTGTACGATAATCAGGAGGGGTACTCGTTTGTTTAATGCTGTAATAATTACAACACCCACTACCAGTATGCATGATAATCAGGTGGGGTACTCGTTTGTTTTGTCTTGTATCAATAACTCCCCCACTACCAGTATGCACGATATTCAAGTGGGGAACTTATTCGTTCTGTCTAGTAATACTTACTTTTCACACTACCAGTATGCACAATATGCAGGTGGGTACTTGTTTGTTCTTTCTTGTAGTCATTACCTCATCCACTACCAGTATGCATGATATTCATGTGGGGTTCTTGTTTGTTCTTTCTTGTAGTCGTTACCTTACCCACTACCAGTATACATGACATTCAGGTGGGTTTCTTGATTATTCTGTCTTGTAGTCATTACCTCACCCACTACCAGTATACATGATATTCAGGTGGGGTTCTTGATTATTCTGTCTTGTAGTCATTACCTCATCCACTACCAGTATGCATGGTGTTAAGGTGGGGTACTTGTGGGTACTTGTGGTATTTGAGTTTGACTTGTCTGTATTCAAGAGAATAATCTAAATGCATGATCAGATATTCATTTTTCAATTTTACATATTTTTGTGATTTTTAAATTGTGAACGCTTCATTGTGTAACTCAACTCATTAAGCCTATATTTAGTGTTGAAACTCAAAAATTCCTTTAAATTTTACTGTGAGTCATGTTTTGTGCATGAACTATAAGTAAAATACATATAATAAAGGAAGTAATAACCATCAATCAATCATAGGCCGCTATAGCCTAAGATTAAGTTAAATGTACCTAAAGCTAAGGAAATTGGGGCTACATTGTTATTATATTCATTGGCCATTTTTAATGTCAAGGGAGTTAATGCATGTTGAAAGTTTGCTTGAATTGTATGAAGAGTACAGTCCCTTTAAACGAAAAACAATTATTGTTAAAATTCCTAATAAGAAAAAGGTGAAATTGTGACGAATGAATTTAAAGTATTTTAAGATTCTTAAATGTTTTTCTTAACTATAAGGGTTAAGATTAAGTCAGAGGAACACATGGTCAATTTAGTGAAATGGAGAAATTAGGCTTATCCCATTAAATAATTAGCTACAATAATGAGTGATCAGGCATACTTTTCATTATTTTTTACATTTCTTGTGTATTCCTTTAAATAATATGTTCAATGGTGTACTGTTTAGGTATTATTATGCCCCCTTCGAAGAAGAGGGGTATATTGCTTTGCACATGTCGGTCGGTCGGTCCGTCCGTCGGTAGACCAAAGCTTGTCCGAGTGATAACTCAACAATTCCTAGATGTATGGTCATCAAATTTAATATGGAAGTTGGGCCTCACCAGTAGATGACCCCAATTATTTTTGGGGGTCATCAGGCTAAAGGTCAAGGTCACCGTGACCTTGAATGGTTTAAGGTTGTCCATGTGATAACTCGACAATGCCTGCACCCATGGCCCTCGAACTTGACTTTGAGGTTAGGCCTGACCAGTAGATGGCCCCTATTGATTTAAGGGGTCATTGGCCCGAAGGTCAAGGTCACCGTGACCTTGAATGATAAAAGATTTTCCGAGTGATAACTCAACCATGCCTGCACCCATGGCCCTCAAACTTGACTTGGAGGTTGGGCCTGCCCAGTAGATGACCTCTATTGATTTTATGGGTCAAATGTCAAGCTTGCAGTGACCTTAAAAGCAAACTTGACAATTCCTGGACCTATGGTCATCAAAATTGACATGAAGGTTAGGCCTGACCAGTAGATGACCACTTTTCACTTTGGGGGTCATCAGGCCAAGGTCAAGGTCACAGATACCTTTAACACAAAAAGTTAACAAATTGTCTCCCAGTGATATCTCAACAATGCCTAAACCTATAATCATCAAACTTGACATGGAAGTTGGGCCTGACCAGTAGATGACCCTTATTGATTTAAGGAGTCATCGGGTCATAGGTCATGGTCACAGTGACCTTGAATGGTAAAAGGTTGTCCGTGTGATAACTCGACAATGCCTGCACCCATGGCTCTCAAACTTGACTTGGAGGTTGGGCCTGACCAGTAGATGACCCCTATTGTTTTTGGGGGTCATCAGGCCATGGCCCTCAAATTTGACATTTAGATTTTTGGTGACCAGCTGATGCATCCTATGGATTTTGAGGTCATAGCGTCAAAGGTCATGGTCATAACACACTCTATCCTCACACTTTGAATGGTCATAATCTTAAAACTGCCTCAACGGCATCCAATGTCAGTGACAAATCAGCTGTCATTTCGGTCCATGCATATTTCATTCAATTGTCCATATAATCCTGACAACATGGCGCCCAGGGTGGGCATACTGTTTGATAAACATCTCTTGTTATTATATTTGCTTGCCTTATGTAGAATCAATGTTTACTAAATTATTTCTTTAGTACTGATATAATGGAATGAAAGTTAAAGGGACGATTCATCTTGGGACCTTTCAGGTGAAACTGTATACACATGTACATTCAATTTCAATTATTTCGATATTAAGCAAAATGGTTGATTCCACATTCTACAAGGTTGAGAAAACGTTGATAACGTTTAATACAGTCTTTAATACATTTTATGCACTCAAAATGACCATGTGTTATCTCATTTTCTTCAATTATTTAATCTGTTTAAAAAAACTGATTGGTGAAGTGAATAATTTAATGCGTTTGCAACTATGCAATATGTTTGTGTTTTCAGTTGTCTGTGCACTTCGAAATAGTTGGAATAAACCTACACAGCCAATGTACACATAACTTCAGACAGTTGAAGATCCAGACGACGAACGTTAGAACGACTCCATGTATAATAAAACCCAACCTTGTCTAGTGGTGAACCCGACTACCATTACTTATATATAGTACCGTGAATGCTAATCATTTTCCCTTAAATTGAAAGTACGTGAAATGACAAACTCCATCGAGTGGTTTCTTCTTTATATTGTAGTTTTAATGTAATCACTGAAGTCACACATATCACCTGTTTGGTGAAGTATGCTTTCAATATAAATTATCTTTAATTCTGGACGTGAAACAATTAACATTTGGATTATAGCGGAAATCCAGCTTTTACATGATGGCAGAAATCGTAACTGCTTGTCATGTAAAATCACTGCATTGGAAATAATAAAATAACTATGCCTTTCATTATGGTACATACATTAATCATTTTCACTAAATATTCTGGTACTAAATAACACTTTTAAGGCACACTGCTCCATGCTGCTCTTTATACAGCCACTGTAGTTTCAAGAAAAACACTTCTTACAATGTAGAAAGAGTTCTGGGTTCAAATCCCAGCAGTGGCCATCGAGATATGCATTTTGGAGCTTATAAATTGTTGTCAGTTCTTTTCAAAACCAGAAAAGTATCCAAAAGTCATTGTAACAATTGAACATCTAATTTTGAAAATATAGAGGCCATATGCCATTATTCTTTCATTCACTGTTGTTAATCCATTTTTGTCGAGCCCGCGTGCCATGATAAGACATATCTGTCTCAATGGCGAGTCTATCTATGCGTCCGTGCGCTGGAACGTCAGTGCGTAAGCGTCCGTACAGATTGTACCTTTTCCGGGATGTATCTTGACCATCCATTATAGTATTAACAAAACAACTTACCATGAAGGTTCAGAATGATGAGGTAGCATGTCACACACAAGACCAAGGTCAGTACCTCAAATGTCAGGGTCAACCTAAGAGGTCAAAGGCTGAAAATCTCCTTATGTGGGCTTTATCTGGATGATGTATTAAACGTTTTTCAAATAACTTATCATGAAGGCTCACAGTAAGTACGCTGACGTACACAAGACCCAGCTAGTCTGTACATCAAGGTGAAGATCCTCTTGAGAGGTCACAAATTAAAATTGTCCTTCTCCAAATGAATTTTGATCACGTATGATACGATTTTCAAAACACTTACTGAAGGTTAACCCTGACAAGGTGGAATGTCGCTCGCAAGACCTTTGTAAGTGCACGAAAGGTCATGGTCGCGCTTAGATGTCAAATGTTAAAATGATCCTTGTCGGGGCTGTTTTTGACATGCATTGTAGGATTTAAAACAAAAAAGCCATGAAGGTTCCCAATGATGGGATGGCTTGTTGCGCAAAACCCCAGATCTCTACCTTACAGATCAAGGTCACGCTTAAAGGTTAAAGGTTGAAAAGATTCTTGTCCGGGCTGATTGTTGACTATGCATTATTAAATAAAGAAAAACATTTGCAATGAAGGTCCACCATGATTAGGTGGCGTGTCGCGCACAAGACCCATGTCTTTATAAAATGGGCACTCCAAGTGGTGGAAATATGTCTGTAACAAAGGCTCTTTCACTAGACTTGACAAGTCGCCTGTTGGCGTCTAGTTTAAATAAATATAATTGCTCATTTGAGTTAAACGCGTTTTAATATTATATTGGAATATATTATTGTACAAAACTTTTTCAGTTGAATTGAATCTTATGATATGGTTCATATATGTTAGTTAATATACAAGATTGAGTTTTAAGTTATGTTCAAATTAAGGCAGTTTTAAGAGTTTTTTTCTTGATTGTTTCTATGCTTATAATGGCCAGTGTGCATTTATTGTAGCCAAATGCACACAGATATCTACTTACACGCAATGCTTGGAGAGATTATCATTAGTTTTACATGTAACAAATACAATAGAAATAGTATCAAATAATATCAAATAATATCAAACCAAATGTATGTGAAATTACAAGCGGTTTGTTGTAGATTTGTTGAATTTTAATGTGTGTATATAAATAACATGAACTTCAGCACATATTTCAATACATTTTAAATATTCCGTCTTAAATATAAATGTATGCTTCTTTTATGGTCAAAACTTGAAAAATGTTTTATAGCAATAATTTCACTTGAATAAAAGCTCAAATGTTGTGGGTAGAACTTAAAACGCAAATTTAATGACACTGCAATGGTTTGTTAATATTTCGACAAACTCCTCTTCAAGAGGGGCAGAGGGAGCCATTTTCATTTTACCTAAACTATTACCTTCATGTCTGTTTTTGTATAAAAGAACGAACGTTTATGAATGAGCTTCGTGCGTACTCAGGGCTGATAGGCGACTTAATTGGCTAAAAATGCAGGTAATAATCTTAATGAGGATAATACACAGGAACGAAAACTATTCGTCAAAGATAAGGGCATTCAGAGTTTAAAATACAGGTTACCAAATTGCATTTAGGCCACACCAAATTGATATTTCGTTGGGCAATACTAAAAGGCTGACCAAATGGCTGCCCATATAGATATAGAGGGAAAAGGCTGACCAGGCCAGAAAAGGCTGACCAGGAAAATAAAATAGAATTGAAAAGATGTTTTTAATAAAAAATAAAAAAAAACTTTTATGTTTTAATAAGTATATATTCATTAAGAGTATTGTATTTTTATATGTTTTTTTAAATGAGTTCAGAAATCGTGATGTTATATTAATATCGAATAATTCAATAATTCAAGTCGATGCGATACATTCTATTTCATTATTTTATTAAATTATCAATTTATAGATAACAATTGATATAAATATATACAGCTTTGCATAACTTTGTATAGATCTGTAAATATGAGTAATTGAAATAAACGAAACAAACCCCTCAAGTAAAGTGACTTTCTTGGTAGCAGTTGCATGGGTTATAACTTATCGTAATTGGCGTAATTAAGTCAATTCAATATTTAAATAATTAATTTAATTAAAACATATATTGCTCTAGATATTTAATAAATTGTGTGATTTGGATCTATGTGATTTTGATTATAATATTACGTGGATTTGTGTTTAGTTTATTCAAGTACTTGTGTTCATTTATAGACAGCTTAGTTTTTGTGAATTTAACTTTATTTTTTAAACATTTTCATTATGGCTTTAATAGTTGAACATTCTCAGACAAAATACTTAGGCGGTTTCACTCAGTACCCAGTGTTCTCTTACTCGGGATTTACCGTGCGCAAATTCCAGGAGAAAAGTCATACATGAATGCAAATAAAAAAAACGAAACTGATCATGAACGAATTATAACTACTACAATCCTTTCCATTATGATCAATCAAGCGAGAAATTGTCACTAAGTCACAATAAAACTGCCACGAGGAGCAATTAGCGCCCCGGGTGTCGAATCAATGCACTGTATTTGTTATGAAATTGTATTGATTTGGGTACAAACAATGTTGAATTAGTGAACGATACATTTTTCATCAATGAATCTAAAAGACTATTTAAATCATGTTCAAATTACTTGATAATGTTTCAAAAGATCCACTCTTATGCAATCTATATCATTTTAATGGATGTTGTTTAATACATGTATGTTACAATAGAAGGATACAGTTGATCATTGTGAAATTTAATCTTATCTTATCGCTGACTAACACGGTCAGCCTGTATTTGTTATGTTATTCGCTGACTATCACGGTCCGCCTTTTTCGAAACTCTAACTCACGAGGATAGTAGATAGTAGATGTTGTTTAATTCGGAAATAAAATATTTAAATAGGTAATGTTAATACATGTATGATATAACAGAAGGATACAGTTGATCATTTGTGAAACTTAATGACATAATGTAATTGGAAACATGTATTTCTTATCGCTGACCAACATAGTCAGCCTTTTTCGAACACTTAGATAGCGTAATATCTTATCGCTGACTAACACGGTCAGCCTGTATTTGTTATGTTATTCGCTGACTATCACGGTCCGCCTTTTTCGAAACTCTTACTCACAAAGATAGTAGATAGTAGATGTTGTTTAATTCGGAAATAAAATATTTAAAAAGGTAATGTTAATACATGTATGATATGATAGAAGGATACAGTTGATCATTTGTGAAACTTAATGACATAATGTAATTGGAAACATGTATTTCTTATCGCTGACCAACATAGTCAGCCTTTTTCGAACACTTACATAGCGTAATATCTTATCGCTGACCAATACGGTCAGCCTGTATTTGTTATGTTATTCGCCGACTATCACGGTCCGCCTTTTTCGAAACTCTAACTAACAACGATAGTAGATGTTGTTTAATTCCGAAATAAAATATTTAAAAGGTAATGTTAATACATGTATGCTATAATAGAAGGATACAGTTGATCATTTGTGAAACTTAATGACATATGAGCATAAGAATAAAATTTATTTAATCGACAGCATGGGAAACGAACGACGTGATGATAAATGAATGACGTTTATTAAGTTGTCCAAAAACAAGGAGTCAGGGGTCAGTCTTGTTTTACCTTTGGCCGAACATACAATTAGTTTTACTATTATCACTTTTGGAAAAAAATATAATAAAAGCATGCGCGTGCGTTAATGTATATAATGACTGCTATTTAAAATCGGAACTGTCGGACTAAAAGGAATGTTGTGTAGAGCTTCAACCTCTTTTCTGAGTATATAATATTTATAAATACATGCAAATCAACGAACATGGTTCGTGCTATGCTAGTTTATTTTGCTGATTCCACGATTTCAAACCGGGAATCCGTCTGGTCAAAAGTGATAAGCCAAATGAGATGACTCGATGGTCATACTTTGACGTGTTGGAAACCGGTGACCAAATATCATCCCGAACACCCGACATACGCATCTTGTCTCTCTGACTGGTTAAACTTGGGACGTGCAGCCCCTTCCACATTAGACAAAAACATGGGCTCTAAATTGTGACAGATGTTCTATGGGACCACACCAAAACGCTTAATATCTTTATTAGTCTTACATGGCGCATTCTGGTGAAATGTTCGCATTTTACCATTTAGATATAAACAGTTCACAATAATATCGTTTTTGTGTGTGTTTTTTTTTTATCATTATCAATACGAAATGCCGTTAGGGCAATCATCCATGAATGTGTTAATCTGAAACACGATTCTCGATGATGAAAACGCTTAATCACGAAACAACGATGGTGAAAACGCATCAATACGGTGATGAAAACGCGACAGTACGATAACGAAAGCGCGATAAGCAGCAGCACCACCACCACCACAACGAAGGGTATCATATATAAGCGATCGTAATGCTTCGGTCGACTGATTATCTGCCGAAAAACTCCGCGGAACGCGGGCAGTCGATAATTTGTCTCGATTTGTTCTTCCATCATCCCGAGACGGAGTACCCCTTAAAAGGCCATTGAATACCGTATATCCGCGTACTTATATCGTCCCGGGACGGAGAACCCCTTAAAAGGTAATTGAATACCGTGTACCCGCGTACTTCCATCGTCCCGGGATGGAGTGCCCCTTAAAATGCCATTGAATACAGTGTACCCGCGTACTTCCACCATCCAGAGAGGGAGTGCCCCTTAAAAGGCCATTGAATACCGTGTATCCGCGTACTTCCATCGTCCCGAGACGGAGTACCCCTTAAAAGGCCATTGAATATCGTGTACCCGCGTACTTCCACCATCCCGAGACGGAGTACCCCTTAAAAGGCCATTGAATACCGTGTATCCGTGTACTTCCACCGTCCCGGGACGGAGTACCCCTTAAAAGGCCATTGAATACCGTGTACCCGCGTACTTCCACCGTCCCGGGACGGAGTACCCCTTAAAAGGCCATTGAATACAGTGTACCCGCGTACTTCCACCGTCCAGAGAGGGAGTGCCCCTTAAAAGGCCATTGAATACCGTGTACCCGCTTACTTCCATCATCCCGGGACGGAGTACCCCTTAAAAGGCCATCGAATACCGTGTTCCCGCGTACCAAGGCCATTTAATACCGTGTACCCGCGTACTTCCACAGTCCCGGGACGGAGTGCCCCTTAAAAGGCCATTGAATACCGTATTCCCGCGTACTTCCATCGTCCCGGGACGGAGTATGTCTTAAAGGGCCATTGAATACCGTGTACCCGCTTACTTCCATCATCCCGGGACGTAGTACCCCTTAAAAGGCCATTGCATACTGTGTTCCCGCGTATCAAGGCCATTGAATACCGTGTTCCCGCGTACTTCCACCGTCCCGGGACGGAGTGCCCCTTAAAAGGCCATTGAATACCGTGTTACCGCGTACTTCCATCATCCCGGGACGGAGTACCCCTTAAAAGGCCATCGAATACCGTGTTCCCGCGTACCAAGGCCATTTAATACCGTGTACCCGCGTACTTCACAGTCCCGGGACGGAGTGCCCCTTAAAAGGCCATTGAATACCGTGTACCCGCGTACTTCCATCGACCCGGGACGGAGTACCCCTAAAAGGCCATTGAATACCGTGTACCCGCTTACTTCCATCATCCCGGGACGTAGTACCCCTTAAAAGGCCATTGCATACCGTGTTCCCGCGTACCAAGGCCATTGAATACCGTGTAACCGCGTACTTCCATCGTCACAAAACGGGGTACTCAAAAAAAGGCCATTTAATACCGTGTACCCACATACTTCCATCGTCCCGGGACGGAGTACCCCTTAAAAGACCATTGAATACCGTGTACCCGCGTATTTCCATCGTCCCGGGATGGAGTACCCATTAAAAGGCCATTGAATACCGCGTTCCCTCGTACTTCCATCGTCCAGGGGCGGAATACCCCTTAAAAGGCCATTAAATACCGTGTACCCGCGTACTTCCATCGTCCCGGGAAGGGGTACTCCTAAAAAGGCCATTGAATACCGTGTACCCGCGTACTTCCATCGTCCCGGGACGGAGTACGTCTTAAAGGGCCATTGAATACCGTGTACCCGCTTACTTCCATCATCCCGGGACGTAGTACCCCTTAAAAGGCCATTGCATACCGTGTTCCCGCGTACCAAGGCCATTGAATAACGTGTAACCGCGTACTTCCATCGTCACAAAAACGGGGTACTCCAAAAAAGGCCATTTAATACCGTGTACCCACATACTTCCATCGTCCCGGGACGGAGTACCCCTTAAAAGACCATTGAATACCGTGTACCCGCGTATTTCCATCGTCCCGGGATGGAGTACCCCTTAAAAGGCCATTGAATACCGCGTTCCCTCGTACTTCCATCGTCCCGGGACGGAGTACCCCTTAAAAGGCCATTGAATACAGTGTAACCGCGTACTTCCATCGTCCCGGGACGGAGTACTCTTAAACAGGCCATTTAATACCGTGTACCCGCGTACTTCCATCGTCCCGGGACGGAGTACCCCTTAAAAGGCCATTGAATATAGTGTACCCGCGTACTTCCATCGTCCCGGGACGGAATACCCCTTAAAATGCCATTAAATACCGTATACTCGCGTACTTCCATCGTCCCGGGAAGGGGTACCCCTAAAAAGGCCATTGAATACCGTGTACCCGCGTACTTCCATCGTCCCGAGATGGAGTACCCCTTAAAGGCCATTGAATACAGTATACCCGCGTACTTCCATCGTCCCGGGATGGGGTACTCCTAAAAAGGCCATTGAATACCGTGTACCCGCGTACTTCCATCGTCCCGAGATTGAGTACCCCTTAAAAGGCCATTGAATACCGTATCCCCGCGTACTTCCATCGTCCCGGGACGGGGTACTCCTAAAAGGCCATTGAATACCGTGTTCCCGCGTACTTCAATCATCCCGGGACGGAGTACCCCTTAAAAGGCCATTGAATACCGTGTTTCCGCGTACTTCCATCATCCCGGGACGGAGTGCCCCTTAAAAGACCATTGAACATTGTGTTCCCGCGTTCTTACATCATCCCGAGACGGAGTACCCCTTAAAAGGCCATTGAATACCGTGTTCCTGCGTACTTCTATCGTCCCGGGACGGAGTACGTCTTAAAAGACCATTGAATACGTGTTCCAGCGTACTTCAATCATCCCGGGACGGAGTACCCCTTAAAATGCCATTGAAACCGTGTTTCCGCGTACTTGCATCATCCCGGGACGGAGTGCCCCTTAAAAGACCATTGAACATTGTGTTCCCGCGTTCTTACATCATCCCGAGACGGAGTACCCCTTAAAAGGCCATTGAATATCGTGTACCCGCGTACTTCCATCGACCCGGGACGGAGTACCCCTAAAAGGCCATTGAATACCGTGTACCCTCGTACTTCCATCGTCCCGGGACGGAGTACCCCTTAAAAGGCCATTGAATACAGTGTAACCGCGTACTTCCATCGTCCCGGGATGGAGTACTCATAAACAGGCCAATTAATACCGTGTACCCGTGTACTTCCATCGTACCGGGACGGAGTACCCCTTAAAAGGCCATTGAATATAGTGTACCCGCGTACTTCCATCGTCCCGGGACGGAGTACCCCTTAAAAGGCCATTGAATACCGTGTACCCGCGTACTTCCATCGTCCCGGGAAGGGGTACTCCTAAAAAGGCCATTGAATACCGTGTACCCGCGTACTTCCATCGTCCCGAGATGGAGTACCCCTTAAAGGCCATTGAATACAGTGTACCCGCGTACTTCCATCATCCCGGGACAGAGTACCCCTTAAAAGGCCATTGAATACCGTGTTTCCGCGTACTTCCATCGTCCCGGGACGGAGTGCCCCTTAAAAGATCATTGAACATTGTGTTCCCGCGTTCTTACATCATCCCGAGACGGAGTACCCCTTAAAAGGCCATTGAATACCGTGTACCTGTGTACTTCCATCGTCCCGGGACGGAGTACGTCTTAAAAGGCCATTGAATACCGTGTTCCCGCGTACTTCAATTATCCCGGGACGGAGTACCCCTTAAAATGCCATTGAATATCGTGTTTCCGCGTACTTCCATCATCCCGGGACGGAGTGCCCCTTAAAAGACCATTGAACATTGTGTTCCCGCGTTCTTACATGATCCCGAGACGGAGTACCCCTTAAAAGGCCATTGAATACCGTGTACCCGCGTACTTCCATCGACCCGGGACGGAGTACCCCTTAAAGGCCATTGAATACGTGTTCCCGCGTACTTCGATCGTCCCGGGACGGAGTGCCCCTAAAAGGCCATTGGATACCGTGTTCCCGCGTACTTCGATCGTCCCGGGACGGAGTGCCCCTAAAAGGCCATTGAATACCGTGTTCCCGCGTACTTCGATCGACCCGGGACGGAGTACCCCTTAAAAGGCCATTGAATACCGTGTTCCCGCCTACTTCCATCATCCCGGGACGGAGTACCCCTTAAAAGGCCATTGAATACCGTGTTCCCGCGTACTTCCATCGTCCCGGGACGGAGTACCCCTTAAAAGACCATTGAACATTGTGTTCCCGCGTTCTTACATCATCCCGAGACGGAGTACCCCTTAAAAGGCCATTGAATACCATGTACCCGCGTACTTCCATCGTCCCGGGACGGAGTACCCCTTAAAGGCCATTGAATACCGCGTACTTATGGCGAAGAGTAACAGCCTCATCCCGGACATATGGTTAATATGGCCGTGGCCTCATGCATAACATTCCGGACATTAAAGGGACTAGACACCTGATGGTCCAAAAGTCGTCTTATACATTCCCATCCGTGTTTCCCCGTTTAAAAAGCGCAAAATGGTTCCCCAGTTTAAATTATACATGTTCATGTGTTCAGATAAATATAATGTCGCTATTTTAAAACTTACTTTAAATTACGTGGTAGACAACCGTAGTAAATTTCGAAATGGAAAATGCGCAAAAACGTCGAAAGATGCATGTGTTGTAAACGATGTGATACATCAGTGAGTAAAATTTAATGCGTTGAACACAACAATGTCAATTTTATGTAAGTTGTTGACAATTTTCGTTTTCTCTTGCGAACGTTTCATCTGGTGTCTAGTCCCTTTAAACTTATAGTTTGGGTTTGAACAATGGCTTTATTCAAAGTTTCCTTATTAAATAATTATTTTTAACCAGCAATAATTATTGTCCTGCGGAATTATTCGTTGAAATATTATTTATTCTGAACATCATTTACATGAAATGCACGTGATAATTTGTTTTTCCCGCCATTTACAAAGCACAGTCCAAAATACATGTAGGAAGAATAATGGGTTATACCACATTAGGGTAAATTCATAAATTACAAATCGAATTTTTAACTTCGTTAAATTTTCGTTCATTAATCGCAAAAACGATATAATTTTATTGGAATTATAATTTCTTAACTGTTTATTGCTTTATGTTGACATTTGTTTATCACATTTCCGTATCGGATAACCCTACAGAATAAATGTGTATATCCCAACCGCGCGTGCAGCCTAAATACTACACCGTACTATAGCGTATATTGACAGTTGTGTGTTGTGAATCAGAGTGTAAACTTAGGCATACTTGAATGATGGATATTTTAGTGTATTCGCTAGGATTTTAACTACAAAATGTATGATACTGGATAGCAATGTCAAATATTCGTGTTGCAGTCAGAGTTCGACCACTAAGTAACAAGTAAGTTTAAAGTTAAATACTGGGTTTATTCAGCAAACCTCAAAAACAGCATGCTAAATCTGTATAAGATATTTACATCAAAGTATACATGTACATGATTGAATAAAGATACATGTACATGGCTGAATAAATATACATGTTTGTTGTGATTCTTTATGAGATAAATAAACACAAGTACTTAGCTCATTTGCAGAAAAAGTACAGTTCTGTAAGTACATGTATGTACGTACTTGGCTCCATTTATTACAAAATATTCTGTTTACATGCCTATGTATTTTACAGTGTGTGCAAATCATTTAAAGATGCTGGTTGCATGCTTTGAGTTTATACTAAATTTTAACTATTTTTTAACATTATTATTATTATTATCATTCTTATTATAGAACAATATTTAAAAAAAATGTGTTTTAAAAGGTATGATATTTTTAAAATTAAGTAATTTAGCCTTAAATTATTATTTTTGAAATATAGAAGAGATATATATTTGTATGAAATTATCAAATTCATTCGCTTAAGATGCTTTTTAATTATAAATTTGACTGTTTCAAGTTCATTGATTGTTTTATTAATAGATCCGTTAGAAAGTTAAAGGTTTGTACATGTGTGCTGTGTTTCAAAGTTTCAAACAATTCAAATATTTAAATGGACAGGATTGTCAATATCGCTTTTCAATTAGTCATTTTGCTATTCTTTGGACTCTGTAATTTAAACGCCGTAATTGTGAAAAGAACTGTCTGTGTTATTCTAGTACAGTTGTATTGGCTGGTCATAGTGAGAATTCAAATATTGAAAGTCAAGTTATACCACTGAAATATTTAATGTCAAGTATTAAGTATAGCTTAAAAATTGAGTCAAATAATAATAGTGAAATATTGAAATCTTGCCGTTAAAGCTGCACTCTGACTGATATACCGTTTTTACAACTTATTTTTTGTCTTGGAAAGTGCATTTATTGCGTTATTAAATATCTGCAAACCAATGACAAAAGATTGCTGACAAAAGATCAGATCGCAGATTGTCATATTTCCGTTCGAAAATTAATGTTTTATGGTTTAAAGTGTTACTAACGATTTAAGAAAACATCAATTTTTGAACTAAAATATAAAAATCTGCTATCTAATATTTTGTCAGCAGTCTTATATAACTGGTTTTCATAGATTTTCGCAAAAATTGGCTCGTTCCAAGACAAAAAAATAAAAAAGTTGTCAAAACGTGAATCTGTGAGAGTGCAGCTTTATTAGGGACCATTCTTAATTATAGTCGACTTTGTTTATGTTTTTATATTTTATTCATTTTTAGTACTGCATTCCGGTAAAGCAGATAAAGGGGTTGGGGTGACAGTCAGCACACTATAAGACTCATTTCTGGGGCATATCCAGGATTTGACATTAGTGGGGGCTGCATAACTTAGGGTCGTAACCATTTGACATCCTTTTGACAAGCTCGTCTCCTCCATGAGAACTAAAGTTTATTTGAATTTATTTGGTTTACAAAGCTGGCAGCAGGGGGGGGGGGGGTGATGGTTACTCCCTGAAGAAAATGAAGAAAATTTGATCAATTTTTAGTCCAAAGTGATGCATTTGGATCATATTTAATATATATTTCTTCTCCTAAGTATTGATTTCATGCATGTATTGAATTAAAAGGTTAACTTGGACGATTTTTGGGGGCGGGGATGCTCCCCCAGCCCTAACCTCAGCTAGCGCATCTTAAGTCTCAAAACTCATTATTGCTCACAATCTAGTTCGAAACAATTGTTTGTAATCAGATGTGCGCAACTTATAATATAATTATATTTCTTCATTTGTTTTGTTTCAGAGAACAAGAGGATGGCAGCCAAGAAATAGTTCAGGTCAAGGAAAATGTAGTCCGGATCGAAAATATTAAGGTATTTTAATAATTTCATGAGAAAAAAAAACTGGTGTCAACTTTGCATAACTTCTTTAACGCCATTTGAAAGTGTTTTTCTAATGATTTCATGCTTTACAAACTCTGGTAATAGACCTATATAGGATCGGGGTAAATATTGAATTAAAAACTTGAGATAGCTCAGAATGATAAAATTGAGCTATGCCTTAAGTGGGAGGTCAGTTTTATACAGATGAAGTACCATAAAATAGTTTATCATGTGAAAATGTTTGTTTTAAGGAGGATTTGTTATTTGATAAAATGGCCTTAAACCATCTTTTTAAGCATTAAAAGGTACCTGCGGATTTTCATGTTTGTTTTGTTTTCACATATTGGGCAATATGTCAAAAGTATATGACAAAATTAATATGGGGTGGGAAGAACATGGATGTGCTTTAAATCTCCCACGTAATAGAGTCAATAAATATTTGTGCATATACATTACATGCCTTGATTAAACTTGAAAATTACAGTTTGGTTTATAAAAACCTCTTTTGGTGTTTGGTGTACTTGTTTATTGACACTGACAGAAACCCCAGCTTTTGGTTATCAGTATTAAAGAGTCTTTTACAGAGTACTCGAAACTGATAAATCACCTGTGTGTATATATATATATATATATATATATATATATATATTAGGATTGAAACTTTTTTTGGGGGGTAAGCTGAGTATTCATGGGTCTTTTACGGAGTACTCAGAACTGATAAATCACTTGTTTATTGACATTGAAACGCCCTATTTGGTATACGCAGTAACTAAGGATCCTTTACAGAGTACTCAATAAGACCCGGCTGCTGGTCAAAATAGGCGGCTCAAATTGCGATTTGGCTGGTTAATATTTTGTGAATTATTTATAATTAGATTAAGTAGTAGCGTTACGGTTATTTTACCATTTGAGACAGTTCAACCTAAACTTATTGAGAACTCTAAGAAAAAGGAGTATTTAGTACTCAAGGCGGTTACACCCTCGATAGCTTGTCCATGAAGGAGTATTTAGTACTGAAGGCGGTAAACATCTCGATAGCTTGTCCATGACTTAATTAGCCCACAATAGCTTGTCAGTGAAGGAGTAGATGGTATTCAAGGCAGTTACAACCTTGATAGCTTAAATTGTCCATGACTTAGCCCCTGATAGATTGTCCATGACTAAAATAGCCCTCGATAGCTTGTCCATAAAATAGTAATTGGTACTCAATGCAGTTACAACCTCGATATTTTGTCCATGACTTAGCCCTCTATAGATTGTCCATGACTAAAATAGCCCACGATAGCTTGTCCATGAAGGAGTATTTGTTACGGAAGGCGGTTACACCCTCGATAACTTGTCCATGACTTAGCCCTCGATAGATTGTCCATGACTAAAATAGCCCACGATAGCTTGTTCATGAAGGAGTATTTGGTACTCAAGGCGGTTACACCCGCGATAGCTAATGTCCAAGACTTATCCCTAAATAGATTGTCCATGACTAAAATAGCCCTCGATAGCTAGTCCATGAAGGAGTATTTGGTACTCAAGGCGGTTACACCCTCGATAGCTTGTCCATGACTTAATCAGCCCTCGATAGATTGTCCATGAAGGAGTGTTTGGTACTCAATGGGGTTACACCCTCAATAGCTTGTCCTTGTCACTTAGCCCTCGATAGATTGTCCATGACTAAAATAGCCCTTGATAGCTAGTCTATGAAGGAGTATTTGAAACTCCAAGATATAGCTGTAAGTTCTAAATGTGAGTACATTTCAAGTGGTTAAAATACTTTTAAAAGGATTTACATGTGAGTGACAGTCTGAGAAGGTTTTTGAAATACTTCAAACCCAAGTGATTTGAATTAAAAACTCGAAAAATAATAGGTGGCATTTGCCCCACGCCTTTTTTTCAAAGGGTATTCTTTACATATTGTGACCTTATAATTAAGGAAACTTGACACCTTTAGAGAATATTGAATTAAATGTTTAAATGGCCTTACCTTTTAAAGTACAGATATGATAAATCAATTTGTTTACAAACTATTTAAGTCACTTGACAAATAAACCATGCCTCCGTAAATGGTCTGTGAAATTTGACCCATTATCATAATCCATGTAGTCACCAACTATTGGGCGAAATCCCAAATTTCAGGCATCATCTTTACCCTTTGAATTTACAAATAAAAAAAATGTGTCCCTTAAATGCTCCATCTGCGGAAAATTTTGCCATTCAGATTTTTCTGCAATTGATATATATATATATATATATATATATATATATATAGCAGAAAATGTGGAAAGTACACAACTTCTCAAAATAATTTTTCGAAAGTGTAACAATTGTTTTTAATTCGAAGTAAATATTTAATATGGTAGATCTTTCATCCCAATGATACTCTGTAAGTGAATGTTAAATTCTTAGTATTTTTTTTATATCCGTATTGGTAGGGGTTGGGTTGGGCAGGGTTTCATTCGCTTATGAAATATTTTTTTCCTCTTTTCAGGTCCGTGGAGTTCCAGAGTTTGGTGATACAGCTCGTGCACGTGCCCGCGACTTCACATTCGACCATGTGTACGACAGTGTACGAGGCAACGCTCCATGCGCATCGCAGGCTCAGGTGAGTGTTACAAGTAAGAGTAGCATAAAAACCTACGCAAGGAACTGTAGCAATAAGGGGTGCGAAATGGGCTATACACACTTCTATAAGCATAGATCTATTGAATGAATTTATTGTGGTAAATTTTAATGCAGTCTAGCCTTGTATATCGCAGTTAAAAACAACATTTGTCGTAAAAACCTAATTTTGGTGACACAATGAGTCATTTTCTTAAAACAAACGTTTTTATGGTTCCATTGAAGAAAATCTAAGATTTTCAAATGAGAATGATGTTTAAACATTGAATTTTGTGTGACTTTCTTTCGTGAAGCAAATTCAGAAAACCATTTCGCATGACCTCCATCCTGATCACGGTTCAACCCCGATCCCAGCCATTCCATATCCCACAAGAACAATTTAGTATAACCGTGAAACAGGGTTAAACATTGAAAACTTTCATCAAGACATTTTTTAATGTTTATGAAGCAAATATGTGACATTTCATACAGAAATTCCCCCCATCCCCACCCCTGCCACAGTTCACATACATTAAGAAACTATACATAAAATTTGAAATGTCAGGCCATTTAAATGTATTTTATTAGTTTTAATCTGATTAATTTATTTATTTAGATTATTATTTAGACATTTATCCAGATATCATTGATGCTATTAATATCTGGTGTGAGAAACCTGCTATGGGTTGCACTTCAAAGACTGTTGAGGTGTCTTATTCCATTGAATTCTTTATTCTTAGATTATCTTCTTACTAAAAATCTTTTTGGGAAAGTATAATAGTATTGTATTTCATAATGATCACACATTTTCAAGCAGTTTCCAATACATCTATTGCCTTGAAACTCTCAGTTTAATATTGATAGCAGGTTTTTGAAATCAAAACAATAAATCTAACTTGGAGGTTAAAATTGAACTTAAGGTTAAAATTTTATTAGAGCGACAGAAATATTGCTCTTTTTTTAGGTTAGTGGAACAGATCCATATGACATGTTCAATATATCTATTAGTTTTCAGTCAAAAAAATTCTAAACTTATAATACTGATACAATTTTTTTGTAACAAAATGACATTAAAAATTGAAAGATATCTTTGAACCATATTTGATTGCAGAGGTTATTTTTTCCACATAATTTTTATTCTCAAAGAGAGATTTTCACAAAAATTGGACCTGGCGCCCCCCCCCCCCCTCGCCCCCCCCCCCCCCCCAAGCTCGTTCATGATTACTATAAGTAATAACATATATAACATACACCTACAATGCACCATTTCGGACTAGATATTGTTCCTGAGCCCCCAACCCCCCTGAGAATTAACACTTTAAATGTTCATTCTCACTGATATAACATTTTACAACTTTTTTTACTATTTTGTCTTGGAAAGATCAAATTTTTGCGTAAATATCTGCAAACCAATGATTCAAGACTGCTGACAAAAAATCAGATTGTAGATTTTCATATTTCTGTTCGAAAATTAAGATTTTAGGCCTAAACCGTTAATTACCTGTCAATTAGACAACTTACGTAATATCTGAACAAGTTCTATGTGAAAATCCCCGTCAACCTTTGATAGAAGCATTAAATGGAACAGAAAAAAAAAATGTAAAACAGCTGCACTTAAAAACTATTTCTAGACTAGTAGACTATCCTAAGATTGGCTGTTGATGTTTTAAAGCTGGTTACTTATTGGTTCTTAATCAACGATAGTTTTGAACTCTTAAAAAAAGACAAATTTATTGATTTTTTTTTATATCATATACCCCATTTATATGGCCAACATTTGCCCCGGGGGCAACCATACCCACAAGGGCAAATCCTTCAGTGGTCATTTGTTTGTATATGCACATGTTGACCTTGGGGCACCCACACCCTCAAGGGCAAATCTGCCAGTGAATATTTGTGTATATGCACATGTTGCCCCTGGGGCAACCTTACCAACCAGGGCAAATCTGCCAGTTGATATTTGTCTGTATGTGTGCAAGGGCAACCATACCCAACAGGGCAAATCTGCTAGTTGGTATTTTCTGTGTATGTGCACATGTTGCCCCTGGGACAACCATACCCTCAAGAGTTAATCTGCCAATGGGTATATGTGTGTATGTGCACCTGTTTGCCCCTGGGGCAACCATACCTACAAGGGCAAATCAGCCAGTGGGTATTTGCCCCTGGGGTACATCTTCTCATATAAATGGGGTAATATGAATGTTTTATCTTACAAATAGACTTCTTCCACTTCAAATACTTAAGAAACATGGTTATTTTTTTCCGTCAAACATAAAGATTACTCATAAAACTTCCTGGGAGTTGATTTTATAACAAGGAGATTAACTTTGTTCTTTCCTTATAAACGAAAAACCTATTTTATCTTTTTTTTCCAAAGTGCTCAGACATTAAGTGGTGATACAAATGGACTGTTAGCACTAGGCTTCTAATGTTTATACACACAGGAACATTTTAGTTCCCTTTCAAAGGGCATGCATATATGTACTGAACAGGATTATTTTATTCTGATCTTGTATAAAGAAATTAATCAAGATGAAAACAATCATATCATTTTTTGGAAACAAGAACATAATTATACTCACAATTGAGGCTAGAGTTTACCCCCTCCACTCCCCCTCCCTCAAAAAATTAAATAGATAAATTAAATGAAATAAAAATATATATATAATTAAAATAGTCCCAAATCATTGTCTGCAGGGCTATAAGAAAAAAACACAGAAATAATGCCAGTTTTTTTCAGTTGTTATTTTAAAATGTCAATTGGATGACTTAGTGCTTATAATTAGTGTTAAAGCGTTCTTCAAATTATATATTAAAGTTGGATTACTTTGTTATAATGTTGTTTTTTTTATTAACCCCAATTTTATACTCAATTTTTTAAAGTTTTAATATATATAAACAACAAGAAAATGTGAAGAGTTGAATCATTGAAAACTGAGATTCTGGACCATGGCTTATCTGAGTGGTATTTAAGTTATGTTCCAACATAAGAAAATCAAATACTTAAAAAGGCGTCAAGCCTTTCTCTTTGACATTGCCTTTAAATTCCTGCAGTTTCAGTGTTCGCCGTCTGATAAGCTTTTATATTGAAATCTTATCCAAAGTCAAACAAATAAAACAAATATTAAAGATTTGATAATAAAACCACCATTTCATTTTTTATTCATTTTTACCGATGATATGGCATTTTGGTACGAACCTGTTCAAAATTATATCTTATATCGGAAACTGATGTGGGCTGTGCAAATAAAACCACCCTTACAAACAAGTGTACTACCTGTAAAACGCTTTTCAATTGATTAAACAACTTGTGATGGAATTTATGTTTGATTGACATTTGATGAATGCCCTTTCCAATATAATCGATGCTGCAGTGACCATAGAGTTTCAAGCAAAAACTCTCTTTTCTAATTTCACTACCCCCATAAACCATCCCGGCCAACCATTTATTGTTATTGTTCTTGAAGTGAAACTGGTCCTTTCCCTCATTCCCCCCTCCTCACCTCTGGCTCTGAATCACTTGGAGTTTTTAAAGGGCAGTTTAGTCAACTGCTGTTAATATGCTACTAGGTTGAGAAATACAATATAGTGTTTATTTAAATACCAGTTGAAAGTGATCATTAAGTTAATGAGGCATTTCCGGGCTGATAAGCACTAAATTGTTTTATGATTGACCTGTCAATACTTTTTTCATAATCGGAAAACCACAATGAGGCGGAAATGTCACTCATGTACAAATATAAGGGTCAATTAAGGTAAACTATAATGGTATTTTCAGCTAGTCAGATTTATTGGAGAACATGTTGAGATTATTGTCATAGCCTTCGTGTCGTTTTCGACATCATTGTGCTAAAGCCTTAAGGTCATAATTTGACAAACACTGTTCAAGATATTTAAACTAATGGCACACATATTGCCAGAGACAATACACACGTATAGTAAGGCCCATAACTCTTGTTTGTATAGTTGTTTAGTTACGGCCCTTATTTAACTTTAAGGAACAACACCGTTCGAGCATTGTCATACACTTAACGGGGCAGTATAAGACTGGTTTATTGTGTTTTCCTAAGCGCTTCATAAGGTCTACAGAAAATTGCAAGTTTAAAATGTCTTTTTCCACATGTTTTAAATATCGTTTTTAACTACAACAATTACATATTTGAAAGGGTTTTACATGTTTTTATTATCATATATATGGTGATTGTAATTTACCACACCCAAAACCAAAGATACTTACTCGTCAATAATTGAGGTCTTAATTTTAAACTTGACGTCCTTAAAATATCTGGTCTCATTCTCAATCAATAAATATTTTCATGTGATTGAAAATTGATTGTATTACATAATTGAACATGACAATCCTAGTATGATTCATAATTCTCAGTTGGAACAGAAATGTATTATTAAGGCCATCAATAAAAAAAATGTTGGTTTGCGGTGCTCCTACCCACAATTTTTGGGGTGGGTAGGAGGGAGGGATTTTTTCTTTTTTACAGACGACAAAGGCAAATCTATATGACCCTAAGTCTGATGTAAGGGGCATGCATATTTTAGATAACAGCACTGAGAATTCAACCAGAGAACCATTGCAGGGTTTGCAGATTGGCAGTACAACACGGTTGTGGTCTGTAGAGCATCAAAGGACCAAACGCGAAATTGGCCCAAAGAAACGAAATGAGACAACAACAAAAAAATAATAAAAAAATAAAAAATTAAAAACAAAACAAACAAAAAACGGCAGCGGTAGCGATAAAAAAGATTGGGTCGGGGTTAATTTCGATGAGTCGGTCGGAGCACAGCAAACCAACATTTTTTTAATGATGGCTCAAACAGTTTAATATTCTATTCAGTATTGTCATTACAAAGCCTTTAAAATGAGACTTCTGTAATTATTAGGTATTCTTTTTTGAAATTTTATTCTTTTCCATGTGAAGGTTTTCATCATACTGTGTTTAGAGATCACGCTTACCAGTTGTAATTTAATTGATCAGTGGTGATTATTGATGAATTATTAACCAATTTGTTGTCAGTTGAATGTAGCTTTTGTTCTGAAGGGATACCTATTTGTATATCATTGTTCTACACTTAAAGCCCCAGTCACATTGACCTCCCGTACTGTTAAGGATCATCCCCAACTTAAATTTGGCCAATCCTAAGGGTCAGTTTAGTGTGTAAGATCTGCATTGGATCTGGGCTTGTCTGACACTGGTCCTGGATGGTCTGGGACACCGCCCTGGTAATATTAAAATTACAAATAAATGCTATTCAGACGTCAGGGACTGTCCAGGAGGAGTTTTCAATTTGGGGTAGTCCAGGACAGTCCGTGTAGCAACCCTGTTGGAACAGGGTGGGTTCATAGTGTCAAAGTGTTGATCCATGGCGATCCAGCATGTCGTGTTGGACAAGGATCCTGGAGCACCCCGGACCATACACAGTTAATAATGGGCAAAAGACAGATGAACACTGATGGATGCCTTGGTGGTACCGCAGTGTTGGCTCCATGTTGCTCCATGTTGCTCCAACGATTATTCATCCGTTGACTGGTGCCTAAAAATGTTGGGTCTGTGACTATGTTTTGCTACTGTTCGACTTAAATTCACCTATGATCATCCCAGATTGAGATATCTTTTGATCCGGGATGTGAGTGTAAGCTTAAAATTAAGGCTTTACTTGAAATTCTTTTTGTAGAGATCGGAATTATTTTGTATGGAAATAAGCCTATTTTATGAAATAAAACAGTATCATGCACAATTACTTCAGCGATAATAATGTATATAATTGTTTGCCCTTACATTTTGCAAATTTTGTCATGTTAATCTGCATTGAATGGATACTGTCCTCAGTAAATATATTTTTAGTAAAAAAATATGAAAAAGAGACTTGTCCACATATTTTATACTGACGATAATTAATTTTATTTTCAAACATTGATAAAATTGATGAAGTTTACTTGCTATAATTGCTGAACAAAAACCCAAACTGTAACTGTCAGATACTTATTTAAACAGAATTTTGTAATTTTAAGCCTAAAATCATTCCATTTTCAAATTCATTACTATATAACGACACGGTACGCCTCTCGGCAGAATACCCCTGCGAATAAAGTTCTAGAACTAGTGAAAAGTTCTTGAACGTTCTAGAACTTCTGAAGAACATTTAGAACTGTTGCTAAAGTAATAGAATAGTTCTTGAACTCATATTCTAGAACTATAATAGTTCTAGAACACTGCGAAAGGTTCTTGAACTCACGTTCAAGTTCTAGAACAATGCAAAAACTCAGATTCTAGAACTATAATAGTTCTAGATCACTGAGAAATGTTCTTGAACTCAGGTTCAAGTTCTAGAACAATGCAAAAATGGTAAATTCAGTTCACATTTTTAGCTCCACTGGCCGAAGGCCATGGAGCTTATGTCGTCACAGATTGTCCGTCGTGAGTGCGTGCGTGCGTGCGTGCGTGCGTAAACTTTTACTTTAAACGACATCTCCTCTGAAACTGATAAGCGGATTTTGACAAAACTTCACAGGAATGTTCCTTTGGTGGTCCTTTACCAAAATTGCTCAAATTGTTCCGGTCCATTGCACAATATGGCCGCCAGAGCTAAAAATAGCAAAATCTTTAAACGACATCTCCTCTGAAACGGTTCGGCAGATTTTGATGAAACTTGACAGTAATGTTCCTTGGGTGGTCCTTTATTAAAATTGCTCAAATGGTTCTGGTCCATTGCACAATATGGCCGCCACAGCTAAAAATAGCAAAATCTTTAAACGACATCTCCTCTGAAACGGATAGGCAGATTTTGATGAAACTTGACAGAATTGTTCCTTGGGTGGTCCTTAACCAAAATTGCTCAAATGGTTCCGGTCCGCTGCACAACATGGCTGCCAGGGCAAAAAAATAGAAAAACCTTTAAAGAACATCTTCTCAGAAACCGATGATCAGATTTTGATGAAACTTAACAGAAATGTTCCTTGGATGGTCCTTTACCAAAATTGCTCAAATGGTTCCGGTCCATTGCACAATATGGCCGCCACAGCTAAAAATAGCAAAATCTTTAAACGACATCTCCTCTGAAACGGATAGGCAGATTTTGATGAAACGCAGAATTGTTCCTTGGGTGGTCCTTAACCAAAATTGCTCAAATGGTTCCGGTCCGCTGCACAACATGGCTGCCAGGGCAAAAAAATAGAAAAACCTTTAAAGAACATCTTCTCAGAAACCGATGATTAGATTTTGATGAAACTTAACAGAAATGTTCCTTGGATGGTCATTAACCAAAATTTGTTAAATGGTTCCAGTCCACTGCACACCATGGCTGCCAGAGCTAAAAAATAAAAAAAACTTTATACGACTTGTCGTCGAAACCGATGACCTTTTTTCGATAAAACTTGACAGAAATGTTTGTTTGGTGCTCCTTTACTCAAATTGCCCAAATCATTTCGGTCCACTGCACAACATGGCAGCCAGAGCTATTAAAGTAAAAAAATAAATAAATAACTTCTCAAAAATTGATGATTGTATTTCTATGAAACTTGACGAAAATGTTCGTTAGGTGTTCTTTGCTTGAACCTTTTGGCCAGTGGAGCACAGGCACTGATGTGCCTCTTGTTTATTATTAATCAAACAGTTATAGAACTAAGGTTCAAGAATTGGGGTAGTTCTAGAACTCTGATACAAAATCTTACTGTTACCATTTGTTCAGCCAATAAAGTTCTAGAACTGTCGCAAATCTTGAATAGACAAATCTTGAATAGACGAGTTGATCTAGAATCCAGATGGCCTGAATCACACTAAACATGTAGTTTCATTGAAATTTACAAAGTTCTCTTAAAATCTAGTTCTTGAATTGATTTATGGATTCTGTATAGTTTTAAATTAAGAAACAAAATGCATTTTTCCTGGCTTATTTTTATTTTTTTTAAACTTATTACAATATATTTAGGTTATCAAATCAAATATTTAGCTATATTTATGGAGCACATTTTGAATTGTTTGAATGCATTGTAGGAAATAAATCATGAGCTTTTAGTAGATTATGAATATTTCCCGCCAAAAAAATTAGCAGTGCAAGAAGGCATATCTGAGGTGTTACACCTATTGATTTGCTGGACACATCTGTTTCTATCAAAGCAAACTTATTCTCAAACTGTATTTCAATTCAATTTTCAAATCAGGACTCCATAAGTCATCAGGTTTACAGAAGTCATTGTTTATTCAATCACTTGAAAATGCCATGTCCTTGATTGCTTGGCATCAAGACGATACATTCACAAACTTCATCACACACTTTCATGTATACAACATATTGAATCAACCTGTCTACACCAATTACACATTCGTTACCAGTTCTCATTACAGGCAATATGTGCTTTCCAGCTGGAATATAAGAAAACTGGATGTCATTTGAAACTTCATACATATCAAGAACAGCATAAACAGTGTCTGAAGTGGTAACAATTGCAAAGTATTTGATGTATCCCACCTTGCTGTCATCATACAAAACATAACTGCAAATGCGCTTTTTCATCCGAGCATATTTAGAAGAACTGAACTGCTGTCCTTGTAAACTTACTCTTTCAATTATTTTTACACACTGCTCATCAACTCCAAGCTTTTCAAGTAAGTCTTGTTCTATTCCTGATGATTCAAATGGTATCATTTTCCCACAAACATCGCAATTGTTTGCTTTATAAGTTATTTTCCATGCCCTGGATTCAACCTCATCCAATGAATTACTACGAAGAGTAGCCTGTATTTGTTTATACCACATAATTTGTTTTGTCACCATACCAGTTCCATGAACTGCTTGCAAAAGCATTGCATTGTTATCTTCAAAACTGAAGCAGCTCCAGGCCCACAAGGGACCCCACAGTTTGACAAAGTGAACCAAATGTGCACACGTATTGTGCACATTAAGTCCACAACTACCTGGTTGATACAAATCTTTATATGAGGAATAGAACAAATCTAAAAGATGCTGTGCTCTTTGTAAACTTGTCTGTTTTATGTTGTCCCCAAGAAGAATGTAAATTGCTTCCGATAGATAGCTGAAATGTTTCAGATAGTCGTCTGGCAAAATGCCAATTAAACAAGGGATTCCGTAAAACAACAGCCAGCACTGTAACTCTGTTGCTTTCAGCGACTTGTAATTTTTTTCTAAATCTCTAGGCAATCGTTCAATACAAGCTGGAGGACATATTTTCTGAAGACGCTTTGAGATTTTTTTTAAATTCTTTCCAATAAAAAAGTCATTGCCTGCATTTGTAGGTGAAAACCATTTGGACAATAGCTGATTTGTTATGCCAAGTAGCACTCCATGCATATAGTCTGGCACTGTTCCTTCTACAAAATTGTATGTTTCAATAGAAGAAAGACCAGAGGCACCCTTAATACCCTTTACTGTTTTTTTTGACAGTTCCTTGCACCATGCAACCTTGCACCTCATCATGTGTACGTAGCTTATAGGGCCCTTTTCTGTCTGGATAGTATCTAGCATACCCTTTTCCTTGTTTCACTGTTTTCCCTTCCTCTTCACATGTTATACATGCAAATTGACCATTGAAGTACATCATATTAAGAACAGATGCTTTTGCGGGTAAATCGAACACGCCACAAGCAACTTTAACTTTAACTACAATATCTTGACCATCAAACTGCATATGAATTCCTTCATTATACAGATGGTTCAACTGAGAACTTACACCTTTCAAGTATGACTGAAATGGAGGTTTGCCTTTCCCCTGCCAAATTCCTATCAACAGAAGGTTTTGCCTTGAAAATCTAGCTCTCGGATTAAGCTCATTGATAGCCAAGAACAAAGGCCAAAGCTCTACTTTCGATGAAGAATAAAGGTTTACTCCATCAGTATTTAACACAGCAGTCAGTGTATATGTGTCATC
Organism: Mya arenaria; assembly: GCF_026914265.1. Classification (NCBI taxonomy): domain Eukaryota; kingdom Metazoa; phylum Mollusca; class Bivalvia; order Myida; family Myidae; genus Mya; species Mya arenaria. The sequence goes on along the minus strand of NC_069132.1, from coordinate 70,176,604 downwards.
CATCAGGGACTCGTGCAGAATTTTCCTGTATGCTGACCCATCAGTAATGTCTGTTATTGTTTCTTCTTGCCAATCCATTCTAGACTTTGCTGCCATGATCTGTTTATGTATATCCTTCATCACTCCTGAAAAAGAAAACAAACCTTTGTGCAAGAAATTCAGATACAAGCCTGGTACCGTCGCTTCAACAGTATTTCAGATATTTTGTAATGTCTGGCTAGTCAATGGTGGAGGAGGACCCAAAATACCCATCTCAACATGCACAGACCGACATCTTGGTAGAACCACCAACCTACCGCAAGCCAGCCTGACGAGACTCAAACCCACAGCCGTGACGGGAAAGTGACTGAGAGTCGGAGACATTAACTCATAATAATATTCTCACCAAGTGTACATTGACATTGCCTCATATTAAAACTTACCTAAATAATCATACAAATAGATTCCAACAATTCTGTAAAGCAATTAAACTAGGTGTTCAAAGAACATAATTATGTGTCGCCTGCTGGAATGCTACGTAGAGTAAGAAAATAAAAGTGTGACAAAAGTGTGACAAAGTGATAAAAAGTATGATGGACAGATGTTAAGCTTAAACAACCGGAATGATGGCCAATAATTCATCGCCCTGTGTCCACAAACAGTCTCAAGCTCAAACTCAGGCTTAAACTCAAATTTTCATATTTTTTTTAAAAGCTCATAAAAAGCATTTGTAATTAGGAAAACTGAATATAGGCTTTTCAAAAAATGAAAATTTGAGTTTGAGCTAGAGTTTAAGCTTAAAACTGTTCGCGAACACAGGGCCTTATGACAATACCAAGTCAAAGTTCTTCTATGACCAAATGACATACTTTTGAATCCCACCGTCATGTAAAAAATTGACTTAAATTTTGTCATGAATTTTTTTTGGAACAAGTTTTATATAGGCCTACGGACCTACTTTTTGTGCCTTCATATTTGAATTTGACAAGAGACAATCATTCGGAGCACATTTCATGAAGAGTTGGCCAAAACTGTGGCCTATACGGTGTTCACAAGCATGAGTTGACACACTACGGATGACGACATAAAAGCACTTGCTTTGTTTAGACTAGTACCATTTATTCTTGAAATATTATATTACCTGTCCCAGTGTTCATATACAGTCACAAGCTCAAACTCAAATTTTCAAAAAGCTCCAATCCTGTTACATAATTTACGAATGCTTTCAAGTTTGGTCTTAAACTTAAACTGCCTCAAGCATTTTGAGTTTGAGACCAAACTTGAAAACATTCGTAAATTGGAAAACTGCATTTGAGCTTTTCAGAAATGTGAAAATTTGAGTTTAAGCTAGAGACCTTTAATGAACATGGGGCCTGGTGTTCCGGTGCTATTATGACTCTATTTAGTGTCGCAGTGCCGGAAAACCAGACTCATTCATTCATTCATTACCTGGCGATTGCAGCAGATCCTTAAACTGGTTTTGAATATCAGCTATTATGAAACATTTCCTTGGCTGTCTGTCCTTGGACTGCTGCTTTGATAATGGTCCTTTGTAGCGGTAACCTTCGCAGTTTTCAGTTTGGCACCTATAATTATCTGAATCATCTGGAAACACTTCAGTACAGATTTCACAATAGTGAACTTCATGCAGTGGATGTTTTTCAACAAACGACATCAAATATTCATATTTCAAAATACCAGCGTGTTTAGAGTCTTGAAATATAGACTTCATTGTTTCAGTTATGTCTTTTGAGGCAGAAATAGTCAGATTATGTCGGCGAAAGCATGACACAATTTTCAAAGCCTTCATCTCGTCAGTCAATAAACTTGTGTCATCCTTAGTAAGATCAGAAGAATTTTTTTCCGACTCTGGCTCTGTTTCCGTCTCAGACTCTGTATCTAAGAAGTCTGTTTTGGTGGTCTCGGATTCATCTGATTCTGTCAACAAAGACTCTTCTGAATCAGAAAATGCAGTTGTTTCCGATTCTGTGTTGTCTTTCACACAGTAATTTTCTGAGTCATTACAGTCAAGTTTATCTCCTAAGACATCATCTTCACTCATTTCACTCTCACAAACATCTGGTTCTCCTGGATGAGGCACTGAGTGTGAGGAAGCATTTTCCAAAAATGGTACCTTCATGCTGTCATCATTTGTTTGTGGAACAAATGAGTTTGTGCTTGTCCCTTTTGAACTTGAGGCACAAGATGACTCTGGTACATATGTGCTCTCTATTGACTGATCTGAAATGTAAATAAAAACTGATCTAGTTTGTACATCACAAGAAATAAAGGGTTGTACATCACACAAAAAAAGGGTCATTACTGACACAAAAATCACGGCAGATAAGTCTGGCATGAATTTTGTGTCAGTGATGACCCTATATTTCTTGTTCTGACTTGAATTTTGTCTCAGTTATGGCACTGTATCAAAGGAAAGGTTCTGATAAAGTTATAATAAAAGACCACAAATATTGGTTACAGAAATATAACCTCATTTCTAAGTTGGACAAAAAATACTGTGTATTTCACCCAGCTCTGTCACTCAATTTTTGTCGATTAATTTTTGATTTCTTTTTTGATCAAGCTGAAATCTGGCATGGACATGTCAGCGTTTTTACCATTTTTTACCTCAAATTGTGACCTTGACCTTTAATCTACAAACCGGACTCAACAATCCCAAGATGTATACACACACCAAGTTTGGTTAAGATCATGGCAGTTGTTCAAGAGATATGCTCCGGGCAAATATATGATGGAAGGACGGACAGGGTAACGCTATATGCCCCTGTGGTGGGGCATTAAAATACAAGCAATGACCGGACAGTCATTTTTCAGTACTTACTGGATTGCTGCTTTACACTGTGTTTTGATAGTACTATTTGTAGGTCATTACCTGTTAGTGAATTGCCAGGACTTTTATTGTCAATCAACTTCTGCTTCTGTTTCCATCTGAACAAAGTTCGTTCTGGAACTGTTAGTTCTTCGTTGTCCATATACATTTTTTTCACCCGTTTCACAGGAGCTAAAACGGAGGAAAAAAAACAGCATAAATGTGTATTGATAACATTGTTACACTTATTTATAATACAGAAAAGCCAACAACACCTAAACATCTATACAATTTAAAGTTGATGCTTACTGATGAAATGGTGTGTATTGACTATTTAAATAAGATCTTTTCAACGATATAATTGCCTTTTATTGACACTCTATCATCATTTGTTTACCAAAAATGACAGGCATTTAACCCCACTGTCAACCATTTTGAAAACTGAGGTCACCCTATATTTCCGGTGTATTGAGATCAGGGGCTTCTTATAATTTAATCAACATCATATAAATTCCTGAATGAAATTTTATTTCAAGAACCAGTAAATAATCAATTGTCTGCTAAAAAATTAAGAAGTGACTGTACAGATATCTCGAGTTTTATTATTTTTTCTAAACATTAACAATAAACTGTCTTCTTCATAAAAGATAAGGAACATGCAGTGTGTCATTGGGTTCCAAAATATATGGGGTCGAAACGTCTAGGGACGAATAATCCGGGGAATAAAATTGGTTTCGTTTGGCCTAACATTAGACTTAACCACGAGCTATTTGTAAGTATGATCTTTATGACATAATGTTAATACGCCGGGAATAAACGACCATCGGATATATCTGGTCCGAGTATACCAACACATGTTTACGGTATCGATACTGGGTAGTCCAAATAAAAAACATTGCAGATTTTTTTAGATTTTTGATATGGCAAATCCTTCACGTACAAATTGTTTAGTATCAAAAGTGGGTAGTTGTTCCGATCAGGATTCCGGGTTAAAGCATATAGCGTCTATAAAATATCATAAAAACAAGAAATATTACCAGATAATGTTATTTTATATTAGTTCCGTACACAAAAAATAAATATCCCACTTCTAATTATGAGTTTGACGGCTTTTCTTCATTTCATTCTGTGAAAACATAACGATATATACATGAAGGGCACCTGCATTAGGCTTCAGGGCACAGTTTTAAATCGCTCGGAACATTTCGGCCATGGCCGAGTTGTTACGATTGTATAAAGAGGTCTATCTGGAAGCTTTGTCGGAGGAGGCCTAGTTATTACGATTTTATCGAGTCGTTCCCCTTCGCATAATTGTTGTTTGTGTCAGTCAACTTTCGTTTTATTGGAAAGGTAAACAACTTGTTTTTATGCATTAAATGCTTGTTAAGTGCAAAATAACATTTCACTTACATGGTAAAATATGAATATTACTCTTTATGATCAATTTCAACAATAAAATACTTCACTTAAAACAATTTCAATATTTTTAAAACACCCCCGTTTTTTGCACATTCCCGTTTAGACGTTAGGGATTGGAAGAATCCCGTTTAACACGTCTATTATTTTAGACTACGATACTGGGGAACACGCGAAAAGAGAGGCCGAATATTTCACTGGAAAAAAGTTTCCTTACACATGTCGTGAATAAGGTATAGATGCTTGAGAGCGCTCTGCTTGTAGTTGAGTTGACGTGAACACACAAGGCACTCATACTTTCTTTTCCCGTCGACAAAAACTTCTTACAATTTGTGAGCTTGCTTGTCGCGCTGGAAGACGCCATCTTAGTTCCTCGATTTCCGGAAGACTACCAGACTCAAAGCGAAAGTAGGTATGTCTAAGTAATCTCTACACCGTTTTTGTCTACCGAATAAAAGTATCGGCCAAAATAAAATTCGTATTTTTTACGATTTCTTTTAAAAATTTTGCGTGGGTAAATGTTGATTTATAAATTCCCCCTTGTTTGTACGTACAAGAACTCGGATTGGTTGTGAGAAACCGAACTAGCCAATGGAATTTGACGTTACTGTTACAGCAGCTGAAACCCTACGAACCGCAATCGTAATTACTCGGCCATCTCCGGTATGACGAAAACAGCATGAAATACAATCGTAACTACCCGGGCAAGCTGTACAATTGTAACTGCTCGGCAAAACTCGATTGTTACGAACTGCAACCGGTCTGTTCCGACGAAAAAATAATGTGTAGTGGGATAATTCCGATCGATGACAAAATTTCACGGCTTCACCCGAGACGAGCACATGGCATTGATAGTAACGTGTGCAAAATAAGTGTATCGTGTGCACTTTTTTCGAACAACGAATCGTCTGAACAACCACTGTCATGGCAGAAAGGCTCCTTTATTTTCTCGTCCAATGGGAGGACAGATTCATGAGCGTTATTCGAGGATGTTGTAGCTCCGAAGAAGTCAATGTTTTCGTACAAAGAAGGAGAGCTCATTACGGCTATATTTCAGAAAACAACGTACCGCGCTGTTATCAGTGACATCCACCGTAAGTGAAGTTCTTCCTCAATTTCATTTGAGGCGCAAACAATTGAAGAATTCTAACTTTTATCAACTTCATTAGCAAACAGAAAGATAATAGATTACACATGTCATAAAAATAATTAAGTAAATTGTAAAAAAAGTTATATTCAATTTCAGAGATCTGCCGTCTTTAATATTATGAAAAGTTTTGGGTTAAAGTAAAAAAAAAAGATCATGTAAATGATTCTTGGGTGAACCTCTACCAAAGTTGTTCAAAGAATTTCGATATGTCAAAAGCATGGCTGCCAAGGGCAGGGCCAGTTTTCCTTATATGTCTACCTAGAAAAATTTGAAAACCTTTTTCTCCAAAACTACTGGTCCAATTTCAAAATAATTTCATAGAAATGATCCTTGGGTGAACCACTACCAAATTTGTTCAAAGAATGATTATACATGGATGTCAAAAAACATGGCTGCCAGGGGTGGGGTCAGTTTTTCTTATACATCTTTATTACAAAGATTCATGATTCAGGTGAGCGATATTATAGGACCAGTATGGTCCTCTTGTTTGTAATGGGTTAGTTCGATAGTGTTTTGCAGTGTCTAACGATACCAGGGGTAAAATGAACGGTCTGTCAAGTTATTAGGTCTTAAAATTGAAGTTCATGTCTATAATTTGACATTGTGATATTTATTTAAAAAAATAGTTGAAATTATTCACAGTTTGGCATTTTGTAATGTAATTGTCATTTTTCGACTTGAATAAAAAAAACTGACTTAGTAGCGTTGTTGTTCACTATGCAGCGCTCTTGTACATTGAAAATCTGTCTTATGTTTTACAGCTAACCGGAAGTTCCTCCTTCAGGAAGCCAAGCTTCCTCCAAAACACTCCTATATAGATGCAACAGCTATGAAGGCCAGTAAGTATTAGAAAATAGTCAGAAAGGCTTGAGAAAGACACATTTTAGACTTGTCCCTGCCCGCTCCAGTCTAAAACACCCTGCCCAAATGCTTTTTATTTTATGAAAAATTTGCAACTACATCATTAATATTGCCCTTTAAAAATATGTGTATAGAACATGGAACAAAATGGGAATGATTTATAATGTAATATTCATCAAACATATCAATTAAAATGATTAACTGTGTATCTTATGATGTATTGATTCAAGATGTATGTATGTATTATGGACTGGAGGCCTACATTATTTGTTACAGTTTAGAGTTTAATAAAATTATAGTACAGTATACATACCTGTCTGAATTACCAGCTAGATCTTTTCTCCCATATAATGATTGTTATACTGTATTTCAGCTGCAGCCATAGATTCTCAGCAGAATAGTGATGACGCCCCACCACACACATGTGCAGAAACGGTTGAGCCCAACACTCATACTGAAACAATTGAGCCTTCTGTCGAGACGGTTGAACCTGACACTCCATCCAAGGTGCTTGAGCTCGTGATTGTTGAGCCTGACACTCCTGCCTACACTCCTGAGCTGTTTGCCGAAGGCGGGAGCTTAAAGTTCATGCCTGGACCCAAGAGGGCACTCAAGAGTAGCTCAACCAATGCAGGTGTGCCAATTGTTTTTATAAACAATATTTTAAACTCTATCAAATTTTTGGCCACCTGGCCTTTTTCAAGATTTCATCTTCCCTAAGGAGGACATACCAAGAAGTTAATTGTTTTAGCTCGACTTTTTTCAGTGAAAAAAGTCGAGTTCTTGTGATGTGATACCCTTGGCGTCACAAAACTTTAACCTTACCTCATAACTCAAAAACCATTCAACATTGTCAAATAAAACTTGCTACACATGTTCCTAGGAACAATACACGTGTCTATACCAAGTCACATAGCTCTGGCTTAATTAATTATTTACTTATGCCCCTTTTTTGACTTGGAACATCGTCACAAAACTTTTACCTTTCCTCACAACTAAATTAACTTTCAACATTTTCAAATGAAACTTGGTACACATGTTCCTAGGAATCATACGCATGTCTGTACCAAGTCACATACTTCTGACTTCAATGATTATTTAGTTATGCCCCTTTTTGGAAAATTGTCACAAAACTAACCTTACCTCCTTACTCATAAAGTCACAAACATTCAACATTTTCAAATGAAACTTGGTACACATGTTCTAAGGAACCATACGCATGTCTATACCAAGTCACATAAATATGGCTCTAATGGCCAAATGGTTAAAGTATCCAACTGATAATTACTTGACCCTTCTCCGCGTGGGTTCGATTCCCGCCTTGGGTGGATCGGATTTTCATGAGGGGAAATCTCCCAGCTGACTTGCGGAATGTCGGTGGTTCTACCCAGACGTATGTCTATGCTACTTAGCCAGAGTTCTTGGGTCTTCCTCCACAAGTAATAAGCCAGGCGTAGTGAATTGACTGAAATACTGTTGAAGTGACCTAAAACCCAAAACAATGCAGAAAGTTCATATTGGAGCTTTCTGCATTATGTTTGACATGCATTAGCGACCACCTGTGTGATAATGATAAACTGCTTTATTTAATTCTGTTTTGTGGTTGTATTAGAAGGTTTTATTATACACTGAAGAAACTTTTATAAGAATAGCTGGCAGATATGGAACAATTTGCAACTATAATCTGCCATCTTATAGAAAACACTGTATATTTCCTTTTTCATAGGTACTCCAACTAAGCGAATTGACATGTCTGATAGCGTGAGAAGGTCTCCAAGGATAACAACAACAGTTGATGGTGAGTGAAAGTACCAATACATGGATTAGTGCTTAAATAAGTGGTGCTCTATAGTAATCTGACCATGTCTGTCTGTCAGTCCGACCGTTTTTGTTTTTTTTTGTCCGCTCTCTTACGCAAACAGATTCCTCTCGGCTGCATTACCCCTTCTGATAGCATTATATGGGGCCCTTTCTAACTTGGTCAGTGTTCTAGTTTATTCATTAAAATTTAAGACAGGTGGAGGATTCAGTAATATTTACTAGATGTTGCAACTGTCGTTATGCCACTATCAAAGCTCATAATTCTTAACGAGCATATCTTGAACTACTGCCCTGTATGCATCTTGGGATTGCGGAGTGTCATGCACACGAATCGGGGTTTGTATGTCAAAGGTCAAGGTCACAATTTAAGGTCAAAGGTTGAAATTTTGCTCTAAGCTGGTGTATGGCAGGGGGCAATAAAGTGACATATTGTGTCCCATGGAAACATTCTAGTTCGAAGAAGGACAGTCAAAGTATCATAGCCTTCATTTCTTCATCTGCGACGGAGCGTTGATATTGTGCAAAAATGTTGACCTTTGTCGTTACTTTTACATCTTTGAAACTAGCCTCGTCAAACTTAACACACTCACTCAAAAGTTTCTAGCATGTGCCATTTGCTTACATCTTTTTTTTTAAACACCTTTATATAACCAGATGTGTTGTTTCATTCATCAGGAACTGACAGCTTCCAGTACATAAAAAGAAAGGAAACGGCAAAGACAGACTTGTACAAGTGAGTTTGCTCAATAGATACACTTCATGAAACAGTGACTTCATAATGAATTAATAAGGTCATTACAAATTGGGTAAACAAGTGTCAGAATCATTTAGGGAACAATGAGATAATAATAAGATGTGACATCTTCCATAGAGTATAAAATCTTTACATCAAATCGAGAATTTGGAATATCCTGTTTCAGCGTTTAAGATTAATAGCAGATTATATTTGTGTTGGTTACTGCACTAATGACAATGTTTCCAACAAAAACACTTACTAAAATATTTGGAAAAAAACATGGATATTTGCCTTGTCATGAGAAAACCAGACTTAAATGCACTGCAAACTAGGTAGACCCTGATCACCTGCCTTCAAAAGTTTGTGTGATTAAGTTATTCATTTTGCAGATATTCAAATTAAAAGTAATATTGATCCATTACTCCAGAAGACAGCAAACCTTAATCATATTCAAAAAGTATCACGTGAAATACATAGACACTTTTAAAAGCATATGATGCCGTCTCTAATGGGTTGGGATTTACACACTGCAATTTTACAATCGTAACTACTCGGCCCTTTCCGGCAAGCTCGTAGGTTTCCTACAGTAATCACCATGTCTGTCCGTCTGCCTGTCCACACATACAATACAATACAACAATACTGTATCAATTGTATTGTATTATTAAGGTCAAGGTCACAGAGGACAAGTCTGTCTACATTTTTCGTCTACTATTTCGTGTAAGATCCATAATTCTGTCATTAACTCTGCTGCCGCAAATAATTATCTGATCAATAAATCTAACATAAAGAAATTTGGCGGCGTTTTGATGCTTGCATCAAAGATTTGTCTTGTATATTATTAACTATACTGGATTATTGCATTTTCTACAGGGAGAAAATTGAACAGTTGGAGGAGGATGTGAGATCCATTCGTAGAAAGTACAGGAGATTGGAGGAGAGGTTCAATCAACTTGAAAAGAGTACCCGTCATCCTGCCAGTGAGACTCCTGCCAGTGACCAAAGGACTCCTGCCAAGACTCCTGCCAGTGAGAACAAGACTCCTGCCAGTGAGCACAACCCGAAGACTCCTGCTAGTGACGACAATACTGCTGAACCAGTTGACCCAAACCAGTTACCTGCAGACAACCAGCATATTTCTCCCCAAGCTTTGGAAACAACTTTAACCAGCAGCATCAAGGGGATAATAGGCGAACAAAACATTGTTAAACACCTGATTTTTCAGGTGCTTACAAAAGAAGAGATTGTGTCCTGTACACGCACTGGCAAAAAGACTATTAAAAACATGGACAATGTGAGGCCATCACTAGATCCCATAAAGTTCAACATTTTGGAGAGAGTTGTTCTCAAAGTGACTTCCATGCAGAAAGCAAGCTTCCTTAAGAAGTTTGAAAACCAGCAGAAAGTGCTTCGTAGGGGTCAAAAAGAGTGACTTAATCCCCTGCAAAGTTCTTTCTGCTTATTTTCAAACTAATTTTCAAACTTTCCTCGTTAGCAAGCCACTACAAATGTTCAGGGAGCTATTGCCATATCCCGTAGTCTGTGTTTTTACCTGCAAGTAACTAAGCAAGGATCTAATTATGCATTATCTAATTGTGTAAAACATCCAAATGCATAGAATCAGGTGCAGCAGTGACAGTAATGGCAGTTCAAGAACTTAATATTCAAGAACTTTCTCAAATCAGGTGCAGCAGTCATATAATGGTAGCTCAAGAACTTAATATTCAAGAACTTTCTCCAGAACTTCTAGAACAAGTTCTTGAACTCATCTATTAAGAGTTCAATTACTATTCTAGAACTGGGTTCTATATTCTAGAACTGGGTTCTAGAACAAATTTTCATAAGTTCTAGAATTTGGTTCAAGAAGTTCTAGAGAAAGTTCTTGAACATTTAGTTCTATAACTGCCATTTAGAGTTCAGGTACTATTCTAGAACTATCTTCTAGAATCTGTTCTAGAATAATTCTAGAATTCCTCGCAGGGGTAGAGCATTTTATCTTAAAGTTACATTTTACAATAAATGTAAACGGCGCAGCTTTTATTTGGACATGTGATGTCGTTTTATCATTGTTACAACTATTTTGTTCACATTTCACAAAATTAGTTTTTATTTACTGTCTTACCCTATGGTAGGCATGACTGAGTCCTGTAAAGGACGGGAAAACAAAAGTGCCAAAATGAATTGTATCACGCTAATGTGTAAAAAACAATAACATTTAATCAACTCTACTAGTTGATTTAGAGGGGGGCTCACCAGGCGCACAACCCCTCTAAAATAATAGTCCAAGTTTACTTTTTATGTCAATATCGGAGAAAAAAAAGTAATACGCTCATTTTCATTTCCGACTACAAATTGTTCAAATTTTCTTGATGGAGTAATCCCAAATCCCTATGCAAACAGTTTATACCATATACTTTCGGTTCTGAGAGAGGGGCGCATGTCAAAAGGATGCGCCCCTAAGTTACGCCCCCTCTAACGTCAATTCCTGAATCCGCCCATGTACTCATATAAAATTCCAAAAGTATTGTTTAATTTCTCTTTAAAATATTCAACCCTCGGCAATGTGTGATTACAAACTATTTCAGGTCTTCAATGATCTTGGTGCACAGGTTCTCCACAATGCGTTCGGCGGGTTTAACGCCTGCGTGTTCGCGTACGGGCAGACAGGTTCTGGCAAGACACACACAATGATGGGATATCCGGTAAGTCAGCTTACAGCATAAATAACAGAAAGTTTTGTCTTTAGAAAATTTCAGCTTACAATATAATTGAAAAACAATATCATAGAATCAAAAAAGAATGAATCCAGTATCCAAACCAGCTTGTGGCTCACTCTTAAGAGTCGGTATATATGTATCTGTACTAATAAAGTGACTTTCACTTGCAAATTAAATCTACACATTATTATATATCTGGGCAACCATTATGCTCTTAGTTTAAAACAAGCTACAAGACAGCAACAAAGTTAATTACTTAAATCTTGAAATATGATGTATCCTCAGCCTCATACTAGCTCCTATTGACAATTTCGGCTTCTTTTGTGGAAATATTAGTATTATGTATTTGCCGATCTGGTGTCTAGCCCCTTTAACTACGTTCTGTTGGAAAATAATCTGTTTTCAAGGTTTATATCAGAAGTTTACCAGCAACATGCCAAAATTTTCTTAAAATGTGCTTTTATGTGTCTGTCTACCCATGCAGAAATTATTTCAATGTTTTTTTCAAATCCTAACAATTCCTATGATTTCTTAGCAATTACCAATGTTTTCTCATTTGCAAAACATTGGAATTCTTTGGAATAGACAATCCTTACAAATCCAAAGAATTCTTAAGACTTCTTTGGATATTTATATTGGAAAAAAAGGAAAAGATTGGAATAATAATCCAAACTTATCCTAGCTTTTCTGAATTGGAAAAAGTTGTCATTGCTTAGAAATGCAACTATTTTTCTGTAAAATAAAAATCCAAACATTTGGATTAGTTAGGAATTTAGTATCATGACATTGAGCACATAGGACAACTTACTTTATAAGAATTCAACAGTTTCCTTTTTCAGATTTTTTTCAATATAATGTCTAATGTTTACCAATGGTATTGATTAATATTTGTGAGTAGTATTTTGTTATCACCTGTTGCACAGAATTCATCAAAACATCAGTTGATGAGGTATTTTCATGAACCTAACTTCTTGAACTTGAATCATCGAAATTAAATGAATGTGATGAACTGTTTAACCATTTAAAAGATGAGACTACCAGCAGAATATAATAAGATGCATCAGCAACAGGCTGATAGTTGAGGTAGCTGTGGTTACAACTGCCTGTTGCATTTAGAGTAACACTATTGGCCCAGTCATAACCCAAAGATTATAAATAAAAAAAATAACATGCTTAAAGAAAATTCCATATCAAAATAACATGAACATTAAGATTAAATTTATTTAAATTAAAGCACCACATATATCATAAGTATCATGTAAGGTGCCATGGATTGTTCCACTCAAAAGTAATTGTCACATTGCCTGGATACAGTAATATATTTTTATAATTTTTTATATATTTTTATATTTTTATTATTTATTATTTCGGTCAAGATAGTGAATATATGTCATTTAAAAAAATATTACTAACTTTTTCCATGAAAAATTGTGGAATATTTTTTTAAAATGATATATATTCACTATCTTGACGAAAAAATTAAATAAAAAATAAATAAATAAAATATTAAAAAAAAAAAAATATACCTGTATCCAGGCAATATGACGAGCACCTGTGGTAAACACTGGTCAATTAGTTGCCAAACAAGTTAAATGTACCTTCTTTCAAGGTTCACTAAACTAAAACGACCCTACAATCATTGACAATGACGCAAGGCGATGTCCAGAGTTTTTCTTCCAACTTCCGGTTTCGCTTACGTCTTTATCAATTAGAAATAAAATTAGATGGACCATGATCTCTGAGAATGGGGGAAAATGCATTTGATTTGCTTGTAATCGATTGTCTCTCAAATATTAACTAAAAAATAAATATTCTAACGTAGCTATATATTCTAACGGTTACGCATTTAAGACGAAACGCTCTTTACTGGCGGAGGTAATTTCGAACTCCCGCTATTTTTGTCGAAATAATGCGCCAAATAAACTGAAGTGTTGTTTCGTTAAAGGTAAGTTCAAGCGAAGTAAGGGGTGTAATTCAATTACTTTTATAACGATCTTTTACGCTAACATTATTGTTTAAAATAACATAGCAACATTTTGAAGTAATCAGGGTTCGAATTTAACTTTGAGGAGCACTCGCAAAATTTTGCGAGTGCATTTTGAGGCAACTCGCAAAATGAAAAATCAACTTGCCTTATAATATTGTCTAATTAAAGTAGAAATTTACACCTAAGACATATTATGAATATTAAAAGGTATCAATCTTGAGTGACTCAACTACTAGAACTTATTGATGGCTTATTCTATTGGGGGGTATGGAAAGACTCATCATATGCTTGCAGCTTTTTGATAACAAAGCTGTCCAATAATTTGACATTGTTCACTTTGTATATTTACCCTCGCCATCGGGTAATTTAATACCCATTCGACAAGCACGCTACAGATTTCATTAAGTCTGTAAGTATTAAAATCACTAACATTATAAATTTGAAATAAAAAAAGAACAGTAAATGTAGCGTGGATACTTTGGACCATGAAATATATCGATCGACGAAGTCTACTGTATTTATTTTGACAGTTGGGCGAAAATATATTCAAAGGATGATGGGGTTTACATATAGTGCGCGAAAGCGCTAAATTTAGCCAATGATTGAGCTAGGTGATTACGTCATTCGTATTCACTTTGTATAATGCACGCCTCGGAGCATCCCGGAAAGATTCGAGATAAAACTCGGCCTTACTGTATTTGTTCTATTTTTGAAAACTTACTAGAGAGGGACTCCGCACTGTCTTCTTTATACTGGTAGTGCAAACATGCCACTTATAGGCTGTTTACACTCGACTACCTAGCGGAGTTAAGTTCATGTTTATTCTACTTTCCTTTTTACATTTTGTGGTCTAGAAAAAGCCACTCGCAGAATTTTGCGAGTTTGAATAAAAGTCACTCGCAATTTGTAAATGTCGCTCCCATTTTGCGAGTATGCGAGTCTAAATTCGAACCCTGGTAATGAGCAAATATGTTTTGTTGTAATACATTTTCGCGACAAACGTACGAACTACGTTTGTGTAGAAACACAGTTAAATGAATGTTTGTGACTTACGCGTACAGCTAATACTTCATTGTTATATATTTTAACAGCTATTATATTTGTTTCTTAATGTATGTAAGCTAATTTTGTCTAGAAAAAGAATCAATTGACATAAAGGGTCGGCAGCGATGCAAAAGTGGGTGGGGAAGGTCAAAAACTAAAACGTTCAAAAAGTCCATGTTTTATATAGTTTTGAGGAACGATCTTTTAGGGGTGTGAAACATATATTATTGGCAACATGTTTTAGGGTAGTAAGGAGTTAACAAATTTTACAATAAAAGATTAATTAATATTTTGGATCAAAAAAACTTTCACATTTATTCAAAAAAGTCTGTTGACATTGCTTATCACTTTGTGTTTTTTTTTATATCAAAATGCCCCAGACTACCTATTCAACAATGTTGTAATAAGCAAATTATAGTTTAGTGTCTGAAATGATGTTTCATATATTTTAGCTGGCCTAAAGGAGCTAACAAAGATATCATCAGTCCACAAAGGAATCAACCAGTGAAGAAGAAAAACATTCAGAGCTGTAAATTGCCAAATCCATCAGTGAGTAGACTATTTTTAAAGCACATGTTAAGATTTCCATGTTGCAATGGATAAATGGGTATGAGTCATGCTTGTGAAATATTGAATCTCAAAACTAAGAAGAAATTGATATTTTTAACATTTTAAATTTTGGTCCTTCAATGGGCTTTTGCATCGCTGCTGACCCTTGACCTTTTAAATAACCACTATGCAAGCAAATTATAGTTTAGTGTCTGAAATGATGTTTCGTCTATTTTAGCCGGCCTTAATTAAGGAGCTAACAAAGAAATCATCAGTCCACAAAAGAATCAACCAGTGAAGGAGAAAAACATTTAAAGCTGTAAATTGCCAAATCCATCAGTGAGTAGACTATTTTTCAATGCACATTGATTTTGAAAACAATATTGTGGATGTGTGGAGTGGATTTTATTTGTAACGGACAAACACTATTAAGAATCTTGAAAAAAATCAGACTTAATATATTTGAGCACTTTGGTTTGAACAAATAAAATAATATATCATTAATTTATATACCGGTGACATTGAAATCTTAATTTGCACTGATTTGATAACCAACTCGCCGTTAGAAATTGGAAACTATTGGCAGTACAAATAAAAAAAGAAATATTTTTCAGGTAGGAAGATGGATGTCAAAGTCTCAGACAAAAGCTTCCAGAGTTAAGAAAAGATCACTTCAACAAAAACAAGCACGAGAAGAATGACTGCAAAAAATATTTTCGCTGATGCGTTTCCTCATCAAGTGTATAAGGAAAACGGACCTGTCTACAGAGACAAGATGTAAATGTCAAGGACTGAAATGAGCAATTCAATGGCTCATTTCTAATTGTGTTAAGTGTCATAAAAAATTAAAACTGTTATAAATGGACATATAGTAATGATGAAATTATCATCCTGTTGCGAATAACATTTACTTATTCATGAACTTAGTTCATGAATGACATTTTGAAAAAATCATGTTCATTAACTGTCAAGTTCATTAACTAAGTGGGAGTTCATGAACATGATTTGTCCAAATTGTCATTCATGAATAGTTCATGGTATTCTCAAAAAGCACACGCTTGACGTCACTGACATGGATATTAATTTGATGGACTAAAGAAGCTCCATAAATGGAAAATGACAAATGCGAATCAATTAATACGCTGTCTAGAATAAAAAAAATAACAACTGTATAACTAATTTTATCAGTAAATACAAAACTGTGAGTCTAGCCGGCTGATGCCAAAAATTAAGTCATTAATAACTATACATTTAAACTCCAGAATGACCTTTATGAACCATTAATGTACAGGTGATATTTATTGTTTCTTAAATACAATAACTTTATAAACTGTGTTAGTTTGAATTTTTTATCCATGTTTTCATGCACATTGGTTAAAAGTACATGTTTGAAAAATATAATGATATAATTAAGGCGAGATAACTGTTTTACTTGCGTTTATGTTGTAAGAGCGTAGAAGGGCATGTGAGTGAATTTCATAAAGCATGTTAGAGCATCTTGGGTCATTTGCTTGCTTACCCTACTGCGTTCATACAGCATAAAAGCAGTAAAATGTGAGAATTACTTATAATTTTAATACATAATGAAAAAAATGTTCATTTTGGTTAAACAGTAGGAGTACTTTTATCTCGTTCTGTGCGTAACACAGGCAGAAAAAGGACTTGCAGTTTACTCTAGATTGATCATGGTGTTAAAGACCTTCGCCAACAGTTATGTATTAAATAATGCAATTGAGTATTTGTTCTTTTAGAAATGTAACCAACAACATATGTTGGTATGAAAGAATAGCTGATTTTGTAATGTATTATAACATATTTGTTTTAAATGACTAATCCTTAATTAAGAAAAGTAATCTACATTTCATGATGAAATGGAATTGGTTGCGTAAAACTGGAGCTTACAAGAAAGTGTTTTCTATTTTCTTGTTGACTAATTTTTTTCATAATAGTGGTTTACATTTTTATTTTTAAACAAGAAAGTTATAATGTACCTTTTGATATCAAATGGTTTTCTACGACATGTGCAACTTAAAACATGACATGTTGTCTGTAAATTTGTCTCAGTGTGTTCACATGCATTCTGGTGAACAGGCTTTATCACTAATCACTCAGCAAAACATTGGATTACTTAAGAATTTGGTAGATATAAAATGATAAGAAAACCTAAGAATTCTTGGAAACTCCTAACAAATCCTATGTTTTTCAATTTGACTCCAATGGGTAAAAATCCAATGTTTTCCATCTAGGAATACATAGGAAAAGATAGGAATTTTGCATCCAGATTCAGTTCGGAATACTTAGGAAAACATTGGATTGTGGGGCCAATACCGCCCATGTTTTCCAAAGTATTCCAACTCAGAGAAACATTGGATTACTTAAGAATTTGGTAGATATAAAATGATAAGAAAACCTAAGAATTCTTGAGAACTCCTAACAAATCCTATGTTTTCCAATTTGACTCCAATGGGTAAAAATCCAAAGCTTTCCAATGTTTTCCATCTAGGAATAGATAGGAATTTTGCATCCAGGTTCGGTTCGGAATACTTAGGAAAACATTGGATTTTGGGGCCAATACCGCCCATGTTTTCCAAAGTATTCCAACTCTTTATTCCTAGGAATAGATAGGAAAAGATTGGAAATTCTAAGAATTAAATCCTAAGATTTCTTAGGATATTCTTAAGAATACTTAGGAAATCCAATTTAATTTCTGCAAGGGAGGTTTTCATATTTCTGTCCAAAAAAATATGTTTTAAGCATTTTTCTAAAGCGTTACTAACGCTTTTAGACATATATTATTTATTTTTAAACGTAACTATGAAAAACTGCAATCTGCATCTTTTGTCAGCAGTCTATAATATCACTGGTTTTAAGATAATAACGCAAATTGGCTCTTTCCAAGACAAAAAATTAAAAGTTGTCAACACGTTAAATCTGTGAGAGTGCCACTTTAATCATTTAAGAAATTGTCATTTTGTAGGTAAGATTAATTTTCACTGACCTTCATATGATTTTAGATCTGAGTCAGGGGTCAGGTATATCACTTTTTCAAGTCAAACTTGCTTGGTGAAGCACACACTTTTTACTTAAAAAGAGCAACAGTTACTATATTCTTGACAGTTAGCGAAGATTGCAAATATTAATGCTTTATATTTATAACATTCGATTTTCATTTTTGCAGCTGAATTGCAAACGCTATTTTACATCTATATATAAAAAATTTAACAACACAGGAATGTTTTTGTTTTGAAAATAATTTTTAATTAACAGGACGCATATAATTGATTATCATCAATAAATAAATGTACAAAGGTGCATAATCCAACGGATTAATTGACATCTTTGACTAACAACCTTTAACTATTCAACTGACGAGGCCCAGTGAGGCTCAAGTTTTCGTCATGTTGATTATGGAATTACATATTTTTTTAACAGAACAGAACAGAACACTTTTAAGGTGATTGTGCATGCTATTTTCAACTAATCACAAGGTTATATTTTGTCTACATCTAGCACAAGCAAGCTTATTTGGGGCACTTTATTCTATTATGATATGGCATATTTTTTTGATACACCTTATGTTAGGTTGAAAAGTTTTTTCTTATCTTCCTTTAAAATTGATTCTTACTAAAAGTAAAACTTAAAGTTTTTCTCATAGTGGCAAACATTAAAATTGTAAATTTTCTTAATGATAAGCTTCACAGTTCTTTACAACAACAACAACAGAAGTTATAGCATTTGTTTCGTTTACTTGTCCTTGTCCTGGTGGCTTTTTTTATTTTGGTTCTTTTAGAAAAACTGTTCATGATGTTCATTTGAAACTTTGTACACAGGTTCATATTTAAAAATATGCATACTAGTACCCACTTTGTATTGAAGAAGTGTTCATGTGGAGTTATGGCCCTTGGTAACCAGAGAGGAATGGACAAGTGTTACACAGGTTCATATTTAAAAATATGCATACTAGTACCCACTTTGTATTGAAGAAGTGTTCATGTGGAGTTATGGCCCTTGGTAACCAGAGAGGAATGGACAAGTGTTAGCGTATTCATTTGAAACTTGGTACACATGTTCAAAGGTGATAATATATGCAACCTAGTAATTGAAGTGAGCCAAACCACATTGAAGGCAATTCTGGTCAAGTTATGGTCTCTGGATAAACTTAGGGTAACAGACAAGTGTTTGCATATTCATTTGAAACTTGGTACACATGTTCAAATGTGATAATATATGCAACCTAGTAATTGAAGTGAGCCAAACCACATTGAGGGCAGTTCTGTTAGAGTTATGTCCCTTGATAAACTTTGTGTGTTGATAATGACTGCTGTTTTGCTTTTACCATTTTTAAAGATGTTTGCATTTTTATCATGATACAGAATTTAAGAGTTGTTGAAATGAGACATGCTTTTGAATGATACAGACAATAATGACCTTGTGATCTGGATAGTTTGAGTGGCAGTTAGCCTAGAATACTTGTGGGAAATGTATTTTGGACTTTCAGAGCAAGCAGCTTGAAGATGGGAGGAGATTCATTGCTAGCACTTGATATTATAAAGCTAACATGCTCATGTCTGCCATTGTATGAGTCCAGTGCAATTTTGATTTAACAAAAGTTTCATGTCTAGTTAGGTTCTGATATACTCTGGAGACAGAAAACTTCTGTTGATTTAAGCTGGTCAGTTTAGTGTTGTGTTTTACCCATTTAAAATTTCTGTTCAAGTCAACATTTCGGCATAGCCTTTAAGCACAAATGAGGTCAAGGAAATCAAGAAATTCACATGAAACTTGGTCCACTCTTTAACAATTACAGTGCATATTTATTATAGCAAATCACTTACTTTGGGTCACACAATTCTGAAGTTATGACCTAAATTGATCTTTTGAGAAAACCAGTCAAACCTGAGAACTATATATATGTGATTCTCTTGTTCATTTTTTTGTTTCATGTCTTTGGTTCCTTTGTAAATTCTTTTTCCTTTGTCGCGTCTTGAGATTGGCAGACATGAGTTTGATAGATATCAGCATGATTTTAAGTGCACAATCATGTAAATTATCCCACTGTGTATCAAATATTATGTTGCTTTGAACTTAGTTTGTTTACTTTCAGAGTATTTTCCTAATATCAGTGTTATGTGCATTTAGCAAGGTAGTATATTTATCATGAACAAGAAACTTCGATTTTTTCATATTTTAAAACGCAGTGTTTAATGTTTTCTTTTTATTGTGTTTCAGGCGTCTTCCCAGAGTAGCTTAAACGAAGCAGGAACGGGAACATCAGTGTGATATGGTTACCATGACAAACATTAGCTAGTGACCACCTGTTAAAACGAGGATGAATTTTTTTCTGAATCTAAAGATGTTTGTTAACTCTGGAATGTTATGATCCCAATTTGTGAATGAGCTAGAAAATTCTGCTGTTTAAATGCACCTGAATGAGTTGTGTGTAGGTAACTGGTTTATGGAAATTGCACAGGCCCTTTACATTGTTACAGATTTTGTTAATTGTGTTACAGATTCTGTGTGACACTGTTACAAATTTTATTAGTGTTCTATTCTAATTGTGAAACAGATTCTGTGTGACATTGTTACAGATTTTATAAGTGGTCCATGTCATGTTAACCAATAAATGCATGTAGAAATGCCATATTTATGTCCACTATGCAAAGGAAAAAAATTCTTTTATCATAGAAAATAGCGTCAAATAAATCATTTTGATGTTTAAAATACATATATTCAACCACATTAAATAGAAAACACTGGACTTCTGATTTTTGAATACTAATTAATCAGTGATATAATTATGGTTTGAAATTGTCTAGAAATTAATCGATGAAACAACTGTAAGGGCTATGAAACATTTAGTTTTATTTACTTAATTGGTAATTTTCAACCTGTATTGGGACCAAAAAATTCGGGTATGGAAATTTTAGTTCAGATTTGTTTCTATTGCAAGGAACATAACAATTTTATGTATATTTTGTTACATTTATTCTTTTGTTAGAGGATACAATAATGCCTGTTACTTAGTTGGCTAATTTTTACGCATCATTTTGTTTTGTTCTGTCTTGTGTACAAAATCGTGCAGTTACGCCATTAACCTGGAAACATGAATTTTGATATATATATGTTATTGATTATTGTCACAAACTGTTGCGATATAAGTTTCTGTTTATGATTTATGACTTATTACATGTACTGATTTAGTTATATGTTGCTCAGGCATGTTGTTGTTTGGCATTAAATTTAAGGACTTCAACATGTGTTGCAAATGAATTTAGAAAATCTTTATTTTAATTTGGTATTTAAGGGACTAGACAGCTGATGGTCCCAATATAATACATAATTTCACGCGATTCAAAGGCTATTTTGTCACTGTCTAACCTGTTTAAAATTAGCATATAATGGTTTCCCAGTTTAAAGTGTGTATATTTTGCATGCGATAAAAACAGTTGCATATATTGACGCTATTTTAAAATTTGCTCGGATTTACGTGGTAGACGAAGCCAGTAAATTTCAAATCGGAAAAAAATATGCAAAAATGTGTTACATCAGTAAGTTTTAATACATTGAATCAATTTATTTAAGTTTTCATCAATTTTCTATTTCTTGCAATGGTATCATCTGGTGTCTAGTCCCTTTAAGTGGTAAGTTTCATAAGCAATATCCATTGAGTACGGAATTGTACTGCAGATAGTATGGGGTTAATCGTCATAGAATATTCTAATCACTTCCTGTGTGCTATAGATCATGTTACTGTGAAATCATTAATGTTCGTGGGGCATTAATGTTCGTGGTTTTCGTGGGTTGGGTGATCCACGAATTCAAGATCGCACGAAATATAAACCCTTATTCACTTTTTCAATTGCCTTGTTATGTACATACTCTAGTATATTATTTACAGAGGTCGCAGTATACAGTGTTAAAACCTGTCTCACTGTATAACTTACGATCATTATTCTGTTAATATATTATAACTGCCTTTAATAATAATAATGAACCAAATCAATTAAATGTGTTTTATGCAGCAAATGACAGTTATAAGCACGTGTTTAAACGTGTGCTGTTAATGAAAATCTCCAAGTTTACAAGATGTGCGTGATGAGTGTCTGTACTCGATTTTTTTATTTAATGAAATAATTAATCGATTACTAGTACATTGAAGGTTACTAAGCACCGAACGTGACAATATACGCACCTTTTCGGTGTTTTCACAGTTTGCAAAATTCTGTATTGGCATTCAATGGCTTCCCCTATCTGTATTTATGATCAGGGTACATCTTCTTTTATTACCTTTATTCCCAATTAAATCAATAAGTGACATGGGTATATGCACTAATTGGCATGTCGTACCACATTAGCGAGTGTCATAAACCGAGTGACGTAGAAGACGGAAATCACGGGCCAGCGCGTGGATATTATGCAGACGATCTAGCACGATCGCATCTTCGATTTTTTTTTCAAATATGAAAATCCACGAATTCAAGTACCCACGAAATTGTTTTTTTTTCGGCAAACCACGAAATTTCATGCCCACGAACATTAATGATTTCACCGTATGTTTCTCGACAATTGCTCCCCAGTCCATTTCAGAAAGATCATGAAATTCATTTTTTTTTTAAATGAAATCATACTTGACCTGAATAATTTTCTGTGCATTATCTGTCCTAACATATCATCATCCATTGAAAATTTGATATGAAAGTGCATGATGAAAGCCATATTCACTGTACCGATTTTCTGTTGATAAAAATTGACGCTTTTGAACATCAATGTAAAAATAATCGTGTAGGTATTTGAATTTTTTTGCTTATAAGATGATGAATACGCTTCAAACAATATGGTAATTAAAAATATTTTGGATTGGTGTTATGTAGTTTAACTTTTTATTTATTATAGATTAAAAATATTTATGTAGAAATGTTATAGACAAATAAAAATATAAGTTAATAGTGACACATGCTAATTTTAATTTATACAGGGTGTTTTTCATACACATCATCAAATAACGCAAGGTTAAAGGCCTGAAATAAAATATTGAATTTTCTTCTCCCATGACCAAACTGCAAAAATCAGCTTGACCGAAATGATTTTAATCCTTATATTTAAAGATAAGATTATTTATTTTGATTTTGTATTCTTGACCAAGCTTGTTTAAATTCAAATATTTGTCGACTCTGACCAACACAGTATATCTATCTGGGTCGTGGAAGTAAATCAAAGAACATATTGCATCTTGCCTTACAGATTCTTTTCAAATTTGTACATATCTCAGATTTGTCATAATCTTTATGTGCCACTGAAAATCTGTGATAAATTTAAATCTCGTCGAATTTCTGTGGTATATCTGTCATATAATGTGAATTGTACACTTAAACCTCATATTTTCAAATTATAAAGACCACAATTGTAGTCTTCAGTGTCAAATTCAATGTGTTTGCCTTCAAACTAATGATTTATTATTGGCTAAGAACTACCATCCTCTTTATTGTGATGACTTTTGCAAGTATTCTTTCCTCTTTTGTTATGAAGTTGTACACAGGGATGATGATCGGAAACATGAAAATAATCTGGAATTCTGTCCCAAAGCAGGGTGAAATTCTATCCCGAAGCAGGGTGAAATTCTATCCCGAAGCAGGGTGAAATTCTATCCCGAAGCAGGGTGAAGGGGCTAAGATCCTTGATGAAATATTGTTTCCAAGACCCTTAACATTCATTTCTACGAACTCCTTACAATTTTGATGCAAACGTCCAGCATATTAACCAACTTTACGACTCTATGCTAGCATTTAAACAGATTTAGGTGGTAGAAATAAACACATGCCTGCAAGCCCTGGACTGTTAAATAGTAGGGCTAGTTCAAAAATTTGATGCCAAGCATAAGTATAAGATTTCGGTCTTGTTCATCCAAAAGTCTAATTTCGATGACTGAGATTTCAGGATTAATTCTGGATTTTATCATTCCTGTGTACATGTTGCATAAACAATTTTTTGTCTACTGTCTTACTATTGTACATTAAGTCGTTGAAATTGCCTTGCTTTCTAATGGTTACCTAAAAATGTTGTATCCTGCTTAATTTTACAACCAAATGGTTCTCAAGATAAATCCATCAACCGGAATCATGACTTCCTAATTATGTGGCTGCAGTCAACATTTATGCTTTTGTGGCAGTCAACAAGTTCAGACGCACAATATTTTTTTTTTTTTTTCTATTTTCTCCATGTAAGCTGCACAGAAAGTGCCTAAACTATTTTATTTCATACAACCAAAGAAATAACCTAATTTGTATCCTATTGTTATCACAAAAAGGTTGTTTTCTGGCTCAAAATTGATTAAATAATTAATATATTCATATATATATATATATATGTTGTGTACTTGCTATAGAAAAATGTATACAAGATTAAGTTGTTAAGTTGCGAAACACAATGTGAACATTAACTTGTAGCTCTTTGTACATAAAAAAATGCAGTCACGTTTTAAGTCACTTTGCAAATTAGTATTTAAACTTCGCTTAAAGTCATTTGCAGAAAAAAGAATTGAATCAACTTGAAGGCTTACTGATTATTGCATAACCCATTCTGTTGACCAAACAAATAATTTTCCATGAAATAGTTCTTTTTGCAAGTACATAATATTTGTAAATGACATGTACTGATCACAGGGTCTCCCAAAAATTAGAGCAATTTATGCAAAAGTATAAATAAAATAATTCTGGTAAAAATCAAGTCTCTCAGTAGCACTGTGTTGATTGATCAAAATTAACTGGTCTAATGTCAGAATCCCCTGGAATTCTGGTGAAAAAAAGGTTAAAATGCCCTGGAATTCTGGGAAGAAAATGTCAAAATCCCCTGAAATTCTGGGAAAGAAAATGTCAATATGCCCTGGAATTCTGGTAAAAAAATGTCAAAATCCCCTGAAATTCTGGGTGAAAAAAGGTCAAAATCCCCCTTTTCTCTGGGAAAAAAATGGCAAAATCCTCTGGAATTCTGGGGGAAAAGTCAAAATCCCCCTTTTTTTCTGGGAAAGAAATATGTCAAAATCCCCTGGGATAGTCTTCAGGAATTGGCATGTAAACATTGTGCACTAAAAGTAGTCTACAAGTACTCGTACAAGAAGTGTTTCGCAACCTCGATTATAAATAACTAAATCTCAATAACATTTAATTGCTTCTTCGATTTAAATTAAGTACATTTCGGCTAAAGTGTTTTAAGGTTAACCAAGTTAGACAACTGTGCAATATTAACACTACAAAAGTAGGGTATAAATGTGTTACACTATTTTTATTTACACTTGTTGTTTTTCTTTATATTACAAGGTATTGAAAATACTTAATTAATTTATATCTTTACAACTATAAATGATTAACAATGCTGTGAAATTCTTTTGAATTATATTATTTTAAGTTGTTTCTGGTATTTCTCACTTAGTCATACATAAATTACATGTATTTATATTAGATGCTGTTGTAAGTGGACTATATTATGTCTAGCGGACTCAAAATGAAGTTTATTTTATCTTCAGTTTACGCAGACAGCAACTGTAGAATGTAGTATTTAGGTTATATCATTAGTGCTTGTTTAAAATTTATTTAATCGTCAACTAGTGTATCTTGTAGCCCCCACTAAGGGGGGAAAAAGCTTAGAATAAAGACTTATTATATGAAGGATTCGGGTGAAATTACAAATAGTTCTTTATGATTACACGTCTGTAACGCATGCATTATTGTGTTTAATTTTCCCTTAAGTGTCTATATAATATTGTTTCTGATCAAATAAGACTGGAAAACAAAACCACATCTGTCCTAATCTCCATCATCTTTAGAGCCTTAAGTACTTTATTAAAATCCCATTTTAATGCAGTGTAAACGTGTGCAACTGAATACACTGTACATAAATGCAACTGTTACTATGTCATTAATATCTACTATTATATGATACAAAAAAAATCATGTTTAATTATAAAACTTTTTTTTGTGCTATTGGGGTAGTCCACGTGTAGATAATGGATCAGGGTCAGGCATAATAAGTATGTTGTTTAAACGAACACGTATTTATACTGAGTTTCAGAAGACATGTTCTCGGTTAGAAGTGAAGCCAGTCATATTCACTACAGGTTTCTTAAACAACAGGCCCCAATTTCTCGAAACTTCTTAAGCTTAACAGCTAGGCTTAAGTAGCTTATTTGAATTAGATAAAATACATACTGAAATTGAATTTTGATACATGAAAAATGGTAATTTGCGATCATCATAATCATAATTCCTATTCAAGGTATAAAAACTCTTAAAGAAGTAAATATTATGCAAATTATTGAAAAACAAAAATAGTGAGCTTAGCTTAACCCTGTTATAAGGGACTTAATGAGTTTCGAGAAATTGGAGCCAGGACTGTCCATCTATATTTATATGGGTTTCTTAAATCCAGGATTAATTCTGAAAATTGAGAGCTTTTGACTTCGTACAATTCAGTTGTAAATACTATTTTTAGCTCAGAAATGTACATCAAAAGCAGTAGGAAATATCTTTAAATAAATATAAACAATTTCAAAGGGGTCTAAGCCTCTTGACCCTGCTATAGGCATTAATCCCTCATACCAAAACAGACTCCCTTTTTTCAAGATTGACATTTAACAGCTGTTAGAAACCACTGACATAAGCTTGCTGCATGTACATAAGGCATATTATCAATAAATGAAAATGAATTGTATTCATAACATATAAATAAACTTTGAAGCTTTGAACAGACTCCCTTTTTTCAAGATTGACATTTAACAGCTGTTAGAAACCACTGACATAAGCTTGCTGCATGTACATAAGGCATATTATCAATAAATGAAAATGAATTGTATTCATAACATATAAATAAACTTTGAAGCTGCTCATGACTGTACAGGTTAGCTTTATTTCGAGTGATAAAGTGAAAAGTGAATATTTCAGTATGTCAAACAATTATGAATGGACTTGTATGTAAAGAATTTAGGAACAGTGAATTGATATCATTATCACAGAGTTGTGTTTGTTACATTGAATTTCCTTATATAGATTATGATTTATGAATATATACTAAACATAGATATTACTTATGTTGCTGCTTCATGTTCAATGCCATACTGGTGTTAAACTTATTGTTTGCTAAGGATAAGATTGTCGTTCATTTGAACAGTGTTTTTTGTCATCTGTAACTATATGCATCATGCCGCTTTCTTCATGGATAAATAAATCTTCAATCGCTTGAACGAGTTGTAATAGTTTAAACTTTATCTAATAATGTATTTTACAATGATCGTGAAGAAAGGTACAGTCGAAGCTCAAAAGCTCAAAATCGCTTGGTCCGAAATCCTCATTGGCTCGAATTTGATGTAAACTGTAACCGATTGCTTTTTACTGTAGGTAAGCAATCATGCTTGGCTCGAATTTTCATAGGCTTAAGGTGTTTTTGCCGGTCACAGTGTTCAAGCCAACAGGATTCGACTGTATAAAAACATATGTTAAGTGATGCTGGTTGGCACGATGTTTTGTGAGCGTGGGATCTCATGTTATGGGGGTAACTGGTGTGGCCGTTGAAAACTCTCTCTTCCCACTTGGTTAGTTTTCAACCAATCTAAAATACATGGAGGGAATCAAACCAAGGATACTTTAGTGTTCAGCTGGGGCTGTGTTCACTTACATCAGAGATTAAGATGGAAGGCAAAAAAAAACTGCATGCTTAAATTTTCCAAAATATCTATGCCATGACTAATTTTGACAAAAGATGCGTGACCGATTGTAGGACATATTATTTATAACAGTTACAGCACTTTTGACCATATTTACTCCTGTAAAAGCATTTTAATATTACAACAAAATTAATGAGTCAAACTCAGACTCGCTATATTTGTGAAAATGGGCCAATGAGCGCTAACTGGACAATCGTATGTTGTTTGTTCGTGCTTCAGTTGTGTCTGTCAATTTTGAAAATCCATTTATGATGCTATACAAAGACAAAATGTCCAACACCAGAGGCGAGTTGCAAGACCTGTTTCCTATCCACCAACCAACTCCTACCCAGACTTGAAATCGACTGATGAATGAACAACTGAATACTTACTTTTTTGCTCAACATAAAATTCCCCCAAACAAACGAGACTTACCTGTAAGTAGAAGTTGGGTTGGGATTCTATTAGTCATATTTCTATTGAGGGGATCAAATGAGATGTGCAGTGACCGTATAGTAATCAATCAGTATTAACCGCCAAAGCGCAAGGAATATTTGTCCCAAACCATTGAGGGATCAAAAATAAATTAACTCCCTTTCCCAACAGTAAGAGGTAAAAAGGGGTGGGTTCAGATCAAAAACCTTCCAAGAACCTAATGCGGTGGGCATTTGATCCCCTCAATAGAAATATGACTAATAGAATCCCAACCCAACTTCTACTTACAGGTAAGTCTCGTTTGTTTGGGGGAATTCTATTACGTCATACTATTTCCGGAATCAAATGAGATTTCAACGCAAACAAAAAATGACTTGCGCAATCTCGTACAGGCACTTATTCAAAAACATCGAACATTCGTAGAAAAATGGGTACCTGTTTACTGTAAAACAACATCCTGGAAGGAGCAACAACTTTCTCTCTCCAGGGGCTTGTCATAGAATCTTATAGTTGTTGAAACCACAGGTTTGGGTGGTTTAATATAACTTATTATCAACTGTCTAACACCATTACGTAACCCACTAGTTTGTTCAATATATTCTGCAATAGTACTATATACACAAATTTCGCTATCTAGCGTATATCTGTTCAATTTTAGGATCGGATTAACTTTTCCTTTCCTTGACTGTTTCAACAGCCCAAAGTAGTGTAACACATAAGACTCACTGTCTTTCATCATATTATCAAGTGTCAACAAAGAAATAGAATGGCTTCGACTTGCCTGAGTCAAAGCTATAAGCATAACTAGCTTGTAAGATAGCATCTTTAATGACAACTGTCTTGCTGGTGTCAGAGTTTTCAAATAACACAGAACTTTTGACACATCCCATGTCTCTTTGTATTTTGGTTTAGTTGGACGCAAGTTATAAACACCACTGAGAAAACGTATAACTAATGGATGGCTTCCCACATTATAACCATTTTGTTTTTTACATAAACTTGATAAAGCACTTCTTGCAGTATTTAATGTTTCATAGCTCAATCCTGAATCATATAGTTCAGTTAGAAATTCTATGCAGTACTCTATAGGGGTTTGAAGTGGATCAATTTCCCTTTCACGACAGAAGTGAATCCATCGGTTAATGTACGTGGAATATTGCTTCTGTGTAGTCTTTCTCCATGAGGCCATGATGATATTAATATACTTTTCAGATAAGTTTCGCTTTTCATAGGATCTCCGGATATACGACATAGCATTAGATGTAGTTTGTTGACTAAAGGATGCACTTTCAATGTTTGTGGTAATTTCAATGTTTCCTGGTCCACTTTCAGAATGAATGGATCGTGAGTCAACATTTCCAGAATACTGGTGAAAGAATTCTGTGTTATCCAAAAAGGTGCCACCAGCAAGGCCTCTGCTCTGTCCTGCCTCACTTTCTGAATTACTTGTGCCACACACCTGAAAGGAGGAAAGGCATATATGTATCTACCATTCCAATCCACAGAAAAAGCATCAACTGCTTCTGCATCTGGATCTGGTTTCCATGAAACAAATCGATCCAATTGCCTATTCAAACGAGAAGCAAACATGTCAATTTCCGGCAAACCAAAACAATTTACGGCTTCTGAAAAAACAGATTCTGCTAGTTTCCATTCAACATTTTCATTAAAATGTCTTGAACTAAAATCTGCCTCGTTTGCAATTCCAGGAACATGTGTTGCTGAAAGCCAAATTGCTCTATCCTTACTCCAGAGCCACATATGCTTTGCAATGTTGTTAAGTTGTTCTATTTTACCACCCATATGACAAATATATGCAACAGTACACGAGTTGTCAGAACGTATTTGTACATGGATGTTTGATTTTGTCTTACAAAATGACTTGAGAGCATGGCTTGCAGCAAACAATTCCAAGACATTGATAAGATTCTGAATCTCAGTATCATCCCATCGGCCACCAATACTTTCATTCTCTGAAACAGCACCCCATCCAAAAGAACTAGCGTCTGTGGTGATTATGAGATCTGGATTTCCATGTATAATCTGTCTATTTTGGTGAGAAAGATTTTGAATCCACCATGAGAGTTCATTTTTTATACTTTCTGTGATAGACATCATAGACTCATAATCACCAGCATGGTGTTGAAGTGCTTGAATTTTTGCACATTCAATAGTTCTGTAAAACAATGGACCAAACTCAACAGCCGAAAAGGATGACACCAAAAGACCCAAAATCCTAGCAACATCTCTAATTTTTGCTCTATCCTGTTTTTGCAAATCTGTGCATGATTGGACTATTTTTTTCCACTTTTTCTGATGGTAACGTTACCACCATTTTTTCTGAATCAATATCATTACCAAGAAATGTTATTTTTCTAGTTGGAACAATTACCGATTTTGTTTCATGAATCATGAATCCTAACTCCGTCATGAGATTGACAGTATCATGAACATTTTGCTCACATTCAGAATATGTATCACCCATTAACAGTGATTCATCAATATAACCTGAATTTTTGTGTCCCATCATGCGCAGAGATGCATAAACTGGCTTCATCATTTTTGTGAATTGTTTTGGCGCACAGGAAATACCATTTGGCAGGGCTCGATACTGGTATATCTTACCAAGATGAATAAATCTCAACTTGAATTGATCTTCAACTGCAATTGGTACACTGTAATACCCATGTCTGATTTCAGTGCTAGCAAAAAACATATTTGGTTTTACCAATTTTAATGCAGATTCAAAGGTGTCCATTTTAAAATGATGGTATTCAACATATTTGTTGAGATTTTTAAGATTGAGAATCATCCGGTATTCACCAGAACGTTTTGGTATGACAAAAATTGGAGAAATATATTCATTTGGATGGTGACAAACCTCTACAGTGACTTGCATTTCCAATAAATTTTCAATTTCTTGGCTAATCACATGCTCTTCTGTTTTCGAAAAATTACTTCTGTAACAGATTGAGTTTTTTGGGTTTTCCCCTTTTATAAATTCAATATGGCAATGTTCAATAATATCTAAAACATTCTCATCACTTGTAATTTTTCTCCAATTTTTGACATAATCTTGTAATCTACCTGCACGAAAGGTACTGACCTGATCTACTTCTTCTGTGGAAATTTGCCTTTTTTTGTCATGGATTGGGATTCTGTGCGGGCTTGAAAACCACCACGACCACGGAAGCCTCGGCCTCTCGAATTGTATGGGTTAAACCCTCTTCGGCCCCGTCCTCTCATCGGACCTCCACCACGGCCTGTGGCTTTACCAATTCGGTTCATGTTATTGATTTCTCTGACGTTATTATTCACGTCATTGTCATTGCCGTACAGTAAATCAGTGTAGGGCAAAGATGCCGAAGTCAAATAGTGGTACTTATAGTCCAAGTCTGCTTTGTGAAGTTCTTTTCTCTTTGAATTTATCATTTTGTTAGCGTGGCCAAGGAGAGCAATGGCTGTGGTGCCTAATTCAACATGCTCAGAGTCTGTTTCACTTTCAGCTGTTCCCAGCTTTTCCACAAGCTTTACAACATTCACCGATGCCTTCAAAAGTACACCTTGAAGTGAACATAACCTACTATCTTCTGCCTGTGTGAAACTTTTAAGCAAGCGCCAGATACCTTGGTTTACCCGCGTCTTTACAAGAGAGTCACAATTTTGCGGTCTGTGTATTTGTTTGAGAATTTCTTCTAGATTTTCCTCCGACAAACCATTTCTGAATGAACTGTTTACCAGATTTGCTAAATCTGAATGTACCTCCGGATCTACTACTTCACTTTGCTGAAACTTGTCAAACAGTTTCTTGAAAATAGATTTCGACTGATTCTCTGTCGTTTCACTGAAACTTTCCCCGAAGGATTCAGACTGAAATTGTCCCTCAAACTCATCTTGTTCATACGGAACATCAATGTCATGTTGACCCTCATCGGGCCACTCAGAGTTCATAATGTCATTTATACACTTCTCTTGCTTATCAAGACGGGCATTTTGTGCATTCACATTCGAGTTGAGTACTCGCAGTATCTCAAGCACCTCATTCATTTTTCCGCCATTACTGTCTTTCTGAGAGGGTTTTGAGCTACTTTGAGTAGTTGAAGAGCCCGCTTTTTCAAGTGGAATCTTCGTCGACATTGTCGACGTTTTCTTTCCACTAGAAACGGCCGAAGCCGCAGCATTCTTCGAAATTTGGACTTCTTTGTCCGCCATTACACACGAGGGGATATTTTCGGCAATGCCGGAAATAGCAAAGAAACGATGTCGTAAAATTTTACGATACGTGTTAAAATACTTCTGCGAACAGAACAAAATTAAACTAATACGAATATTAGTTATATATCTTGAAAAACTTCTATTCTTTAATAAAAAAGAAACTACCAAATAGTTTCAAATATTAGAAGTATAACTGTATTCCTAAGAATACATCGACGAAGCAAACTTCGTCACGGTCGAGTGTAACTCAGTGAATAGGTCTTCACTGTACGAGTTACAACAGCGCACTGATTGATTACTATACGGTCACTGCACATCTCATTTGATTCCGGAAATAGTATGACGTAATAGAATTAAAAAAAAGGCCCTGCTTCATAAATTTCGGCTTTGTTAAAGCCCAAAAGCATTCTACAAGTGCAGGTCATGCAGGCTTGTTCTGAATTAGACTACTGTGTACCAAGACAAGCATGATTTATAAAATCATGTGACCATTTTCTCTCAATTTGACTGTTTCCTTGACCTTGGATCTACTGATAAAATGGGGGATCTGTTGATCACACGGAGTAATAAATACAAACAATATCATTCAGTTTCATTATTCTATATCAGAATATGTTTATTTCCATGAAATTGCCCTTACAGTTTAAAAAAATAACTTATAATAAAAAGGTGACCCCTGAAGCCACTGGTCGACCTTTCATGCATTATGATATTTTGTGATACCACAAGTACTCTCCTTCACTGCCCAGATCAAATCATCACAAAAATACAATTCAATAGGAGAATAACATTTTAATACACCAACAAAAAAGGACTACAACACGTTTTACATGTAACTTTTATTGGCTAAAAATGAAAATGGATTTTTTTTATTCTTTTCAACCTAAAAAATGTTTCATTCCAGTTTTACAACTATCGGTGATGCAAAACAATAGTTTTGTAAATAATATTACACATTTTACAATGAAATGACAATGATATAAATATGTTCAATAGTATTGAACACATTTATATATTGAATACCAAAAATCACGAAAGTAATTATTATCATTACAACTAAGAAAACAACATGACATTTATATGCTAGTCTAAAATGAAATTTTAAACTGTCTGTGAGGAAAAATGAACAATAAAAATATCCACAAAGCGATTATTCGGTCCAGCGATGAATACATTGGCTGTTTGTACACACATAGTAGAGCCGCATCCCCTCCTGTAAGAACACAAAGCCCATATTAATGCTTCAATTTATAAAAATGTATTATAATCATAAGCCACAAGAATGTAAATTAAAGTGACACTCATATTCAAAATCAATAAATACACATGTATAACAAACATAAATGTTGAGTGATAAACCTTTACTACTAACTAAATAATGCATTTAGGGAAAATATTTATTACTGACAACAATATTGTAACAGTGTATTTAATAGCTGAAAACACAAAAATATTAAATGATTGGTGAGTGCTAAAATATTAACTGTGATCTACTATCGTCTCATAAGGTAGAAATACTGTGTTTTCTGCACATTTCTTTCAATTACCAGTACAATCAGTATCCTTTATAATAAAGAACAATTGTTTTTGAAATTTATTCAACCTGTTTTGGTATATTAAAACAATTGCGGTAAGAGTGCATCATTAAACTTTGAAATCCAAACTGCAAAGTCAAAGAAGGTTTACTGTTAAAAAATAAAGATTTTCTTAAAATTGAATTGACAGTATGTTGATTTCAGGTTCCAGACTAAAATAACCAGACCAGCACATTCATTTAACTTCTGGACTAGAAATCGGAGGGCTTTGCAGGTTGTCACTGAGGCATTCTTTCAGACAGTTTTTCAAGCTAGAATAACATGATTTACTAAGGCAATTTATTATTTCTTACAAGACGAACAACGTGCATGGTTTGGTTTCGAAAAAGGGCACAACTGTAATATGTCACTTTCAACACTTTCATCGAAGGGCACCTTGGTTATATCTGACATATCATCTTTGTCATGAGTTAATAGTGCATAGGAAACTCGGGCTGCACTCACCCCAACACCCCCCCCCCCCCCACACACACACCTCTTTTATTTCCATATAAACTAACATTGGTTTAAAATGTGTCCTTAATCAAGGCTGTTTTTCCCATTTTTTTAGCAAAAAAAACCCGACTTATACCCTTATATTTGCATCAACAATAAACTACAGTCTTTAAAACATTTTTTTTTAATTTGATTGGGGAGCCTTGGTAGCTCAGCCTATCAAAAGGATAGTTCAAAAAGCCTTGTAAAAACACTAAGGCACAATTTTGTTTAAATTGTTTCATAATCCATGAATGTAAATTAATATCAAGTTTGGATTAACAAACAAACCTCAGCACGGGTACTGTGAGACTGGAAGAAGACTGATTCCTTGTGACCGCATCTTGGACATGGATGGTCATCTGTCCGAGGCAGTGTAGGGTCAGCGATAACATCACCGATAATCTGTGTCAGCTCACTATAATACATAGTTTTACATTTACAAATAACCTGTCACAGTTTATAAAATATCAACGCCTATATGCTTTCAAAATATCTCAATTATAAAAATGAAGCCTTCAGTTTATCCAAAAATAAAATATGATTTGTATTAGACAAAAAAAACATTAAATTTATTGATTAAAATTTTAAATATTAACAATCAATATGTTGTTACATTTTCCCCAAGAGAAGAACTGCCAGCAATGAGCAGAAAATTTGAGTCATTCTTTAATTTCCTGTAGTTAAAACATTACTGCCAACATCCCCTAGATTTGTAACTGAGTCTATTTAAGCAGGCCTTAAGGCAGACATTAAGGGAAGTTTATAAGTATATTACTCCCTAAAATGGACTTAAACTTCCAAAATTGAGTCCTTGGAAGGACAAAAACTTCCATTATTTTGGGTAAAACTTCAAAATGTGAAGATATATCAAAACCTTAGTAGCGTCAATGCTACTTTATGGCCGTAGAATTCCGTATTAAAAAGAAGTGTTTGAAATAAATTTTGATTGCACATTATTTGAATTCTTATCATAATAAACGGAAACATTCTTAGTGTTTATGAGATTTAAACCACATTAAAAAAAAAAACTTCCAACATCCATGGCAATGAAGTTCAAAATTCCATTTTCAAATTATAAATGGAAGCCCTTGGTTGATAGGCAAAATATGTGACAGGTTAACAATACTTACTCCACTTCATGAGTGATTTTGTTCACATATATGCAAGGGTTTTCTGCAATCTGTTGGTAGTCACAGTTTCTGCACTGAAAAAGAAAATGTATTTCAAATATATATGCTTAACATTTTCAAATGGTCTAACTCTTTAATTCAGTACATGTATCTCTTTAGTCTTAATTATAAACATTTAACCTAGTTAGGGTTTTTGATGTACCATTAAGGCAATTTGGGGCTCATATGATTGTTGATAATGAATTAAGCAAAGATCAAACTGCTATTTAACAACTGTAAATAAACTGGTCTAGAGGCATAACCCATGAAGTTTTCTTCTTTCTTGTAACAACCCAATAAATATTATTGATATGTTTTAAGAGTAAAAAGAAAATATGTAAAACTAAAATTAACTTAAAACATTTTTGGTCTTTAAACTTTGCAAAATAGATAATTTCTAGACCTTTTCAGAAAGATCTAAATAATTATAACTATATGAACTATAGATATATTTATAAATATATATATATTTATTGAATTTTAAGTAATATCAGTCACATATCAGTAGCGTAGCCAGCATTCTATTTATGTTGATTCATAATTGTGCTAGGGGGATCCAGGGGCATTTTTCAAAGCCATGGTGCAATTTGATACATTCTGGGTGTTCTGATGTGCTTTATTTAGTACTTACTGTGTTTTTATATACAGTACACTCAACGAGTTAGACCCACTTTCCTCGCTCACTCCGAGGGATAAAGTCGATGATCGCGGGTTTCCTCCGAGGGTAAAACTGTTGCCCTCGCTAAAATCCCCCCGAGTTCCTCTGAGTGGCTGGCTTACCGCCGAGTTTAATATAAACGATAGCGTTGAGAATCGTCCGATTTTATGATCCCGCAGCGAAACTCCGTGTCTAATCAGATAAGCAAGAAATCATTCTTGTTTAGAAGTTATTTATTTTTATGCTTATGCACATTGTTAAGCGTAAAAGATTCTTACATAGACCAACGTTTAATTTGTATTTATGTCCGTAAACGCCAATTGAATATTGTCTTGAATTATAAACATTGAATCATTAAAGTATATCCACTAAGTTATTGCATCATAAAGCAGCCGACTATTTACATGATTCTGAACCATGACCTCTGACGTCAAGCGCGTGATCAATACAATGTAGAATATACTATTTATTATTGGTGGTTAAAAATAGCTATGACGTTTCATGGAATTTTCCACAGAAAACGAGGCAAGAAGGCATTCAAAACCATGCGCTGTGAAAACCATGCGCTGTGAACTTTGAAAGCGTGTTTGACCTCCTGATTTTCCGAAAACGTGTAACCTAGATTTTCTCGGAAGAAATGTGTTTATCAGTCATTAGCAAAAACACGTTTATAAGATGCATGTGCAACTAGTGAAATACGACTGCATTCTTGTGGTAAGCTAACTTCATGCAAAACGGGCAGAGGAAAAAGAATAATAGCAAGTTACTGGAGCCGTTGTAATCTGTTGAAAATTTTTATAAAATAAATATAACTTTAGCGTAGATTCTTTTCTAGTGTCTGCAGAGTTTCGCGGAGTTAACCCCTCCGAGTTCGTTATTCTTCGGTCGACTTATCACCCTCCGAGGGCCTTAAATTCAAACTCCGAGGAACGCGGACAGTCGATAAAATCATTGTGTTGGCCGCGATAGCAAAAATCCGCGGAGGGAAACGGAAAGTGGGTCTAACTCGTTGAGTGTACTGTACATACAATGTATCTAGGGATAACTTGATAATTCTTAATTAAAATACTTACAGCATACAGAAGATTCCTGCTCTCTTTATCTTCCTTTGGATACAGCATGTTATTGCTAAAATAAAAAGTACAAACCTAAGTATGTATAGATTAAAATATACTGACTAAAATATACTGACTAATTTAACTAGAGACTGTTGTGCAATATTTTATTAAAAACAATACCTTTTCATTTAGTATATAAATGTACACATAAAACAACCAAAGCAGAAGTCAAAACAATATGTTAATCAAAGAATTGTTTTTCTTATATATGCAAAAATTATTATTCTGCGCATAAATATTACTTTACAATTGATTAATAGACAACACATATTATATGACGTATCGCGAAATTGTGTGACATGGCAATCGGTGGCTAATAATCTTCACAAATATGTGACACAAACTCAATGAATACCATTCTTTACAAAACTTGATTCCAACGAATCCAGGACCATCATCGTGTTGATCATATAGATCCATTTTAACTTCAATTAGGTGTTCTCCTTTCCCCAAAACAAAACAGAAATGTCCACTTCCGGGTAAATACTGTCGCTTACGAGAATTATAAAAAGTAAATTAATTTATAATTCATCTTTGTGGAACAGGTACCCACAGATGAAGAAAGTATCACAATATATAATTATAATTTCATTGATCATTAGAAGAATTTGTGTTTTGTTGTGGTTCACCGATTTATCTTGACATCTTTTTTACGTCAACTTGTGAACGTAAGCGATCTCTCCAGGTTCCAGCCGGCGAGCTACAAGTCTGTATCCGTGGGCCGTATACGTGAGTCATTCAATAAAATAGCAAGCAAACATTTAAACGCGCAATTGTGTAGCCTTGACCAGGTAGCGGATAAACGAAAAACATGTGGCTCAAGACCACAGTTATCTGCCCCCCAAAATGCATCTGGGTACTCAATAAGATGAGATTTACCTTTGAGTTGTTAAAAACTGATTGCAAAATGTCCAAAAGACTATATATTCTATTAAATTTGTCCTGAAAATCTTTGAATTCATGAACTTTTCTGCATATTTATCACATTTATGACTATATTAAAGGTTGTGTATGCCTCAAATGAGTGTTTACAGGCCTTTTTCAAACTTTAACAGTAGTGGCAGATAGTTTTATTTGTGTAAAACATTGCTTTTGTGTCTTGCTTGCAGATCATGATGTGCCAATAAGCTCCAGTTAGCTGCGGCCTTTTCCCCAGGCGGTAGTCCTGCAATCTGAATCCAGGAGATGCAGCTCTGAATCCAATATTTCAGAAGAATGAAGATGTAATTCAACTCTGTAGTGCTTGTTTGTGTGTAAATGATTCCAATGAGTGAGATTTATAGCAAATCAGGTGTAAATAAGCATCTTATTGACAATAGTGAAGTGCTGTACTCTGAATTTAATGCCAAATCTAGCCTTCAAAACAGATTCTTAAAGTATTTTTTTTTTAAAAATGGGCATAATAATGCTATCTCTGCATTTTCTACATCATGTAGCCACCTCATACATGAAAACACTAGCAGTTGTCATGAATCTTTAAGTTTTGGTGTGTTTTTTGCCATTTCCTTTGTTGCGCCATTTGTCCCGGAAGCCAACAATTTGGCATATAGTGTTGTTTAGACTGTCTATTAACACAATATCACTAAATTTCTTGTGTTAAACTGAACAGTTCTGTTACCTTTGTATATAAGTGGACCAGAAAAGCAAAATTTTGACAAGTTGAGGCATTACAGTTGGGCTCTATGTCATTTTTTATATAAAACACTAAGCCGATGAAGTGGAAAAACCTTATTTTGCTTAGAAAAAAAATCTTAAAAGAGTAGGCAGGCCAGTTTTGTGGTGCTGTTCTATAGACACCATTAAAAGCTACAAGGAAAACTTTACTTGGTCAAATTATTCCAATGCATAAGGAAATAATGGCTCTTCAAAGGTTTGCGGCTTAACATTTGAGGGAAATGGCTGTTTCTGCTTTTTATGAAAATACCACAGGTGCTAATACTTGTCTCATTCATTTAGTATTTGATATATCATTGCCAAACTTTCAGTATGTGTTGCATATAGCCTGAAGCTGAACTATAGGAGTTTGGAAGTCTGTTTCTGAAAAAATGTTGCTATATAGAGGAAGCTTTTGGAGGGGTGGCCTATTTTAAATTGTTATAAATTCTTAATTTATACAGCTATCTGGTTGAAATTTGGCCAGTTGACAGTGCTTAGCCATAGAATATTGGTGTTTGAGTATGAAATGTGAAAATCTTATATTACATAATATAAATTAATAATATATAATTTTCTTATATATTTTTGACATTTTTAAAAAAAACTACTTTCACTTTCAATTTAATGTTTGGAAATAGTTCCAAATGATGGTAACTAATGAATGAAAGCCTCACTTTCAATTCCAAAGTATAAATGGAGGGATTTTTTTAACATAGGAAGCAGACCCAGGAGGAACTGTCTGTTGAAGACCCCCCCCCCCCCCCCCCACCAAGCTGCCCACCAGAGGCCAAGCTGTACTTGGTGTTTGCCAACATGCTGTAATTTGTAAGTACTTCAAGATAATATATTAGAAAATGGTATCCAAACTGAAGTACAAAGTGAGACAGTTTGGTCATAAAAGCCCATTGAGACTGTTTGTTCCATTCCTAAATGAATTTCTTTCATGTTGTCAATCATTTCTGATGTGGCTTTGATAATAATATTATTTTCTAATGAAACTGCTGACTTGTATCAGTCTTTGGTCTGTATTGTGCATCTATTCACACATTTTGTTTGCTCTTTTAAGCAAACATTACAATAATTGCAAATTCTATAAGCAATTAAACAAAACTTACTGCACATAGGATGCAGAATGATGTTTTATTTAGTGTGCATATGATTTTCAGCTTATGGACAAGAAAACATATACTTTAACAATCACAGCAACACAATGAGATCCCAATTTTAAAGAAATAATGCCACCTTTCATTAATTCATTAATTCATTCTATCAATCATTCATACAGTACACTCCACGCGGAACTACCACTTTCCTCGGTGACTCGGCGGCGTTTTTAATTTTTCGCGGATTTCCGCCGAGTACGCAACCTTTTTCCTCGCTAAATTTTACCGAGTTGCACCGAGTTAGTCGTTTTCTATGGAGGGTTTTATTGCCGGTAGCGCCGGTGATCGTATCGATTTATTGACCTAATCGCGGAACTCCGCGTTTTGTGCATAGCTACTACAGTACATTGCTTCTGTTAAAACAGTATTAAATAATTAGATAATTAATTTTTCAAAGTACAGAAAGTTTCTTTAAAAAACAATTATTGTAAATTTTCATCAGCATCGTCAAACAACTGTTGTTTTTCACATTATGTAATTAAAAGATATACCATAGCGTGCGTTTGTGTTTGTTATTGTCTTCTTTCTCTTACTATATTAAGGTGTT
Source organism: Mya arenaria (assembly GCF_026914265.1). Taxonomy (NCBI): domain Eukaryota; kingdom Metazoa; phylum Mollusca; class Bivalvia; order Myida; family Myidae; genus Mya; species Mya arenaria. Next base: position 70,135,790 of record NC_069132.1, on the reverse strand, counting down.
GAGAACTTAAATAAGATTGGAGTAATGAAGGTGTTGAGAACTTTGTAAGTGTGAATATTTTTCGGTCTTTTTTCCCTAATTTGCATTTTACCTGACTTATTAATTTATCCGTACTTATCAATGGTTCTAAACTTATTTATAACGCATATAAATGTAAATCCTTCATCAAGGTAATTAAAATCCCATTAAAGACCATTTTATACATGCATTGAACTGAATAACACATTCTATCGGCTTTAGATCAAACAGTCACTCTGTGTGACGTCACATAACTCACAGTTTTACCCACGAGGATCTCATGGAGAGCATGTATATTGTTATGCAGGATTAATGTGTCTGAGTGGTGTTTTCGAATGTAACTGGAGTATTGCATTTCCAACTTCAAATTCATCACATTAATTAGTTACCTATATCATTGAATGTGTTGACTTTTATTGATGATTCAATAAGTATAACTGTACATAATTGCTTCATACAGTCTATAAGTGTGGTATAAGTTTTAAAGTTTATTGGCAGATGTCATGTCTTTGTTTTCTTAATCCCTTGATTGCCATTGTTGTTTATTTAATCCTCCAATAAATATTTCACACTTTCTCTTTCTACATGCAATACATCGTTTAGGATGGGTATTTACTAATTAACTTGTCACAGTGGTGTACTATACGGTTAGGTAATCTAGCCAGGATAAAAGATGAAAATCAATAATCTTCGTCTGTGAAACTTGGTAAGTGTAAAATTACGATTGATGTCCTTTGGGTGTCCGAAAATTAGGTACGCGAAATAAATTATTTTTATAAACAATTACGGGTGTAGCAAAAATTATCAAATAAATTAAACAAAATTAGATAGAGTGGGAGATTCTTATCGGTTTTCCTCCGAGTTGCGCGGTGTTTTTACCTCCGAGTAACGCGGCGATTGTAAATGTACGGTCCACTGATCATCCTCGGTGGGTGAACGAGTAAAAACGCCGAGGAAAGAGGATTATGATCAATTGACCTTACGACAGGATTTGATTGACAGGTCCTATCAACCAATCAGAATACAGCGCTGATAAGCCGTGTTGTTATCCGCCATTTTGTCCGTCAAACTGACCAGAGTCCGTCATATACATGCATTGACATTTCCTCGCCTTTAAGTATTATGGTAAAAAGGTGTTGTAATGACACTTGTACTTCGGATACAAGGTAGCCAGAACGGCGTGGAATTCGTTCCATTTCCGAAACAAGCAAGAAAAATGCAATCGCTGGATCAGACTCTGTGGAAGACATCAACAACAGTTGAACTTCGAAATTTTGAAAGATCGTTCAAAGGCGAAACATCTATACGTCTGTAAAAAAGTATGTTTCTGAAATAACTAGTTAGTTGCTTATAAGGGGGGCAAATCAATCCGCTTTAAATTTGTTTAATACTGAAGTTGTCCGTGACCTAAATTAGTGTTACTATTTTTAAACTTTAAACATCGTACATTTATAAATGCTTTCGCTTGTGTTGTCAAATCGGCAGAAATGGCCATTTAAGATCAGGTTCAACATGGACACGATTGATTTCATTCAAGATAGAGCTTTTTTAGTTGATACCGTAATATAAGCTTATAAACTGCTTCGCTTTCAAAGTAAATTAGGAAATATTGTACAACTAATTTTTTGTCCGAACCAGCGCATGCTTCCGAATCTCATCTACTTGTATGGTTACTATGTAAACAAGTTGGAATTCTCACTCCTGTATTCAAAAACAAAGGAAAGTGTCAAGACGTTACAAACTACCGTGGAATAACAGTCTTGCCAGTCATTGAGAAAATTATTGAATCTGTGATAAAACATAGAATCAATGATACCATAATAGACAAGCAAAACCCGGTCCCTAGACTTACCGAAATACGATTATTTACCGAAAGACGGATGAAATTACCGAAAGACGTATGAAAGTTACCGAAAGACGCCTTCTAATGCATTTATTGTATTGTTTTTATATTAATATTATACAAATACATTACCAAACCAAATTTTAGAGAAAAATATTAAAATATAATGATGTAATAGGCAGTTGAAATTTCAGTGTTCGAGATCGAATTTCGCGTGCCGACTCGCCAACCGAAAGACGGATAAAAGCTTCCAAAATAATCAATTATTCCAATTAATGATAATCTCATAATATCCATATAACTAAAACACACTCATAAAAATGAAAAAGTTCATGAAAATATTTACTTATTGTTCAATTGAATAAAGACAATGTGTCAGTGAAATGGTTGTCTCCCTTCGCCAATCGAAAGACGATTTAACGCAGGTAAAACTAATTTATTAGTTGTTGTATTATGAAAATGATTATGAATTTGGATTCAAATAATAGCATTTATATTCTTATGGAAATGTTAGATCAATTGTATATACAGCATTTGAAAGTATTTTGGAATATACTTGAAACATTGCCTTTGAAATAGGTCGAAAATGTCGCTAAAATCATTTTCTTTAACTAACTTAGATCTACAGTATAGTTCAGAGCTTTCAAATTTTAATTTTTGTTTATATGAAAATTGAAAAAAAAAGAAGTTTTTAAACAGCGAAGTTCTCATCTTCAGATAAATTAGCTTACTTATGGACAATAATAACCAGACCACACCAAATACACACAATCAGGCGATGTTTAAAACAACATAATAATCACCCATTGTATGACACCCCACAAAGTAGCGGCACGTTTTTTGGGGGACAGTTTGGTATTATTGAAAGTGTGTTAATTTGGGTAAACCCTTTTCGGCTCTGTGACACGTGTTGAGCAAATACCATAATAATTACGCATTAAAGGACCGCATTACGTGTACATTTATAATTGCGGGTGATTTTCACACAAATTGACTGCTTCATTTGAAGATTCATAAATAACAATTGCGAGTAAAAAGGTAAGTTATTGCTGTAAGTATTAAAGAAGTCCAAATTAATAGAACTTTACACTCTGAAATCATTAATGATGGATGAGTTTCCTTGTGCTATATGTGCTGGAAATGCAGGCTATTATTTCTAATGCGCACCATGATAAACCATAAAAAATAAAGTATTTTAACTTTAACTGTTTGATTTCAACGATGAAGATATCTACATAGTTAATAATAAATATTGCACATAATAATGATACATAATTCAATTCGGGCAACATTATTGCCATGCACATATGAACTTAGGTAACAACAACTTTCTTTTCTTCATGGACATATATACGCATGGTGCATTCAAAGGTAATTATTAATATATTCTTATAACTCAATCTCAATTTTATTGTTTGTATGTCTGACACATTTGTTTGTAACACAAGGTGAATTTTCAATGTACATTTACCATAGCTTTTGTCATTAACATGTATATGTCTTTGTCAATGATTTAAATACATATTGTAAGTTAATCATTTTATTTTGTATTTGCAGCATTCAATATTTCATGTAATTTTATTATGTGTATGACTTATGTTTTATGCAGCCTTCCATGTTCGATGTTAATCAAATGTATATGTCATGTATGTAGAGAAATGATGAAAAATAAAATAAAAATTTAGTATTAAGTTAACTGTATATATTTGTTCTTACTTCACCTTAAACATATCAATAAATCGTATTTTGGTTGAGAACAGAAGAATACTCTTATTGGCTAAATAAAGGAAATTCTTTTGTCAAAAAACTTATTTCTAGATATTATTTTAATTTTTTTGGCTACAATGTGTAAGATCATCAAATATATATGAATATTAAAAATAAATACAATAGCAAGCGTCTTTCGGTAAATTTCTATCATATTTACTCCAGTTTAACCATATCCATAAATCGTATTTCGGTTGACGACGGGAGATAACTCTATTTGACTAAAAAAGGGAAATTCTTTTGTCAATAAAGTCATTATTTCTAAATATTTTTTTTTAAGTTTTGGCTACAATGCGTATAATCATTATATATACAAGATTATTTAAAAATAAATGCATTAGAAGGCGTCTTTCGGTAACTTTCATGCGTATTTCGGTAATTTTATCCGTCTTTCGGTAAATAATCGTATTTCGGTAAGTCTAGGGACCCAGCAAAACCCATACCAAAGAGGATTTACAAAGAACACATCTCCACTTCATGCTTCATTAGTATTAGAAGAAATAATTAGAGAATGTAAGGACAACAAAGAAAACGTAGACATAATATTGTTGGATGCCAAATCAGCATTTGATGTAGTTGACCATAAACACTTACTCAGAAGAATCTATCATATGGGAATTCAAGATATGCATTGGACTTTACTTAAGAATATTCATGAAAATACAGCAAGTATAGTGCAGTGGCAAGGCAATAGATCTGAACAATTTCCTGTACTACAAGGGGTGAGACAAGGTGGAGTACTCAGTGCTGATTTATATAAAATTTATGTGAACCCTTTACTGAACAGACTACAAGACAAGGAGATTGGTTGTAAAATAGGAACAACAAGATGCAATGCCACAGCCTGTGCGGACGATATTACATTGAACTCTACAGTGAAGAAAGAAACTCAAATCCTGATTGACATAGCTGAAAACTTTGCAAAGCAAGAAAGATACCATCTTCAACCCAAAAAAACAGAACATTTACATATTACACCAACTACAAAGAGTGCTAGTAATGTTGAAAATGGAACCTATACAATTAATGAAAATGTGATAAAAACTGTTGACTCTACAACCCATCTTGGAATTAAACGTACATCTACAAAAGCCCAGTCTACGGAATGTAATACTGACAATAACATAACAAAGGCCAGAAAAACACTGTATAAACTATTCTCAGATGAGTTGCATGGTTATCAAAGAACTGACCCTCAAACCCGTTTACATCTATTCAACCTTTATGTACTACCAATACTGACTTATGGATTAGAAGTTATTCTACCAGGGAAATGTGCTATGGAAAAATTAGAAGTGTTTCAGAAAAAAAGTATAAAACAACTACTATCCTTGCCAAACAACACAGCGGATGCAGCGATATATATTATATCTGGAGTCCTACCTGTAGAAGCTCAAATACATAAAAAAGCATTAACATTACTAAACAACATCTGCCTACAAGATGACAACTCTATAGAAAAAACTCTCGCTCAAAGACAGACAATTGTGAAAGACGGAAAAAGCAATAGTTGGTTCATTGAAATCAGGAGACTACTGTGGTTTTATGATCTTGATGACATTACTTCAGTAATATCCAACCCTTTTAAACGTGTCGTATGGAAAAACAAAGTAAAAAATGTAGTTAACTACAAGTGGAAAGAACAAATCTTAACAACTGCAGTACATTACAAAAGTCTACAACACATGAACTTTCAATTCTATCAACCTGGACATACACATCCTATACTAAGAATAAAAACCAAATCAACAAGAGACATTACCCGCATACCAGTGAAACTAAAACTACTTGTGGGAACATATATCCTTCAAAGTACGAAAGCAAACTTCAACCAGAATCCTGTGAATCCCACATGTCAACTATGTAATGAATCTAGTGAGACGCTGGAACACTTTATATTAGAATGTATCAACCTACAAACAGTTAGAAAGCCCATAATCAATGACATTATAATAGAATTTAATAAGTGTGCAAAGAAAGATGGTCAGTGGCAGACCTTGAACCAAATCGAGAGAGTAAGATACTTAATTGACTGCTCCCACCTACTAACTAGACCTACTGAAGATGACATACAGAGATTAGCAGACCTAGAGTACCAAATCAGAAGACTCCTATACTGTCTTCATACTGAGAGATACAGACAATACGCGGCCTAAGGCAGTGTTAATGGCTCTGCTAACCGACTGTACACTATTACATAGGTAGTGTTGTGACGTGTACAGTGCGGGTGTACATATACCAGTGATACGTAAATAATTGGTTTAAACATTGGTGACGGTGCTAAACCATACGTGGTAAAACACGGTTCTCCAACGTTGGAGGAAAGATACAGAATACAGAATGGCTATTGTAGCTGTCGTTTCAACACAATTTCATAGATTTCTTATTTTCATATCAGCACTTTGTCGACGGGAAACCCAGTCAAGTAAACCCTGACCCTCAAGCAGCTACTGTACTGTTTGGTGTATTTGACAAGCTTACACCGGGACCGGCTCACATCAGCTAGACCTCCTCCAAAAATCAGATTAATATCTGAACCACCCTAAAAAAACTAGAACAGAACGGTCTGAATCGTCAAGGTTTTATTTGCTGTATAAATCAATTTATTTCATGTAAACAATGGCTATTGTAGCAGTCATTTGGACACAATTTCATAGATTTCTTATTTTCATATAAATCATTTAAATCAATTATTGAGTTCACTTGATTCTGCCAAGTATGTGCTGTAAAGACTCACTGTAGTCTCTTATTATGAATAATGAACAAGTCAAACATGTACATGATTTCAATGTTATTCTTATATTTGGTGCCAATTACGTAAATCTATTATCTTTAATGAAAGTTTATCCCATTCTTAAAGTTGCACTCTCACAGATTTCTGTTTTGACACTATTTTGTTTGAGAATGGGGCTAATTTTGTCATTCTTTCAATTAAGTCCTTATATATAACCACAAAGCAAACCTCTTTGAGCCAAAATATGATAAATGCAATCATATCTTTTGTAAGTTGTCAAAGCGATCAATCTGTGAAAGTGCAGCTTTAATAGAGAAAAATTACTTCTGCTTATGCGATATATTTTAAAATATATTTGCCATTGCAATAAAGAGATGTACACCTACAATATCATGTATAAGCACCAAAGAAATGTCAAAGTTTAAGTAATGTTTTCAACACAACAATGTATTAATATGATATTAAATATGAAACAACTGGTGTTATATTCCAGGACTGAAGCTAACACCATAGGTACATCCTTCCAAGAATCCAACAACACAACATGCTGAACAACTTCAAGAACTCTCTTCAAAAGACCACACTTTCCTGAAAGAAATAAAAGATGCCACTATTAAAATAAATCAGTTACATGTCTTGTTAAATATTTTAATTCTGGCTGTAAATGCTACTGCATTTGATGTTTGCTTTCTACATGTATATAATAATGAAATATTGACAAGAAAATAGCTAACTGTATGTTTTGTGGTTGTTGTCTTCTTTCTGGACAAATAGTCCATAACTTTTTTACAGCAAAGTAAAACTAAATGTTATAAAAAGCTTTAAAACAGGTCCTACCGATTATTTGTAAAACTTACCATCACTGGTTTTCTCTTGCGGTTGACATTGCCCAGACTGGCAAATATCATGGGGTGGGGGGGGGGCGGTTTCTGGTCTTATACTAGGTCCCCTGTGCCAGGCTGTGGCGGTAGGCTTGTTGAAGACAATAACAACGGGACTTCCTTATATCCATCAATCAGAATACTTTAATGGTGGCAGCGTTGGTTACAACCAGCTGCCCGGTCAGCGTAGTTGGTTAGAGCGCCGTGCTAGTGCTAGTATTATGGTGGTCGTGAGTTTAAGCTTTACACTGGGGGCACTTTTCCTCCCAGGTTTACCTTAACAGGCAGAGTGTGTGAAATTTCTGTAAGAACAAGAATTAAAGCATATGAATGTTTAAGCAATGCAAAAGTTACAGATTGGTATCACCCACAACTGTCACTTGTCAACTATTACACTATTGTTTATAGTCGCTGAGAACTGAAACTTTTTATGCATTAACTTAAAAAAACATATCTGCTCATACTATAAAATATAAGGTTATATATAGCTGGCATGTAACTGTTATTTTATGTCACTTCCGGGTTCCCCATTCGGGCCATTCATGATATACTCATATTGTGTGATGATTTAGTCTTTGTTTCAACAATCCTGTAAGAATGACCGGCGTTATTAAAAGTTAAACTTACCCTTTGCATTTACAGTATGCGTCACACACACGCTTTTCCTTTGTATCGATGTCAATGTTGACAACATGGCGGTTATCCGATTTCTCTGACTTCGATAGATTTCAGCCCGTAAATGTTAGATATCGTCGTCTTCTAAAGATATATCGAGCTTTCCGATGTAGCAGCCAGTAACAAATTCCTTTGCCTACTGTTGTTTTCGCAGTGAAATGTCACATTTATGATAATTTGGCCCCAAACCGTCAGGAATATCGGTGAAACAACGCCATTGCTTCCTTGTTTGTTTGACGGACATAGACAGAGTTCGCTCCCTTGATATCAGGGGGCGTGGCTTAGTAGCCGCTGTCGTAAGGTCAATTGGATGTCGTGTCCGCGATGACCAAAATCCGCCGAGGAAAACGGAAAGTGGTAGTTCCGCGTGGAGTGTACTGTATATATTCATTAATTCATTCATTTATTCAATTTATTCATTGAAAAACTTGACATTTCTCAAGGCAAAATAAATAAAAAGTGAGCAGCTTTCATAAAGAATAGAGCCTTTTCCCTTAATGCATTAAAAAACACAACCTTAATACAGTATAAATGTTTTAAAAACCCTAATTTATTGCTTATTTTAATAGCCAGCCTGGTTGCTGTAGCCACAGAGGAATTTTCAAGGACAAGAACCAGTGCTGGTAAAACTGTGGTCTCTGTGGTTTTCCATACCGGCTCTCGGCAAGGATTTTCAAGAAAGGAATACCATCTCCAAGTAAGAAGAAATTCTAAGCATGTCTGGTTTGAATGCTTGCAAAATGCATCTGGGTACTCAATAAGATGAGGTTTACCTTTGAGTTGTTAAAAACTGATTGCAAAATGTCCAAAAGACTATATATTCTATTAAATTTGTCCTGAAAATCTTTGAATTCATGAACTTTTCTGCATATTTATCACATTTATGACTATATTAAAGGTTGTGTATGCCTCAAATGAGTGTTTACAGGCCTTTTTCAAACTTTAACAGTAGTGGCAGATAGTTTTATTTGTGTAAAACATTGCTTTTGTGTCTTGCTTGCAGATCATGATGTGCCAATAAGCTCCAGTTAGCTGCGGCCTTTTCCCCATGGCGGTAGTCCTGCAATCTGAATCCAGGAGATGCAGCTCTGAATCCAATATTTCAGAAGAATGAAGATGTTAGTCAACTCTGTAGTGCTTGTTTGTGTGTAAATGATTCCAATGAGTGAGATTTATAGCAAATCAGGTGTAAATAAGCATCTTATAGACAATAGTGAAGTGCTGTACTCTGAATTTAATGCCAAATCTAGCCTTCAAAACAGATTCTTAAAGTATTTTTTTTTAAAAATGGGCATAATAATGCTATCTCTGCATTTTCTACATCATGTAGCCACCTCATACATGAAAACACTAGCAGTTGTCATGAATCTTTAAGTTTTGGTGTGTTTTTTGCCATTTCCTTTGTTGCGCCATTTGTCCCGGAAGCCAACAATTTGGCATATAGTGTTGTTTAGACTGTCTATTAACACATTATCACTAAATTTCTTGTGTTAAACTGAACAGTTCTGTTATCCTTTGTATATAAGTGGACCAGAAAAGCAAAATTTTGACAAGTTGAGGCATTTCAGTTGGGCTCTATGTCATTTTTTATATAAAACACTAAGCCGATGAAGTGGAAAAACCTTATTTTGCTTAGAAAAAATCTTAAAAGAGTAGGCAGGCCAGTTTTGTGGTGCTGTTCTATAGACACCATTAAAAGCTACAAAGAAAACTTTACTTGGTCAAATTATTCCAATGCATAAGGAAATAATGGCTCTTCAAAGGTTTGCGGCTTAACATTTGAGGGAAATGGCTGTTTCTGCTTTTTATGAAAATACCACAGGTGCTAATACTTGTCTCATTCATTTAGTGTTTGATATATCATTGCCAAACTTTCAGTATGTGTTGCATATAGCCTGAAGCTGAACTATAGGAGTTTTGAAGTCTGTTTCTGAAAAAATGTTGCTTAAATAGGCTCAAGACCACAGTTATCTGCCCCCCGTTGACCAAGATCCGGATGTGAATACAGAAACAAAGAGTGCTTGTGTTCAAGTATCAATATTTTATTAAAATTGAATGAAAAAGAAGCAAAAAATGTTCTTTTTGCAGAGAACTTGACTGAATTTGACACTCTATTGCAGAAATTGATAGTTTTCAATGTAAATATTGGAAAAATCATAGCTTGTGGCAAGTCTGAAAATTAGTTGTTTGTAGCCGATTGACTCCCTGGCGGAAGGGTTATGTATTTGAACTCAATTTTGACAGTCGGGTCAATGGTCAACATGGTGTTTTCTTGTGATTATATTTTGTGTCTTGAATTGTTCTAGAGATGCCATGTCCTTGTTTTTCAATTGGGGTGTGTATAAAGTCAAAAGCCAGGTTAGTGTCTATATGAAACATATAGTAAAAATAACTGTGGTCTCACGCCATGTCTGACGAGAGATATGACTTTGTGGTTTTGGGTGCCACCGGGTTTACGGGGCAGTTTGTTGTCGACGAAGTAGCAAGAGTTGCAGACCAAGAAAAACTCAAGTTTGCAGTTGCAGGAAGGTCCATGGAAAAGCTGCAGAAAGTCTTGACGGAATCGTCACAAAGGACAGGTAAAGCAGATCACAAGTGTTTTGTCTAGTGTCCCTGTTAAACTGCATGAATTATGCATGTTTCTAAATAAATATCCTTACAAGAATAAGAGAGTACAGATCAGTCATTAAATGTTATGCTAAGGCATGTCACATCATTGGACAATCATAAATTACTACTCTAATTATTTTTAAATACTTTAATCCAATTTTCGATTCTTATTTAATTTCAAGATCAGTCTTAATTGTCAAACTTTTCTTTAGAAGTGTGCGCCAAAGTGACATGGGTATATTACAATGGCCTTTTGGCATACCTTTATTAACCATTTGTTACTTTCCTTATTCTTCATGTTTTAGGCAAAGAATTAGAGGAAACCCCCATCATAATTGCTGATGTGAAGAATGCTTCTTCCTTGGAAGATATGTGCAAAAAAGCAAAAGTGGTTCTCAACTGTGTAGGCCCTGTAAGTCTCTGTATTATGCACCAGTCAATTGTAACCACTGCCCCCGAAGGTCAGTGGGTATATCGGGGATAGCGACGGGAAAATGGGCCTTGTTTTTACCTTCAGATGGCCCCGAAGTGCCATGGTTTTGTTTTACAAATGAAAATAGCATCGAATGGCCCTTACCTAGGATGTTTCCGGGGTCCGAGGGCATTTGGCTGTGATTTTTACCAGCAGTTTTTTCCTACTGGGTGGTGGTTTTACCAGGGAGAGAGTGGACAGAAAGTCAAAGTCCCTGCTTTTCCCCGAACCTGGGGGGGGGGGGGCAGTGGTTACAATTGACTGGTGCATAATTATAATATGGCTCTGACTAGTCCATTAATTAACATACATGTAGGTTGAAATTACAGAATCTAAGTTGTCAAAGTTTAAACAACATTTTATCAACCCAATAATGCTTTTGTATGTCTAATGTTTGGCTAGTGTTAAGTTGTTATTTCATGAAACAGGAGTCAAGTGAGATTGCATTAGGCTACCTACAAGAAGCTATTGATTTATCATAAATGCAAACCATTTGGAGACTCAAATGATCAAACATTTTATTTGTATTGTCCTTTAACCACATGTGCTGGTAGCGTTACATGTATGTTTATTTATAATAATTCTTTCAGTATTGTTTCTGTGGTGAAGACGTAGTTAAAGCCTGCATAGAAAATGGTGCCCATCATGTTGATATCAGTGGGGAACCACAGGTAAACTGCTCTAGAGGTCTATTTCAAATGTGTTTTATTTACAACTTTCTTAACTGCAGCTGAAGTCCATTGTTTATTGCAAGGTACATGTACATGTACAAAAATTACTCTTGGGGATTGATAATTCGTATGATGGTTGTCAATAAAGGATGTATCACATTTTTCTTGAGTAGCTGATATTAGTCATGTCATATTTTAGGGGATAAATGATGTCATGCTAATCCAATCAGAACACAAAATTGAAATTGAAAAAAGAGGTCATAACTCCTTGCCTGTTATACAATATGAATGTAAACTTTTGTCTACACAAAGGACTAGATGAATGTGAAAATTGAAATGTATCTGATTTTTTTTTGCCTATTTAAAGGGACTTGTTCAGTAATTTTAGTGTCAGACATTGGAAAAAATAATGCTTGAATCTTGAAGAAAACATATGTTTCAATGATAAAACACCATCAAAAGTTCATATCAGACCTTCTTTTATTTATTTTGAAAATATGATGGAAATGCTTTATTTCTGCACAAACTGTTAACCTAAACTCAATGAGGGAGTCCTTTTAAAAGCAACTGTTTCATAGATGTGAAATAATTGAATAATGCTTCAGTACCTTGAGAAGATGCAGCTACTGTACAGTGGAAAAGCCCGGGAGGCAGGTGTTTACATCGTAGGGGCATGTGGGTTTGACAGCGTGCCCGCAGATATGGGTGTAGCCTTTGCAACTGAACAGTTTAAAGGTAATAGTTGCTTAAATTTAGTAATTGATCACTCTGATTACAATTGTGTTGTTTGGTTCTGCTTGTTTTCTATATTATGGGTTTTCCAATCAGTTTGACAATTACCCCGGAACCTGAAACCTTTGATTTTGCTTTGCCAGTAATTTTAAAAATATAAATTTTGCTTTATATTGCATTATGTACATTTTTGCATGCTTTTTTTGCAGGAGATCTGAATTCTGTTGAACTGTTCATTTCTTTGGAAGCTGGGCCAGATGTAAGGCTTAAGGCATTTTGAATTTTGGTTTGAATAAAAATTGCTGATAATTTTCTTAAAAATCAAAAGGTTGCATGCATAATGTCTCCAATGATAATGTATGGTAAAGAATTAAGATATAATATTGCTTAAACAAATAGTAAAAGAAGAATATGATTTTATATCTCTCTATACATATATATGTATCATGTTTCCAACATAAATGACGCAATGCCATTGGTCACACAGCGAACCCATATTTTTCCATATTGGCTCACCAAAATTATATGGAACCAAAATGGCGTCTATTTTCTGAGTCCGATGAATATATGAAACATTTAAACATGTAAACAGGTTGTCAACGTAATATATATGTTATCTAGGGGATATACGGGGCACAGAAAACCATATTTGTGTTCAAGCTTCACTACCACCCGATATGGGTTCCTTTGCCCCGATTATCCCATATCGGGTCACCTACTAACCCCGTAATTTATAATATTTGTTCTACATCAAGACAGACTAGCCCCAGTCAGGTTTTTTTCGTCATAGCTCTTGTTTCCACCTTAAAACTTGTTAAGAGATTCATACTCACTATACAAGTATATTATCCATTCAGGGTCTGGCCGGCAATGTGACAACCCTGGAAAGTGCCCTGCATGGTTTTGCCCACGCGGCCGAGCTGAAACCACTGCGCAAATCTCTCTACCCAAACCGTCTGCCAAGGAGCAAATACCCGCTAAAAACTAGGTGAGGTCTCAACTTATAATGTTACATGTTGGCATGTAAACAGGGAAACAAAACATGTATCAATTTCCTATCTGAAAATCAACAAAAAAAGATGTTTGTATAGTTCCATTGTCAAAACTCAATGGATTTCGCTGTTTTTCTTCCTTTCTCGATTCAGAATCACCTGTTTTATACAAGTGTAATGCATTATTATCATTGTTGATATAACTACCTTATTGTTTCTCTCAGTGAATAAATTTCCGTATTAAATGAAATGCAAAACTGTTCTAACAATCAGCATAGAAATTTTGAAATGACCATAGTCATTATAAATGCAAAGGTTTTTACTTTGATTTGCGTCATTTAAAAATATTATTTTGTTTTATCTATACGTATATACTTTTTGTGACCTCAAGCTATATATCAGATATTTAATTAAATTTAATAAAAAATGTAACTCACATAAACTGAGGTGTTTTTTTTTTCACTAATATGTCAAACAAACTTACAAGCAAATGTATATGCTTCGTATTTAAAACCTTTCACACAATAAGGAGACAAATTTCAAAATCAAACTACTAGTAAATCGCAAGATATCATCAATATTGTACACTAATTCTCATAATGATATTTCTTATTTTAAGGCTATTAAAACGGAAATATACGTATATTATGTACGTTTACATTAAGACATTTTGAGAATTGAATTAGTCTACTAAACAGTCCCTTGTTATCAATTATAATTTTAGCAGCATGAAGTGAAAATGTTAGTATTTCGGATTTCTTAAACTGTCTTTACTATCACTCAATTATGAGACATAATTTGTGTTAAATATATATAACAGCGTAAACTGTTGATATGTGAGGATTATCGGAGGTCATGGTGGATAGCAACGGCAACTGATAAGCCCTGCCTAATCTGGACGCTGATTGGTCAGTCGGGTATTGATCAACTAGTTTGACTGACAGGCAGCGTCATGTTAATTGTTATCTTACTCCCATATAAAAAATAATTAATAACACTTTTGGAATTTATTTCATCATGTTTTTTAAGCATTATATGATATGTCGTTAACACAAAGAATACTGAATAGTATGATGCCAATAATCAAATATTGCTTATTAGTAGGATGTCTGTCATTTGTGCCATAACTTAGTAACGATCTCAGTCGATGTGTTTTAGTGTCAAGTGATTTATTGCAATATTTTCCTGAAAGTGACAGATTATGGTGTATTTAAGCATGATTTTTAGATTTTTAATCTGAGGTATTTTAGCATGGTTTTTAGCATTTTTTTAGGTTTTAGAATTAAATTTAATAACCAAATATTGTTTTGAAGAATGTGGAAATTTTAAGATTGAGACAGATAAAAATCATGACCAATCAAAGGGTTATACTGACAATGTTCTAAAAAGGCTTAGTCTCACAAAACAATGAAGGAATCCGTTGCAGGCTTGCATTTTTTTGGACTACCAGATTATTTGCTGGACTACCCAGATTTCGGATCCAGTAGTCCGAGAGACTACCTTGGAAAAATGTTAGTGTCTAACCCTGGAGTACTCGGACAATCTTCCGAATGAGTACTCGGGTACTCGATTACTCCGATAATTTGAATTGGTTTTTGGGAAACAAGTTCGTGTATACATGTATCGGTCATGTACATTGTGCGTTGGCCGTAATATTGGCCATTTCATGCTTTTAATTTGTCGTTTTCATTTCATTTTATACGTATATATGTACTACATTATAAATGGAAAGTAAACCTCTAATCATATTCGAGCGTTAAGATGATCGAGACTACACTTAATAATGAACAACATTCAGAATTACAATGAACGAAAATTTAGTTGTTTACTCTACGAAATACTTTTTTAAAATGACAGTTTTTCATTCTAAAATATTGTTATTTTCCTCAATAATATTCATTTTTCCATGATTAAGATATTCACCAATCAATTGTGATAATCATTGCAAAAAATACGCCCATTCTGGAATCATTGCACATAACGGTCGTTACTAATTTGCTCGTCAACGTCTATTGTTTAGTAAAAACACACTATTGGTAAACAATACAATTCTCTAGGAGATGTACCGCTATCAAAACTTCGCTAATTGACATCAGTGCAATTTGCAAATGAGGGCCCTTTGTTGACAGTTTGCAACCATCACAACAACTGTCAAATAATTTATTATGGTCAATTGTGGGGATTAGAGGAGCAGTAAATTGTCGGCTTGTAAACATGAAAGATCTGATACTTACATCTGAATTGTGGATTTGGTGAATTTTATAAAATAAAATTATATTTTTTTCGAGTACTCGAGTAATGATTTGATACTCGGGTACTCGGATGAGTGATCGAGTACTCGAGTACTGAGGTACTCGTTGCCATCCCTAGTTTTACTGTTCAAGATGTAATCTAAGTTACTTTGTACTTCATACTTCACACAGTTGTTCAGGACCATTAAACAATAAGGTTACATAAATCCATATCCTCCTACAAACAAGTAGGTCCCTGATTGACTTAAGAACTTCGGTTAAGGTTTTAGGGAACATCCAGTCTGGTTAAAATTTTATGGTAGTTTTTTTTTTTAAATTATAACTTATATACACTTATTCAATTGACTTTATACTTTACACAATTGTTGAATGCCATCAAAGAATTAGGTGACATTACTCCATGTAAACCTAAATAAAAATTATTTCCCTTGATGGACTAAGAAAATTTGGTTAAAGTTTAAGGGCAAGTAGGGATTTTCAGTGAGATCTCAAATACAGATAATTCAATGAACTTCATACTTCACACAGTTATTCCCAACCATCTACACAACTAGGTTACATAACTCCATATCATCCGTTATACAAATTAAGGCCATTGACTTGTGTCTAAGATAGGTTGGTTAAAATTTGGGGCAAGTAGGGATTTATAACTCAGATCACACATACTTCATTCAATGGACTTCATACATCACGCAGTTGTTCAAGACTATAACTCAATTAGGTTACATAACTCCATATTATCGTAAATAAATTTTGGCATTTGATTTGGTTTTACAATATTTTTGGGTTTTAACTCAGATGTCAAAAATTATTCACTCCATGGACTTCATACTAAACACAGTTGTTCAAGGCTTTCACACAATTAGGTTACATAACTCTTTATGAACATAAATGCACAGTTTTTAACTGTCCCGTAAAAGCTGATCAAGCATTGCAAAAACTTGGCTGTAAGTTAATGACGATTCAAGATATTCACATTGAATGTTGTATACATTTTGGTGAGAATCTGCACATGCGCAGCAGGCCCACAATTCTTGCTTCTTTATGTGCCAAATTATGCCCCCTTCATGAGGGAGAAAAGGCACGCTTTATTGTTTGATGCGGTGACATCAAGGTATATCCATTCAAATTATTAAAAAATGGTATGGGATAACTGATAAGATGTAAGGCTTGTTTTTACATGCGATTCATAAATAATTAAAAGCTTTTGAACTTTTATTTTGTATATGAAAAGAGCAATATATAATTCTGGAATAGAATTATAACACAAAGTACAACAACAATTTGTTCATTTGAATATGTATAATTTGTTTTAGCATTTTTATAGGTCTGTTCATGGAACTTTTCTTTGTCTGTGGGACATATTATAGTTTCACCTGCATTCAAAGAACGGGACTTATTATAGTTTCACCTGCATTCATAGGATGGGACATATAGTTTCACCTGCTTTCATAGAACAGGACATATAGTTTCACCTGCATTCATAGAACAGGACATATAGTTTCAACTGCATTCATAGAACAGGACATATAGTTTCACCTGCATTCATAGAACAGGACATATAGTTTCACCTGCATTCATAGAATGGGACATAAAGTTTCACCTGCATTCATAGAATAGGACATAAAGTTTCACCTGCTTTCATAGAATGGGACATAAAGTTTCACCTGCTTTCATAGCTTGGGACATATAGTTTCACCTGCATTCATAGAACAGGACATATAGTTTTACCTGCATTCATAGAACAGGATATATAGTTTCACTTGCATTCATAGAACATGACATATAGTTTCACCTGCATTCATAAAATGGGACATATAGTTTCACCTGCATTCAAAGAACAGGACATATAGTTTCACCTGCATTCATAGCTTGGCACATATAGTTTCACCTGCTCTCATAGAACAGGACGCATAGTTTCATCTGCAATCATAGAATGGTACATATAGTTTCACCTGCATTTATAGAACAGGACAATCATATAGTTTCACCTGCATTCATAGAACAGGACATATAGTTTCACCTGCATTCATATAATGGGACATAAAGTTTCACCTGCATTCATAGAATGGGACAAATAGTTTCACCTGCATTCATAGAATGGGACATATAGTTTCACCTGCATTCATAGAAAATGACATATAGTTTCACCTGCATTCATAGAACAGGACATATAGTTTCACCTGCATTCATAGAATGGGACATATAGTTTAACCTGCATTCATAGATTGGGAAATATATTATCATCTGAATTCAAAGAATGGGACATATAGATTCACCTGCATTCATAGAACAGGACATTTAATTTCACCTGCATTCATAGAACAGGACATAGAATTGGACATGATAGTTTCACATGCATTCATATAATGGGACATATTGTGTCACCTGTATTGATTGAACGGGACATATAGTTTCACCTGCAGCGTAAGGGTGTTGAATCATTAGAGTCCAGTATGTTCTGTGTCTTGAGGAGCATTTGTCCACTTATCACCAAATTTGGTCAGAATGTGGATGGGCATAATATATGGCATAAGTTAAATCAAGCCATATTGCCTAGGTCAGTTGCAGACATTTGAACCTCTGGCAATGACAGAGAGGTACATTTGGGTCTACAAGTCGGTAGATTGGGTTAAAAAGCGATAGAATTTCTTAATCCCTTTTATTTTTAAGTCAAAAACAATGATGGACATAATGTTAACAAAATCTTGATGGTTGTTTATATTTTTAGATATTCTGAAAATACGTATGAAATACGTCATGATTAAATTGGTTCAGGGTCTTGTCAAATGTCGGTGTTTTATGTCTGGCTAGTGAAATATCAAGTTTCATATTAAGAAGAGCTCTTGATAATTCAATCAGACTGCCAAACAGGTCTAGAGTAGACGACTGCAAAATTGTGTATGTTAATGTTCTATTAGTAGGATGCCAATTAACAAAGAATGCTGAATAGTAGGATGCCGGTGGTTCTGAGTGCCGTAACTCAGCAACGATCTCGGCCTAGGTGTCAAGTTATTTGACAGGTTGTTTATTGCACCATTTTCTTAAAATGACAGATTATGCTGGTATTTAGGCATGGTTGATATATATATTGAGGGTTTTCAAATGAAATTTTAATGCCAAAAATTGATTATTTTTGTCAAGAGCGGAAGTTTCCATCGGATGAGCAGTAGAGCGATAGGGGGTCTCACATACTGTTGATTTTACATACTGCCGGTAGAGTTCACATGTCAGCAATTGAAGATGATGGCCATTTGATTATAGAAATAACCTAATTTCAGTCTTGTACGATCAATAACTTTAGAAGTCTTTGCTTAAATCATCACCAAATTTGATCAGAATGTGTATGGACATCATAACTTGGAAAATTTGGCACACAGCCATATTGCTCAAGTTACTCGAGAGTTATCACCCTTTGACTATAGAAACTCTCTAAAAAGGCATAATATCCGTAAGTATGATAAACCTCCTCTTTGGCACTGCATAATTATAACCCTTTAATTGGGAAAATGTATTTAAAAAAATCATCATTGTATTATTTGCATGAGGTCTTAATTTCTATCTGATCCCAGTCACGTTTAAAAATGTTGAAAACCACTCGGTGAATCATTAAGGCTGGAATCTTTGTTTTTCCAAAGATTGAAAGAGCACAAACGAAAAGCAATTTTGTATGTACAAAGTTCAGAAATAACCCAGCATTCTAAAATTTTGCATTCATTTCAACTTATTAATAGGCAACAAGTATGGGGAATTCCCTTTGAAACCAGATCATTATATACATTATGGGCATGCCTATTATACTTAAAATAATTTGAATACAAGATTTGAAATATGATCTCATTTAACAATTACCTTTTGAAACTCATGATCTTACACACAAGTAGTTTATGTGTCACAAATGAAGTCAAATAAATGCTTGATTTAAACATGTGTATATTTTGAATAAGAAAGTAAACAATAATCCACTACAAGATATATAAATGCAATATACATCTTAAAGGAACTATTAATTCCATAAATTTAACCCATTTTTAAAAAAATCATGGATAGGGATGACTGTTTGTGCTGTCGCTGGCTGGTATGATGGGGGTATGGGGGTAGGGATGACTGTTTTCGCTGTTGCTGCCCAGTATGATGGGGGTAGGGATGACTGTTTTCCCTGTTTCTGCCTGTTATAATGGTGGTTTCTGGGTATGGGTGACTGTTTTCCCTGTTTCTGCCTGTTAAAATGGTGGTATTGGGGTATGGGTGCCTGTTTTCCCTGTTTCTGCCTGTTATTATGGTGGTATTGGGGTATAGGTGAATATTTTCACTGATGCTGCCTGGTATGATTGGTGTATGGGGGTAGGGAATGACTGATTTCGATGATTGTTTCTGTCTGTTATAATGGTGATATGGGGGTAGGGATGACTGTTTTTGTTGTAGCTGACCGGTATGATGGGGGTATTGGGGTAGGGATGACTGTTTTTGTTGTAGCTGTCGGTATGATGGGAGTATTGGGGTAGGAATGACTGTTTTGGCTGTAGCTGCCCAGTATGATGGGGGTATGGGGGTAGGGATGACAGTTTTTGCTGTTGCTGCCCGGTATGATGGGGGTATTGCGGTAGGGATGACAGTTTTCGCTGTTGCTGCCTGGTATGATGGGGGTATTGGGGTAGGAATGACTGTTTTGGCTGTTGCTGCCTGATATGATGGAGGTATTTGGGTAGGGATGACAGTTTTCACTGTTGCTGCCTGGTATGATGGGGGTATTGGGGTATGGGTGACTGTTTTACCTGTAGCTGCCTGGTATGATGGGGTTATTGGTGTAGGGATGACTGTCTTACCTGTAGCTGCCCGGTATGATGGGGGTATTGGTGTAGGGATGACTGTTTTACCTGTAGCTGCCTGGTATGATGGGGGTATTGGTGTAGGGATGACTGTTTTACCTGTAGCTGCCTGGTATGATGGGGATATTGGTGTAGGGATGACTGTTTTACCTGTAGCTGCCTGGTATGATGGGAGTATTGGTGTAGGGATGACTGTTTTACCTGTAGCTGCCTGGTATGATGGGGGTATTGGTGTAGGGATGACTGTTTTACCTGTAGCTGCCTGGTATGATGGGGGTATTGATATAGGGGTGACTGTTTTACCTGTAGCTGCCCGGTATGATGGGGGTATTGGTGTAGGGATGACTGTTTACCTGTAGCTGCCTGGTTTGATGGAAGTATTGGTGTAGGGATGATTGTTTTACCTGTAGCTGCCTGGTATGATAGGGTATTGGTGTAGGGATGACTGTTAGCTGTCGCTGCCTGGTATGATGGGGGTTTTGGTGTAGGGATGACTGTTTTAGCTGTTGCTGCCTGGTATGATGGGGGTATTGGGGTAGGAATGACTGTTTTCGCTTTCGCTGCCCGGTATGATGGGGGTATTGCGATAGGGATTACTGTTTTCGCTGGTGCTGCCCGGTATGATGGGGGTATTGCGATAGAGATTACTGTTTTTCGCTGTCGCTGCCCGGTATAATGGGGGTATTGCGATAGGGATTACTGTTTTTGCTGTTGCTGCCCGGTACGATGGGGGTATTGGGGTATGGATGACTGTTTTCACTGTCGCTACCCGGTATGATGGGGGTATTTGGATAGAAATGATTGTATTCGCTGTCGCTGCCCAGTATGATGGGGGTATATGGGTAAACACCAATACAAATTAGTGATTTTTGGATTTTAAATATTTGGAAAGTTGATAAATGTACATGATTCTTTAAAATTAGTAAATTAATAATTTTACATTTAATACTTGCGATGAAATTATGTTCTTAATATTCTTACCAACATATAAGCTAGTTTTTTTATAAACAATTTTGCCATTTTAATTTTTAATTAATTAAAAAGCTATTATTGCTTGCTGGTATATTTTATATTAGATACATGACTAAAAGTCATTTTAATATAATTAATATTTACATACTGTTATTGGTATTTTTGCCAAGGATTTCAACTAAAATTGGACATGAAATGACATATGTGTTTAAAAATAATATGGGGTGTCATATAAGTAATTGTAGGTCATATATTTTAAAGAAGAAAAGCTGAATTTGAGATAAAGATTACCAATAAGTAATTATTTTACAATATACTGAAAAATATATGGTACCAGGTCTAATAAATTTGAATGGCAAATAAGAAATATGATTTGTATGTAAAGAAAGACCTACACACATGCACTATAAATGATAACATACATAACAGTTACTATGCTTAAATGCTTCCTTTTTGACAGATGTATATATAGACATGTACAAGATTGTTTAAATTCTGAACCGTAAAGTAAATTTCAATGGCAGATAAGAAACTATGATTTCAATGTAAATACTTGATCCTCTCCAGTATATGGTTAACAGCCAATGAAGTGGGATGGGTTAAATATTGTGTTTAAAAAAGAAAGTAGACCTTTCTGAATTAATAGTTTACATTTTGTCAGCAACATGATGAACATGAAATAAAAAATATTTTGATTTTATGTGCCTTGCTGCTGGACTCTTATAAACTAAGTTTAAAACATCAAGCTATGGATAGTGATAGGGAGAGTGAGAGCCTGTTTTCACTGCGGCTGTCCCGGGTGATGGGTGATATAGGGGTCAACAGATGGATGATTAGAAGGAGGAGGAGAACACAATTGAGGATTGAGACTATGCGCAATGTTGATTTCTTGTTGAGTGATATAAATATAACTTCATACGTATTTGGCAGTCAGAGTGAAGGCACCACAACACCTGGGATGGAATCTGATACTGACCACTTGCTTTGTAATAACAGTGAACATGTGGCTCTTAACTTGGCAACCTGGCAGTATGGAAAGCCAAATCTGCTGGTGTTAAAGAATGAGCTCACTCCTCCTCAACACTGCTACTTACAGAGACTGAGAGGTGACTGCCCACTGCCAGCAGTTCACGCAAAAGGTCCTGATGATGTGCTAGATGGGGAAGGGAGAATAATATTGACTAATATAAGAGTGAAATACCAGGACTTGATGCAGCAACGAAGTGAATCTGGTGAAATAATAAGACATGGCCCGTCAATGTCATATGATGAAAGGATTGACATAGTCGATGGATACCATTGTAGCAAGCTGCCAGAACAATGCAAGTTCATGTTCCACAGACCACGCCCTGGACACTGGCCAAGACCTGAAACATTGGCCAGTGCCAGGGAGACTGGAGTATTCTTAGTGCCACAGGGCTACACAGAGAGCCCATCTAAACACTTGTGTAGATCTAAAGCATTAATGATCCCTTCAAAGTTAACAAGTTACCCTTATTCAAAATGGCAGTGGAGGTTTTCAACTTCATTAATGGAACGGTTATTAATGTTTGATTTTAACACTGTTCAAGTGAAGGTATATACACTGACAAAAATATTGAGAAAAACGTGTTTCAAACCTTTGTTTGATGACAGATTCAGCACATTTCATATTAAAACAGCAATGCTATTTACAATAGAAAACTATCCTACAGAAATATGGAGGGAAAACAAGATTGTGAAATGTGTGTGTCTACTTCTGACAACACTGAAAAGATGGTTTAAACAAAAATACTGTCCCCATTTCACAATATCTGGAGTTAATCTGTTTGTTGGAAAGTTGCATAATTGGGAACTTCCAAACATATGCAGCATTATTTCACATCTCATCAACACAAAACTGCAGTGTTTATTTTGCACTCATGTGGACAATATTGATGTGAGATTGCTTCAATGCTCAAATGTTGAAAATGTATCATATGAGCATGTGGGCACAAGAGCCCAAAACTGTAGTGATGTTCTACAGAAACTACTGTGGGATGTATTAGCTGATTTGACTAATTTTTTAGATGGATTGATACCTGATTGTTCAGCTGATGATATTGAAAGGTACTTTTTTATTCTAGAGAGTATGTCTGCTTCCTCAAGTGATCTTGAACAGGAAGTAGTATCTCTGATGAACCCATTCCTATGTAGCACCCTTGCTTCCATGCTGGCTTCAAGGTGCATCTATCTGGGACAACCAATCACACAGGATATCTTCAACTGGTACCAGCGGTCTCTTGACTCGGACCTTATGTCCAGTAGGTTGAAATTTGCCTCCATGTTGTACTGCAGAGGGCAGTATGAGGAAGCTGCAGAAGTACTGACTTACTGTGAAGGGCTCCTGAGACCAGAAGTGTGCCAGTGTTGTCAACATTATGGGATGAAATGCCTTCAACCTATCACTGAGTATAAGAAAAAGTTGATAGTCAACTCAAACACAGAGATGCGGAAGAAATACACAATGATGTGTATATCCTTCACAAAGGAAGAAATAAACTGCATTCCACAACATCTTGCATTTGAAATGCTGAGAAGTACAGAAGGTGAAGACAGACTAGAAAATGAAGAGTGGAAGAACAATGTAGTCACTGACTGTGTCCCATTCCTTTATTACTTACAACATCTCACATATTGGGAGCTACAGCAATCTAGGAGAGCACAAACAGCCTTACATAACCTACATGAGTATACAATGGGGACGAAACACGGCCATATTGACACAGCCCACAATATGCTGGGCCACTGCTTTGAACTTCAGAACAGGCAGGACCTGGCTTGGATGTGCTACAACAAAGCAATGGAAATCTATGACAAAGACAATGTCTCCATCTGGCATGCAGCCAGAATCCTTAATCAGTTTTTACAAAGCTGATATCCACATTGACACAGCCTTAACCATTCTTAGACTTGAGTTTCATAACATGCAATGCTTGGATGTGCTACAGCAGATCATTGAAGATACATAACGGAGACAATGTCTCAATTTGGCATGTAGCCAGAACACTCAAAAAGTTTTTACATTCAAACATAACTGCTACTTTTAAACGTGTTATTGCATTGCCTTAATGTGTTATTTCACCACTAACCGGTAATACATGTTTACAGATGTAAACCTTTATTTTGTTTGTGTGTTCTAATTATCAGAAACCAGATTAAATAGTGAAAGATGAAAAACAACAATTGCATATTGTTCACTTATTTCTAGAAAAAATTGTTGCCACAAAAAGAAGTCTTTAAACAGACAATATAATATTGTGGGTAGATGACGTTAATGTTCTAAAGTGGTGAACACTCTCTTGTGCATAGACTAAATATTGACAATCAAAAATAATAAGACAGTACAAGATCTCATTGAAAATACACCAAGCGGTAGTAGAGTGTACTAGTACACTCTGTCATGTGACAAGATGTATCAAGTTTTAGAGCAATCTCTCTTAAATTGTAGAAGTCGCTTGCTCCAGAAACTTCAATAATAATCTGTGAATAAATCTAAGTTAAGGGGCACATTTCTCTTACATGGCTTTGCTGAAACTGATTGAACATTTATTGAGCACTCGAACCCAAGGTGAGCAAGTGTACAAAACATAGAAAAAACTCTCCTAAACTGTGGAAGTAGTTTGCGCCACTTTGTCACATTATAGCCGTAAATGTGTAGATCAACTACAAGGGCAAGTTAATTTAAACCACATTGCCGCAATTTATGAGACCAATGTCAGACACTAATATACTTCATGGTGAGCCTGTGTACTAAGTTTCAGACAATCTCTTATAATCTGTGGAATTAAACCTAAAAAACCTATATTGTATTAAAGTGACTCAGTTATAGGGCCATGCCTCTAAAACGAATTGGTCATGTCACTAACACAAATGTTCAAGGCACTTGTTTCTTTGTAATTTGTTGCAACAAGTTTCAAAACAATCCATTTAATCTGTTCGCAGAAGTAGTTTGCTCAACAAATGTTTGCAACAAACGTAAGGCCGACAAACTGAAATGCTAACTGCCAAATAGATAAACACGCCCACCCACACGTGCGGTAATGCGCACCCACACGTGCGAACGCCCCCCCCCCCCCCCCCAAACACACACAGACACGCACACACGCACACACACATACACACACTTTTGCCTTTCACTGACCTTCACATATGAGGCACTTATAACGCAATTGTTTTGTCTAGATGTTTTAAAATGTCAATGGCCAAATGTTATCACAGGTTTGATTTGAAAATGAAATACCACATGTACATTGATTTCTTTTGATACTGTATGATTGGTCAATAAGTACAAAATGTCTCTTGAATATAATTTTTGTGAAGTATCTGAACTCATGATCAATCCTGTAGTAATATTAGTAAAACATTAAAAAGACAAAACTTTTCATAAGTTAATGACACAGCAATGATGACTAATTTACAACTAATTCATAATAAGCATTAAAAGCTATCTGATAACCAATTTTAAAGCACTCAGTATATAACCCCAAGTTTAGATAGCTACTTGTATAATAGCCAACTGAGCCGTAAAGTGACATAATTTTCCTGCTTAATGTAATCTAGCCTGTATTTGTCTTAATCTTGGTGTAAGATTATGCTTGATTTTCCATAGATCTACATTGTATCACATTGCTTTCAAACAAAGGGTGTTGCTGTTTTCAAAAATGACTGCCATACATTTAAACATAATATTTGATTCACACGGCGATATACTAAATTCTAATACTAATACATTCATTTGTTCTAAATCACATTAAAGAGTTCATGATTGATAATTTGCATTGTTTGCTAAAACTGGTCATACTCCGCCTTGAATAAAGCGTTTAAATGTACAACGAAAAGGTAATTCTTACATATTCTTACTTAAAACAGGTTGACTTATGATAATTGGAATGACGCTAAGTCACCCGATGAAATGTACTGCAAACATATATATATAGTTTTCAATGTTAGTTGCACATGGTCCATGTTAGTAATTGCAGCATACTAAGTGAAGCAATGATCAAGTACATTAATTTTTTAGTCGCCTGACTAGGCGACATATAGGGGTTAAGGGGTTACTTTTGTCCGCGGCAGTGGTGGTCGAGTCCCGTTTTCACTCGTCCCGGGCATATCTCGTAAACTATGAGTGTTATTATCTTCAAATTACATATGTAGATAGATCTCATGGGCGGCAAGTGCATTGCTTAAGAACTGTTATTGCCCTTGGTTAATTTTCATGTTTTAAGTTTTGTCCAGGCCATATCTTGTAGAATATAAGAGTTATCAACTTGAAACTTCATTTCGCGGGCTTGGCGCAAAACGGTTGTAACTGACTTTTTTTCCAAAAGTGATATTTTCATATTTTTTAACCTTTTTTACAAGCCTCCATAATATCCCAAAAAAATAGCTCTGTAATAAGGATAAATGTATATAAAGCCATATTTGTCAAAAGTTTGTATCTGAAAATGGCAATTTATTTTAGCGCAAAACGGTTGTAACTGCACTTACAACTGTTTTGCACAGAAAACTTTGAATCAATAAACGATTGGGATGGGATGTAACTCCAATTTCATGATGACATCATTGATTACATCATGATTATTTAACATTGTTTTTGAGGAGAGACAGTCATATTGATGAAAAATGATTTGTTTTTAAAATAAACTCCCAATAAAATGAAAAAAATGCATGTTTAAACATCACAATTACGAACAATATCTCATGTTTTATTCCTTTAGTCCTATTTATTCATTTATATTAATAATGTGTATGATATATTGTCCGATAAGATTAAAAAGTCATATATTTAGGAAAAAGAATTGAAGAATTTGATAGTATCTTTAGGCTCTTGCTTAAGAAAAAAATATGATTAGGAAAGTAAATTTAAGTTAAAAAGTTTAAATTAAATATCCCTTTTTAGAATTTTATTTAGTTTTCTGTGTAAAGTTCGGACATGATTTTAAAACAGGAAAAGAATGTGTGTGTTTTACAAGAATATTGTTTCTCTTAGTAGTTTTTATTTGTAAATATTAATTATTTATTTATATTTCGTGGGCTTTTTATGGTAAAATAAATTTGCATGTTAAAATTTATATTTTGGCAATATTGACATGTTTTGTACACAGAATCATAACTTTTATAAACTAATGAAAACCAAAGGCAATTGATCTAATTATTAAGGTACATCATTATTGGTGAAAACACAAATTAATTCCCCTACCAATTCTAGAAGAATGTTATATACTTTAACTGAATATTTCGTATCCTATAACACGCTTATTTCCAGCGAAAAACTTTATCCAATGGAAGCTATTTTGCAACCGATTTTTTGCATTTCTTGACACTCTCTGAGTCAAAAATAAGTTCCTTCTTTCTTTTTGTTCATGTGATATTCATGAGCTTTCGCTTGATTGAATGATCTTCAATAGCAAAAAAGTAGATCTATTGAAGTCATTTCGACATTCGTGAGTTCTGAAGATTGAATCAAATCTTATGGATGAAATTCTGATGTTCATGAGCTATTATAGTTTCATGCCATTCTGATGTTCATGAGCTATATAGTTTCAAGCCATTCTGATGTTCATGAGCTATATAGTTTCAAGCCATTCTGATGTTCATGAGCTATATAGTTTCAAGCCATTCTGATGTTCAAGAGCTATATTGTTTCAAGCCATTCTGATGTTCATGAGCTATATAGTTTCATGCCATTCTGATGTTCATGAGCTATATAGTTTCAAGCCATTCTGATGTTCATGAGCTATATAGTTTTAAGCCATTCTGATGTTCATGAGCTATATAGTTTCAAGCCATTCTGATGTTCATGAGCTATATAGTTTCAAGCCATTCTGATGTTCATGAGCTATATAGTTTCATGCCATTCTGATGTTCATGAGCTATATAGTTTCAAGCCATTGTGGTGTTTATGACTAGCGAAGATCTAGTGAAGTCATTTTGATATTCAAGAACTCTGGTGTTTGAAGTCATGCTGATGATTTTGACTAGGAAGAAGTAGATCTATTCATCATTTGAATATTCATGAACTCTCTAGTCAAGTTCATGCTGGTGTTTATAAATTTCGAGAAGTACCTATGTAAAGTAATTCTGATATTCATGAGCTATACAGTTTGAAGTCATGCTGGTGTGTTTATGACTAGCGAAGAAGTAACTCAATTTAAGTCATTTTGGTATTCATAAGCTATGTCAGTTAAGCCATGCTGGTGTTTCTAACTGACTGGGTAGGCAGTATGAATAGTTGTAAAATAGTAGGTATTTGGTGTAACTATTATGATCATTCTTTTTGCATTATATTTTGTTGCAAAATATTAAATAATAATGTTTTAAGTACAATAAAAAATAAACATTTAAACTTAAAATTGGCCTATCATATTTAGTATAGAAATGATTGTCTATTGATATAGAATTGACTCAGATAACTTACAATATCATAACTTGATATTATACACATTATATATTATATTTTGTATTTTTGTCATCATATTTGCAACTTGCATAACTTCAGTAATTTCTTAAGCAAACACTTAATTTTTATTTTTGACTGTTGTCACTACATTTTAGCACCTTTTTTGTTCTATGGTTTTGCTAATCATAAGAATAAGGCTTTAACACCTATGCAAGTTGTGATAAGCATATATTAGATCAAAGAAACAAAGATTATCTAAAGGAAACTCTTAATCCTTAGCCGAGTAAAACTCTTAAGATGACAGTGCCAGTTGTTGGCAACTTAGCCTCAAATTTAGTATTTAAACCCATGACTTTCCAGTCCAGGTTGTCATTTAACCTTGGACAATAAACATCGGAAGTCTGATTTGGGTACTTGTCATCTTATAATATCACAGGGACGACCCCCTCTAGCAATCTTCGCTGAGCCGTCGTCGGGTTGTAGTCCGACACCGAAATAGCGTCATAAAATAATCATTGTCATGGTTGTCATGATGGTTACTACTGGTCACTACTACAAGTAACTACTGGATAAAAAATAGATAGAAATCAGATCTGATGGAAATCATTCTAATTTTCATAAACTAAGTTAATGGAAATCATGCTGGGGTTAATGATTTTTTTCGAATGGATGGAAGTTATTCTGAAATTCATGAGCCAATTAGATGGAAAACATGCTGGGGTTAATGATTTGTTTAAGAGTAGATGGAAAGTATTCTGATATTCATAAGCCAAGTAGATGGAAATCATGCTGGGGTTAATTATTTGAGAAGATTGAAGACATTCTGATATTCATGAGCCAAGTAGATGGAAATTATGCTGGGGTTAAAGATTTGTTTCGAGAAGATAGAAGACATTTTGATATTCATGAGCCAGTTAGAATGAAATTGTGCTGGGGTTAATTTGTTTAGAGTACCAGATGGAAGTAATTAT
Source organism: Mya arenaria (assembly GCF_026914265.1). Taxonomy (NCBI): domain Eukaryota; kingdom Metazoa; phylum Mollusca; class Bivalvia; order Myida; family Myidae; genus Mya; species Mya arenaria. The sequence continues at coordinate 70,105,951 of NC_069132.1, read as the reverse complement.
GATATTCATGAGCTAACATGGAAATTGTGCTGGGGTTGATGATTGGTTTAAGAGTAGATGACAAGTATTCTGATATTCATAAGCCAATTAGATGGAAATCATGCTGGGGTTAATAATTTCTTTCGAGAAGATGGAAGTAATTCTGATATTCATTAGCCATTTAGATGGAAATCATGCTGGGGTTAATAGATTTGTTGAAAGTAGATTGAAGTCATTCTGATTATCATGAGCCAAATAGATAGAAATCATGCTAGTGTTAATGATGTTTAGTGTGGATGGAAAGTATTCTGATATTCATGAGCCAAGAAGATGGAAATCATGCTAGGGTTAAGGATTTGTTAAGAGTAGATGGAAAGTTCTGATATTCATGGGGCAAGTAGATGGAATTTGTGCTGAGTAAAGCAGTACTGGAAGATGGAAGTCTGATATTTATGAGCTTTGGAAATATCTTAGCCCTTAAATGATTTCATCGGGATATGATGTTTTGGTACCGGATTTGGTCATTGTCAATTTTAAAATAGCTTTCATTTATTACCTATGATTTTACTAAATGATTATTTTAAATTTCAAGTTCTTGTATATTTTGTACAGATTGATGGTCATTATAAGAGCTGATATGTCATGAGAATGCTATGATGACTTATAAAAATGTTTCTGGATATCATTTTAACTTAAAAACTAGAAATAAGAAATATACATGCATATCTTAATTAGTGAATGAAATTGCTATTTTTATCACAATTGTACTTACAAAATGCTGATATTCATCATTAACAGTTTGAATTAAGCTGATTATTAACTTAAAATATGATGTTGAAGATAACTGCAGTATATATTGTTGTTGTTTAAATAAATTTATTATTTAATTGTCTTTCATATATATAATAATTTAATTGTTTTTTATGTATTATAAATGTGATATTAAACTAAAATTTTACCCAAACCCCTGTTTGTGCTAAGTATATTAACAAAAATATTCATAGAATATAAGATGTTCTATACACAACTAAATTTTCAAAAAAAGTGGATAATATCATAGCTATTATCCTCAGTTGATGTATTTAAGTATAATTTACATTGCAAGTAATGGTGCTTTAAAGTCAAATATCTTAAAGCTGTCAAAGAAATTTTAATAAAAAAGATTCAGTTACAACCCTTTTGCGCAAAATGTATTTAGAAATATCTTCAAATTTTCAGGCAAAACAGTTGTAACTGACTGTTACAACCCTTTTGTGCAAAAATAAATTTAGAAAATTCCTCATTTTTTTGTGCAAAATGGTTGTAACTGACTGTTTTACAAATATCTCTTTTAGAAATTGAATGCAAAATGTTATTGTGATTTATTCATGAAAAGTACACAAATATAAAGCTTTAATAAAAAAAACAAAGTGAAAATGATAGGAACTAGGAAAATAAATCAGTTTTTATGCTCTCCTGAACAATTTTAAAAATGTCAGTTACAACCGTTTTGCGCTAAGCCCGCGATATGTAGATAGATTTCATGGAGTGCAAGTGCAGTGCATATTAACAGTAACTCTTGCTTTCTTAGTTTTAGAGTTATTGCCCTTTGTTAGTTTTCATGCTAAAGGCTCACTTAATAAATATTTCTTGAACTTGTTACATAAATATGTGTATTGTATGACAACTTAAAACAAATTATATGTATACATTAAAGTATACTGTTCGTTACTGTTCGTTTTTTTCCAGTTTGAAGTGGCAGCTTATGCCTGTGTTCCGAATTTCTTCTATCTGGCGGTCACCCTGCTGTTTGGACTCATCGTTGGCATCTTGGCAAAGTTCAGCTTTGGACGAGCTCTCATTCTGAAAGTAAGTAGTCTTAAGCTGTAAGTACACTGTGCAGCATGGCGTAAAGCTGCAACTTTGTGTTGGATTAGCTCAAATTAAGCATGAACGATTAGAGGAGTTCTATTTGACACATTTTTTGAAATACAGCACTGTCAACATTCCCTGTCTAAGGTAGATATTAAGCAATTCATTTCTTACCTTGTGTGTGTTTTAAAGGAAAGGGTTAAGATGTTGTCTTAGAATACAACCTAAATTTACAGCGAATGAAATTGCAGATAGGCAATCATTAAGTTCAGGCTCAACCTTTAACTATCACAGGTGTTTAAAATCCGATTTTGTGTGGACAATGTGTCGGCAAATGAGGTTGTATTCTAAGTTCTTTAGATGACCTGAATTTGCAACGTTCACTCTGACCAATTTTTTCATTAAGATTTATATGCATGTCATCAAACTATTATGCAATATTGGTTTTATCATCGTTGGAATTGTTGTTGAAGATTTTAAATTAGGTTTTAAAATTTGTATACCCATGTTGCCAGAGAGATATGCACTTGTATAAAAAAGCCCATATCTCCAGCTTTTATAACTATTGAGTCAGATCCCTGTTTTTACTGAAAGAAAAATACTTGGTTAGTCAGCTGTATTTATGTCCTATCCTATGTATGTATAGATAGTACTCATGTAAAAATATATTATGATTAAGGCTGGTCATTAATTATTTCATTTTCTTTCCACAGTATCCACACATATTTACCTTTGGTGTGTTTAAACAAGGAGGACCTTCAAAGAAACAGGTAAAATGGGATATTGGTAGCCAATGAGGGATATGATCATTTCAGTGATATAGTTATAGAAACAAAGGGTCATAGTGAATATGACTATATATCCAATAAATTAAATGTTTCCTTATCTTGTGCATTAAGAAGGTAGAAAATTAATAGTTGAGTTCAAATTCATTATAAAATACATCCAGTTACAAGGCCTCACGTGTATAATATGCAAGTTATAGAGTGAAGGTTTGGGTCTAGATTCCTACTAACGAAATCAGAGCCTGCCTAACTATAACGTTTATTATGCAACAATTAATAAATAGTTCAAATGAACTATCTTATAAAAATGGCGACATGAACCTGTTTTTAAGCTTCTCCTGTGGTCATATGTTTTACATTTTTTATGTTGGTCGGATAACAGGACATTATTCATTGATGAATATGATAATGATTATGATGATGATGATGATGATAATGATGATGATGATCTGTTTCTTGTCTGTTGGTGAGAAATGTACATGTAGTAAATCGATCAGGTAAGTTGGTAAGCATGGGTAACCAGAGATGTTTCCCTTCTTTGGACAGTCTGTCTCTGGCATTTATCACAAAAAAATACCACACCATGATTGATCAACATTTAACACCGATCCTTGAACAGTTTCCAAAGATTGACTAATGTTGTATTGTTGTCAGGGTCAATTTTGAATGTAGAACATGACCTCACATTAATGTAGCTTTCTTGTCTGTCATGATTATCAATATAAAATGCTCATAGAGTTTGCCTTATATCAGAAGGACCACGGCTGTAACTTCATTAGAATGTGCAGCAATGCCCCTTATTCTGGCTGATCTGGTTGTCGAAATTTATTACATTGTCTATTAAAATAAGATTGATGGACAAAAAGTTTTATCTCCCTGGTGTTCTCTTGTAATAAAAAAATGATTGGTGATTCCCCGACAGATGGAGACAGGAACATTTAGCATCACAGTGGTCGGCAAGGGTTGGAAGGAGAAGCTTCCTGATGCAGACACAGAGCATGACACAGCCCCCGACACCCAGATGATTGTGCGGGTGTCGGGCCCGGAAGCGGGATATGTTGCCACGCCAATTGTCATGGTTCAGTGCGCCTGTACTCTGCTGAAGGAAATCTCCCAAGACAAATTTAGGTATGATTAAAGCTGCGTTCTTACTATAAAATAAGCAGTACCATAATGTATGCAACTGTTTAAATATATTACAAATGATGAATATTTGTGCATTCTAGCTATTAAATACACGGTTACAATCTTGTTTTTAATTAAGGGGAACTCAAAATTTTGTTATATTTTTTTCTATAGTTTATTTTCTAAGGCAAAGCGAACAAATAAAAGCCTTTTGTAAAGCAATGAACGTTCAACACTATTGTAAAATTTATTGAAACTTTGTAACTTTTATACATAATATTCACTCTAATATAGATTCTAATAGAAGCCATTTAAAGACCTTATTACAGATTAGTATGTTATGTATTTTAAATATATTTCAGGGGTGGTGTGTACACAACAGCCATGCTTTTCCGAGAAACAAACCTGATTGAACGACTCATCAAAAACAACATCAAGTTTGAAGTCGTGATAGAACAATTCCCTCTGTGAACAATAGATGGGCTCAAATTCCTGTCCATATGTGAACAATAGCTGGGACCTCACTATCAAAACTAACTTTATCTTTGCACTCTAATGTCATTTGCCATAACATTATGTCATGTGAGACTTTTGTTTGTAATCGTCTATTTATACAAATTATGACATGCCTTTGTAAACAAAACAATAAAGAGTATGTTTATATTACTTAAGTAAAATAATTAAGGCTCTTCAGATTCATAAGTCATAATTTTATAGCTTTTTCAACCTATGCTTTGATGTACAACATAAGGTACCTGTACGCTAAATTATACACATTATACAATTACTAATATATGTAATATTAACTACATGTATATTCTAGTAATTATTGCAATCAAAAGTCACACCGTAATTCAAAAGCTTTCTGATCATTTACCTTGAGTTATAATATTAGCTACCTGTGTATTCAAACAATATGGGCAATCAAAAGTTGTAATTTAAAAGCTTTCTTAATCTATATAGTTTGAGATACACTATTTGCTTCATGTATATTTTTGATAAACCCAAAGATAATTGCTAGTATCTACATAAATCAAGTCACATGATAATTATGATGTAAGTGGTAAACACCGAGTCCCAGTTGTCTGTGGCTAAATATAGAATGCAGGCACAGATACATGTGTGACAAGTACTTAAGTGCTAGATATTAGATGTACATTTTAGTAGGGGTTTCAATAATTTGTATCTTATTAGGTCTATTGAAGATTGGATGCACACTTGTGAATAAACATGTTAATATTATTCGTTTGTTTTTATGAATAACTTGAACAACTTAAATTAAATAACCTGCCCAAAACTGATTATAGTAGTTCAGAATAGCAGAAGACCTGATAAATATCAACCACTTGACCTACTGAATTTTTTTTTCGGTATTATAATTGCGAAATGTACACAAAAACATGCATAGTATCAAAATATTACATTATTTTCCTTGTATAATGTTCGAACATTATTTGTTGCAATTCTTTGCATTGCACATTGCTTCCTTATTTGTTCATGTATTTGTTTTGTTTTTACTGTATATGACTTTCTATATAACGATTGCTCTTACTTTTACATTTATTAGCTAAACGTACTATCTTTGACTTGCAGCTGTTAATAAAGTATCGCTATAAAGAATGCAATTGGAATAGTTTTTATTGTTTTGAGTTTGTGAAAACAATTTATTCTAATAGTCTTGGGATAGAGTCTGAGTTGATCATGACTTGAAAAATGTTGAAGCTAGTTGAACATTGTGTTATTAACTTTAACTTGGAATCCACATGCAATTTAAATTATGCACATACTCGCCAGACACAACGTATTGGATTATACAGGCTCTGAAGTCAAACAAATGATTTCCGACAATACTCGATCATCGTACAATCCCTACCAGCCACTCATGAAACGCATAACTCTGACTGAAATACATGTTGAGTTATGACCCTTGATCAGCTGTTGAACAGAAAAAATGTTTTGCACCCACTTGAAGTGCACTTGTGTGCAGTTTATAAATTACTACATCGCTATGACTTTATTATACATTTGTCCTGCTCGCGAATCATGCAATGAAGACCATGTAGCAACTTACAAGTCAACTTACTCTGACTGAAAAACCTGTTGAGTTTTCCCCTTGATCAACTGTACAAACAGAAAGCATTGGCAACTGCTTGCAATACTCTAGTCAATAACCTGGAGAATTACATTGTCATATTGCTTAATTATACATTATTGCATGAAGTTATACATTCTTACTTGTTGCATTAAAGAAGTAAGATTTAAGACGTTTTTCCTTTATCAAAGGGAATGAGATCCGCCATCTGGCTCAAGACCACAGTTATCTGCCCCCCGTTGACCAAGATCCGGATGTGAATACAGAAAAAAGAGTGCTTGTGTTCAAGTATCAATATTTTATTTAATAATTGAATGAAAAAGAAGCAAAAAATGTCCTTTTTGCAGAGAACTTGACTGAATTTGACACTCTTCTGCAGAAATTGATAGTTTTCAGTGTAAATATTGGAAAAATCATAGCTTGTGGAAGTCTGAAAATTAGTTGTTTGTAGCCGATTGACTCCTTGCCGGAAGGGTTATGTATTTGAACTAAATTTTGACAGTCAGCTAGGTCAATGGTCAACATGGTGTTTTCTTGTGATTATATTTTGTGTCTTAAATTGTTCTAGAGATGTCATGTCCTTGTTTTTCAATTGAGGTGTGAGAAGTCGAAAGCCAGGTTAGTGTCTATGAAACATAAAGTTAAAATAACTGTGGACTCACGCCATCTTGAAACGACGGCATGTCGGAAACATACTCTGGGATTTCTTACATCATATTGTGTTCCCACCATCTTTAAAACATGCGCGCGTATTATTCAAATTTTAAATGAAAACTTGACATTTTTTAATTTATACCTTAATGGTACAGCGTTATACCAGCGCGAAAGAGATTTTTGAGCTGTATATTTTAAAGATTTACTTGTAATCATTTGATTCCAGTAGAATCAATCAAATATCTAGCCAATAGTTTGATATTTCATTTATGGCTTTAATAGAGTATATTACCAAAGTCACCGTGAAATGTGAACAAAAAACCTGTTGATAAGATAAATGAAGTCAATTTGATATAATACAGCAAGGGAAATAACGCTGTAACGTGATGCGGAATACGGAGATAAGTTATTTGTCCAAACGAATATATATGATTCGTTTTTGGAAAATACAACTCAAGATAAAGATGAGCGTACTGCCACCATACTAGAGGAAGTTGATACCATATCATATTGTCTATGATTAAAATAGAAGGCGAAACTGATTAGTTTTCTGATATTCATAATTGTTGCTTATTTGTTTGCTCTAAACTGTGTATTACCTTCATTCATTTAAAATAAGTTCAGTTCAGTACATATCTGTTTATTTTAAAAAAATACGCAAGATAAACACCGGTTGATAAAAAGATTTGTACGCTGATTTATGAGGCCCAATAAAGCTTATTTCGTGCGCTCTCAAGTTCGTTTTCAACCCAACGATCGATCGTTTTCTCCCGCTTAACACAATTAGGTTACATTACTCCATATTATCCTATAAATGTTGGGCCTTCATTGACCAAGGGTTAAAACACACCAAAAATGGTTAAGTTTAAGGGCAACTTTTGGTTCAACTGAGATCTTAAATACAGTTCATCCAATGGACTTTATACATCACACAATTGTTTAAGGCCATCACACAATTATATTACATCAATCCATGTTATAATAAAAACAAGTTATGGCGTTTGATGGACTTACAAAGTTGGTGAAATTTTAGGACAATTTGAGATTTATAATCAGTTCTCAAATACTATTCCATCACAGTTGTTTATGACAATTATACAAATAAGTTACATCACTTATATCAATTTTGGCTCTTCATTCAGTAAAAGTTTTACGACATTTTTGTATGTTAAAAATCATTCACTCCATGGACTTCATACTTCACACAGCTGTTCAAGGCTTTCACATAATTAGGTTACATACCTCTTTATGAACATAAAGGCCAAATAGTATTTTTTTTGATAATTGTGTTGTAAAAGCTGAGATAGCACTGCAAAAACTTTGCTGTAAGTAAATGACCATTCAAGATATTCACAAGGAACTTTGTATACACTTACCAGTCAGATTGTGCATATGTGTAGGAGGCCCACAATTCTTGCTTCTATATGTGTCAATTTATGCCCCTTTGATGAGGGAGAAAAACACGCTATATGGTTCGCTTCAGTGACATCAAGCTATATCCATTCAAATAGGATAACTGGCTGGATAAAATGAGAGGCTTGTTTATACATGAGATTCATAAATAATTAAGCATTTTTGGACTTTTATTGCGTATATGAAAAGAGCAATTTTAAATTCTGGTATAAATTTATAATAAAAACTACAATAATATTTGTTTTCTTTGAATATGAATAATATGTTTTAGCATTTGTATATGGCTGTTTATGAAACGTTTTTTATGCGCCTGTTCTTAGAACAGGACATATTTTAGTTTCACCTGCATTCAAAGAGCGGGACATATCATAGTTTCATCTGCATTCATAGAACGTGACATATAGTTTCACCTGCTTTCAAAGAACGGGACATATAGTTTCACTTGCATTCATAGAACGGGACATATAGTTTTACATGCATTCAAAGAACAGGACATATAGTTTCACATGCATTCATAGAACGGGATATATAGTTTCACATGCATTCATAGAACTGGACATATAGTTTCACCTGCATTCATAGAACGGGATATATAGTTTCACATGCATTCATAGAATGGGACATATAGTTTCACCTGCATTCATAGAACAGGCCATATAGTTTCACCTGCATTCATAGAATGGGATATATAGTTTCACATGCATTCATAGAATTGGACATATAGTTTCACTTGCATTCATAGAATGGGACATATTGTTTCACTTGCATTCATAGAACAGGACATATAGTTTCACCTGCATTCATAGAACGGGACATATAGTTTCACTTGCATTCATAGAATGGGACATATAGTTTCACCTGCATTCATAGAACAGGACATATAGTTTCACCTGCATTCATAGAACAGGACATATAGTTTCACTTGCATTCATAGAATGGGACATATAGTTTCACTTGCATTCATAGAACAGGACATATAGTTTCACCTGCATTCATAGAACAGGACATATAGTTTCACTTGCATTCATAGAATGGGACATATAGTTTCACTTGCATTCATAAAATGGGACATATAGTTTCACTTGCATTCAAAGAACAGGACATATAGTTTCACCTGCATTCATAGAACGGGGTATATAGTTTCACATGCATTCATAGAACAGGACATATAGTTTCACCTGCATTCATAGAACGGGATATATAGTTTCAATTGCATTCATAGAACAGGACATATAGATTCACTTGCATTCATAGAATGGGACATATAGTTTCACTTGCATTCATAGAATGGGACAGATAGTTTCACTTGCATTCATAGAACATGTCATATAGTTTCACATGCATTCATAGAATAGGACATATAGTTTCACATGCATTCATAGAACAAGACATATAGTTTCACCTGCATTCATAGAATTGGACATATAGTTTCACCTGCATTCATAGTACGGGACATATAGTTTCACCTGCATTCATAGAATGGGATATATAGTTTCACCTACATTCATAGAATGGGACATTTAATTTCACCTGCATTCATAGAACAGGACATATAGTTTCACCTGCATTCATAGAATAGGACATATAGTTTCACCTGCATTCATAGAACGGGACATATAGTTTCACCTGCATTCATAGAATGGGACATTTAATTTCACCTGCATTCATAGAACAGGACATATAGTTTCACCTGCATTCATCGAATAGGATATATCTTTTCACCTGCATTCATAGAACGGGACATACTATAGTTTCAGCTGCATTCATAGAATGGAACATATAGTTTCACCCCTCGCCTTAGGGCGTTGGGCAATTGGTGTCAAGTATGTTGTCTCTCCTTAGAAGCAATTGTCCACTTATCGCCAAATTTGGCCAGAATCTGTATGGGCATAATATATGGGACACCTTCAATCCAGCCATATTAATTAAGTCAGTCAAGATTGATAGCTGTTTAAATCAAATAGATAACCTAATATCCGTCCTGAACGATCAATAACTTTTGAAGCCTTTGAACAATCATCACCAAATGTGATAAGAATGTGTGTTGGCATAATATCTTGGACAATTTGGCACACAGCCATTTGGCTGAAGTCACTCTAAAGTTATCGCCTTTGCTGTAGAAACTCCCTGAAAAGGCATAATATCTCTTTGATGAACATTTTCTTTGGCACTGCAGTTTAATAACCCTCTAATTGGTAAAATTTGTATTTGAAAAAAGCATTGTAATTAAAAAACAGTATACTTCTTGTAATAGGTCTTAATTCAAATCTTATTCCAGTCAATTGAAACCATGTGATTTAAACACCTAGTGAATCATAAAAGATCTAAAGAGCACAAACTAAAAGCAAGTTTGTGGGTAAAATGTTTAGAAATAAGTCAGCATTCTCAAAACTTGCTATCATTTCAACTTACTAGAATTACATAGACAACAAATGTTGGGAAATACCTTTTAAACCAGATATTAATAATCTTTATGGGCATGCCTACTAAACTTAAAATAATTTGAATACAAGATTTGAAATATGATCTCATTTAACAGTTAACTTTTGAAACTCATGATCTTCCACACAAGTAGGTAATGTATCAGAAATGAAATCAAATCAATGCTTGATTTAAACCTGTTTTATTTTGAATAAGAAAGTAAACAGTAATTTACTACAAGATATATCAATGCAATATACATCTTAAAGGAACTAAATTCCAAAAATTTAACCCATTTTAAAAAAAAATCATGTATAGGAATGACTGCTTTTGCTTTTACTGCCCGGTATGATTGGGGTATTGGGGTAGGGGTGACCGTTTTTCACTGTCGCTGCCAGGTATGATAGAGGTAGGGGGGTAGGGGTGACTGTTTTTGCTCTCGCTGCCCTGTATGATGGGGGTATTGGGGTAGGGATGACTGTTTTCGCTGTGTTTGCCTGGTACGATGGGGTATTTGTGTAGGGCAACTGTCTTCGCTGTCCGGTATGATTGGTGTATTGGGGTAGGGGTGACTGTTTTTGCTGTCGCTGTCTGATATAATTGGGGAATTGGGGTAGGGATGACTGTTTTTGCTGTCGCTGTCTGATATAATTGGGGTAGGGTTGACTGTTTTTGCTGTCGCTGTCTGATATAATTGGGGTAGGGGTGACTGTTTTTGCTGGCGCTGCCTGGTATGATGGGGTATTGGTGTAGGGATGACTGTTTTAGCTGTCGCTGCCCGGTATGACGGGGGTATTGGTGTAGGGATGACTGTTTTAGCTGTAGCTGCCCGGTATGATTGGGGCATTGGTGTAGGGATGACTGTTTTAGCTGTCGCTGCCCGGTATGACGGGGGTATTGGGGTAGGGATGAAAGTTTTAGCTGTCGCTGCCTGGTAAGATGAGGGGATTGGGAAAGGGATGACTGTTTTTGCTGTCGCTGCCCAATATGATGGGGGATTCGGGGTAGGGATGACTATTTTTGCTGCTGCTGCTGGGTATGATGCTGGTATTGGGGTAGGGATGACTGTTTTCGCTGCAGCTGTCCGGTATGATGGGGGATTTGGGGTATGGGTGACTGTTTTTGCTGATGCTGCCTGCTCTAATGGGGTATTGGGGTAGGGGTGACTAGTTTGGCTGTTGCTGCCCAGTATGATGGGGTATTGGGATAGAGGTGATAGTTTTCTCTGTTGCTGCCCGGTATGATGGGGGTAATAGGGTAGGGCTGACTATGTTACCGACACTTCCCGCTATAAAGGGGGTTTTGTGGTAGGGATGACTGTTTTCGCTATGTTTGACTGGTACGATGGGGTATACCGTATTGGGGATGGCATGGCTGTTTTTGCTGTCGCTGCCCAGTATGATGGAGGTATTGGGGTAGGGATGACTATTTTCGGTGCCCGCTATAATGGGGGTATTCGGGGTAGGGATGGCTGTTTTCGTTATTGCTGCCTGCTATGATGGGGGGTATTTGTGTATGTGTGACTGTTTTTTGCTGTCACTGCCTGCTATCATTGGGGTATTGGGATAGGGATAAACAAAATGCTGTTGCTGCTCGGATGACTGTTATCGCTGTCGCTGCCTGGTATGATGGGGGAAATTGGTGTAGGGATGACTGTTTTAGCTGTTGCTGCCTGGTATGACGGGGGTATTTGGATAGGGGTGACTGTTTTCACTGTCGCCGCCTGCTATGATTGGGGTTGGGATATTTCTTTTGGCTGTCGCTGCCCGGATGACTGTTATCGCTGTCGCTGCCTCGTATGATTGGGGTATTGTTGTAAGGGATGACTGTTTTAGCTGTCGCTGTCCGCTATAATTGGGGTTGCGATGACTGTATTGTCTGCCCGCTGTAATGGGGGTATTTGGCGTAGGGATGACTGTTTTCGCATCCGCTGCCCGGTTAGATGAGGGTATTGGAGTAGGGGTGACTGTTTTCGCATCCGCTGCCTGGTATGATGGGGGTATAGGGCATTGGGTGACTGTTTTGCTGTCGCTGCCTAGTATGATGGGGGTTTATGAGTAAATACAGATACAAATTAGTGACTTTTGGAATTTTAAATATAATGAAAGTTGGTAAATGAACATGTTTCTTTCATTCAGTCAATAAATAATTTTGAATTTAATACTTGTGATGAAATTATGTTCTTAATAATCCGACCATCAAATAAGCTAGTTTTTTTATTAACATTGTTAATCTTTTATGCCATTTTAATTTTTAATTATTTGAAAAGCTATTATTGCTTGCTGGTGTATTTTATGTTAGATACATGACTAATTTTGTCATTTAACATAATTAATTCATACATATTGTATTTGGTATTTTTGCCAATGATATTAACTAAAATTGGATATGAAATGACCTATTATATGTTTATGCAATGTTTCAAAGTCAAGAAAGCTTGTTTGTTTAAAATTTCTATCTATTTCTACATTTTTGTTTTCTGCAAAAGAAACCCTTTCAAATGGAACAAAAACGATATGGGGTGATCAGGCGTCCTTAATTAAAGTAATTGTAGGTGATATACCTTAAGGAAGGAAAGTTGAAATTAAGGAAAAGAAGACCAATAAGTCATTTACAATAAACTGAAAATATATGGTACCAGGTCCAATTAATTTGAATGGGAGATAAGAAATATGATTTCTATGTAAAGAACGACCCACGTACACACATTATTAATGATAACATAAATAGCAATGCTTATAAATGCTTCCTTTTTGACAGAAAACTATATATATATATAGCATAAACCAGATTGTTTAGATTCTGAACCGTGAAGTTAATTTGAGTGGTAGATAAGAAAATATTATCTCAATGTAAATTATTGATTCTCTCCACTTAAACAGTCCAGGACATTGGATGGGTTTTATATTGTGTTTAGAAAAGAAAGTAGACCTTCCTGAAGTAATAGTTAACATTTTATCAGAAACTTGATGAACATGGAATCCTAGTTAAATAATAAAGATTTTGATTTCAAAATCTTATGTGCCTGGCTGCTGAACACTTACATAAGGAGTGTAAAACACCAAGCTATGGAGAGTGATAGGGAGAGTGAGAGCCTGTTTTCACTGCGGCTGTCCCGGGTGATGGGAGATATCGGGGTCAACAGCTGGCTGATTGCTAGGAGGAGGAGAACACACCTGATGAGGGAGACTATATACAAGGTTAATGACGTGTTGAGTAATGTAAATAGAACTCTTTACATATTTGGCAGTCAGAGTGAGGGCACAACAACGCCTGGGATGGAATCTGATACCGACTACATGCTATCTAATAACAGTGGTCATGTGGCTCTTGACTGGAGAAACTGGAAGTATTCAGCAGTAAATCTGCTGGTGTTAAAGAATGAGCTCACTCCTCCTCAACACTGCTATTTACAGAGACTGAGAGATGACTGCCCACTGCCAGCTGTACAACCAGAAGGACCTGATGATGTTCTAGATGGGGAAGGGAGAATAATATTGACTAATACAAGAGTCAAACACCAGGACTTGATACAGAAACAATGTGAATATGGTGAAATAATAAGACATGGCCCATCAATGTCACATGATGAAAGGATTGACAAAATCCATGGATACCATTGTAGCAAGCTGCCAGAAGAATGCAAGTTCATGTTCCACAGACCACGCCCTGGACACTGGCCAAGACCTGAAACATTGGCCAGTGCCAGGGAGACTGGAGTATTCCTAGTGCCACAGGGCTACACAGAGAGCCCATCTAAACAATCATTATGTAGATCTAAAGCATTAATGATCCCTTCGAAGTTAACAAGTTACCCTTATTCAAAATGGCAGTGGAGGTTTTCAACTTCGTTAATGGAACGGTTTTTAATGTTTGATTTTAACACTGTTCAAGTGAAGGTATATACACTGACAAAAATATTGAGAAAAACGTGTTTCAAACCTGTGTTTGGTGACAGATTCAGCACATTTCATATTAAAACTGCAATGCTATTTACAATAGAAAACTATCCTACAGAAATATGGAGGGAAAACAAGATTGTGAAATGTGTGTGTCTACTTCTGACAACACTGAAAAGATGGTTTAAACAAAAATACTGTCCCCATTTCACAATATCTGGAGTTAATCTGTTTGTTGGAAAGTTGCATAATTGGGAACTTCCAAACGTATGCAGCATTATTTCACATCTCATCAACACAAAACTGCAGTGTCTATTTTGCACTCATATGGACAATATTGATATGAGATTGCTTCACTGCTCAGATCTTGAAAATGTATCATATGAGCATGTGGGCACAAGAACCCAAAACTATAGTGTTGTTCTACAGAAAATACTGTTTTATGTATTAGCTGAATTGACTACTACTTTAGATGGATTGATAACTGATTATTCAGCTGATGACATTGAAAGGCCCTTTTTTATTCTACAGAGTATGTCTGCTTCCTTAAGTGATCTTGAACAGGAAGTAGTATTTCTGATCATCCCATTCGTATGCAGCACCCTTGCTTCCATGCTGGCTTCAAAGTGCATCTACCTGGGACAACCATACACACAGGATATCTTCAACTGGTACCAGATGTCTCTTGACTCTGACCTTATGTCCAGTAGGTTGAAGTTTGCCTCCATGTTGTACTGCAGCAGGCAGTATGAGGAAGCTGCAGAAGTACTGACTTACTGTGAAGGACTGCTGGGACCAGAAGTGTGTCA
Source organism: Mya arenaria (assembly GCF_026914265.1). Taxonomy (NCBI): domain Eukaryota; kingdom Metazoa; phylum Mollusca; class Bivalvia; order Myida; family Myidae; genus Mya; species Mya arenaria. The sequence goes on along the minus strand of NC_069132.1, from coordinate 70,090,923 downwards.
GTTCTGTGGACATGATGGAAGGGGATACCTGTTTCCAAGCATTGAGTTTGGAAAAAAGATGATATTCAACTCAAGCACAGAGATACTGAGAAAATGCATAATGATGTGTGTAACTTTCACAAAGAAAGAAATAAACTGTATTCCAGAACATCTTGCATTTGAAATGCTCAGAAGTATAGAAGGTGAAGACAGATTACAAGATGAGAAGTGGAAGAACAATGTAGTCGCTGACTGTGTCCCATTCCTTTATTACTTACAGCATCTCACCTACAGGGAACTACAACAGACATTGAGAGCCCAAACAGCCCTACATAACCTACATGAGTACACAGTGGGGACACGATACGGCCACATTGACACAGCCCACAACATGCTGGGTCACTGCTATGAACTTGAAAACAGGCTGGACCTGGCTTGGATGTGCTACAACAGATCAATGGAAATCTATGACAGAGAAAATGTCTCCATCTGGCATGCAGCCAGGATCCTATATCAGTTTTTACAAAGCTGATATCCACATTGATACAGCCTTAACCATTCTGGGACATGCGTTTCATAACATGCAATGCTTAGATGTGCTACAGCAGATCATTAAAGATACATAACAGAGACAATGTCTCAATCTGCCATGTAGAACACTCGAAACGGTTTTACATTTTAACAAAACTGTTACCTTTAAATTTGTTATTGGATTGCCTTTACATGTTATTTCACCACTTACCGGTAATACATGTTTACAGATGTAAAACTTTATTTTGTTTGTGTGTTCTAATTATCAGAAACCAGATTAAATAGTGAAAGACGAAGAACAACATTTTAGAAAATTGTTCACTTATTTCTAAGAAAAAAATGTTGCCACAAAAATAATTCTTTAAACAGACAATATAATCTTGTGGGTAGATGACGTTAATATTCTAAAGTGGTAAACACTCTCTTGTGTATAGACTAAATATTGATAACTAAAATAATAAGTACAAGATCTCATTGAAAATGCACCAAACCGTAGTAGAGTGTACTTGTGCATTCTGTCATGTTACAAGATTTATCAAGTTTCAGAGCAATTTATCTTAAAATTTAGAAGTTGCTTGCTCCAGGAACTTCAATAAAAATCTTTGAAGTTAAGGGGCACATTTCTCTTACATGGCTTTGCTGAAACTAATTGAAAATTCATTGAGCACTAGCACCCAAGGTGAGCAAGTGTACAAAGCATAGAAAAGATCTCTCTTAAACTATGGAAGTAGTTTTCGCCACTTACTCATATAATAGCCGAAAATGTAAAGATCAACTTCAAGGGTAAGTTAATCTTACAACTTTGCCGCAATAGATAAAAACATTGCGAGACAGTAATGCTATTCATGGTGAGCGTGTGTACTAAGTTTCAGACCAATCCCTTATAAATTTTTGAAGTAATCCCATATTATTTTAAACTGACATTCAGTTAAAAACGCCATAATTCTTAAACAAACTTGATGCCCAACTGACACAAATGTACTAGGCACTTGTTCATTTTTTTGGTAATATTGTTTAACTAGTTTCAGAACAATCCGTTCAAACTGTACGCAGAAGTTGTTTGCTCAAAGGAATGTTTGCAACGAACGCAATGACGACAAATTGAAATGCTGACCGCCAAACGGACCGACACACAGTGTGGCTCCAATATACGCCATTACAAACTTTGTTTGAAAAGATATAAATCAGTAGATAGATCTCTATTCAACAAAAGGAATTAGACCGTTTGGACAAACACATGCTTAGCTGCATATCATTACCCATCACTGACCTTCACATATGCGGCACTTAAAATGATATTGTTTTGTCTTGATTGTTCAAATTGTCAATGGACTATTTAATCATTAGTATAATTACGAAATAGAATTATCAAAACAATGGAATACATGCGTTTCAAATGAAGTGTGCCGCAATTTAAGTGGTGCGTATAACAGATTAAACTAGATATACACTGATAGTTTTGTTATAAAAGGAAAACAAATTTCGGTAACATATGTTTTTAAATACAAAATTTGTCACAATGTTTTTGTAAAAAGTCTAGTATTCCCAATAAAAAAGTTGAAGTATACCATTAAGAGACAAAACTTTTTTCAGTTGATAGCACAGCAATGGTGACAAATATTCGAATATTTAAGATAAACATTAAACCCTCTTAAAGTACTCATTATATAAACCCTGAAGAAGCGTAACAAATAACTACTCGTATTACAGCAAACAACAGTGTAAGGTGACATAATTTTGAGCTCTTGAGTATTAGGTTAATCTAGCCTGTATTTGTCTTTTATCTTGGTGTAAGATTATATATTGATTTTCTATAGATCTACATTGAATTACTTTGTTTTCAAACAAATAGTTTTTTTTTCAGAAATGACTGCAATACATATGAACATGGTTTTAACACAATAACTATAGAAAGAATTCATGCATAGAGATGAACGTGGAAGTGTAGGTAGCGTTTATAGGTAGTAAGCTTTGGACTGATTTTGAGGTGGTTGGGGTCATGTCAAGGTCCCTGTTACTTAAATAGTAAATAGTTTCGTTTCATCCAAATAGTGTATAAGTAGCTTGTGTGAAAACTTAGCTTGGGATTGCTTTTGAGAGGAGTGAAATGAAGGAAACTGTGTTTAAATATAGAAAAATGGTTCGCTCAAAACAACTTTAGGCTTTACTAACTCACGCACAAAAAAAAAGACTCAAGCTTTTCATATTTCACTGGTCATATTAAAACTTTGGTTTCTTCGCGGCGTTTATAGTCATAATATTGTTTTTTTTATAAAAAGTACAGGTTCTTTTTCGTTTCCATTCATAGCATTTATGAACACTCAAACATAATACATCCTTTTAATTGTCTGAGATACATTGTTTATGTCATTTACTTCTCTTTGTATTTGATACACGAAATGGCATCATGAACATATTAAAACATTATGATGTCATCAGACCAAATGAGATGTCAAAATTGAAACTAAATTGTATTATCATTATAATGTTAACGTTGGGATTATGAACATAAGCACTTATTTGTTACTGTTACCTTAAGGGCTTTCGACAGAATGAATTGCACTCAACATAAAATACACATTCTTTCAACTAATTCAAAAACATGCAAATAAAATCGCCAAAGGCTCTTTAACTAAAAGTTGCTTGAGCTGGTTTAATAAATGAGTGTATTTTGTGATATCTCAGATCCCACGTTTACATTAAGGGGAAACTGTTAATATATTACAGTTTGAAATGGCAGCTTATGCCTGTGTTCCAAATCTCTTCTATCTGGCGGTAACCCTGTTGTTTGGACTCATCGTTGGCATCTTGGCAAAGTTCAGCTTTTGACGAGCTCTCATTTTGAAAGTAAGTAGTATTTAAGCTGTGTGGGGCATCGTGTAGCATGGCGTAAAGCTGCAACTTTGTGTCGGAACAGCTAAAGTTAGACATGACTGAATAGAGGAGTTGGCTATTTCTATTTGACATTTCTTGAAATACTGCTTTGTCATCAGTCACTTGTCTTGGGTAGATATTTAGCAATTCAGTTCATAACAGCTTGTGGGTTTTTAAAGGGAAAGGGTTGATATATGGTCTTAGAATAAAACCTAAATTTAAAACAAATAATATGGCAGATAGGCAATCACTAGTTCTAGCCTCAACTAGAAATCTTTCGCGCGTGTTTAAAGTCTGATTTTGCGAGGACAATGTGTCAGCAAATGAGTTTTTTTTAAATTCTTCTGATGCCCTTAGTTCACAACGCTCACTCCGCCATTCGTAAGCATCAAGATTTAAATGCATGTCATAAAACTATTACATAATCTTGGTGTTATTGTCGTTGGAATTGTTGTGGAAGATCTAAAATTAGATTTTTATTTATAATACAACTGTATACCCATGTTGCCAGAGACATATGCACAAGTATAGCAAAGCCCATATCTCCAGCTTTAATAACTATTGAGTCACATCTTTTCTGCAAGAAAAATAGATGGTTAGTCAGCTGTATCCTATGTATGTATGTATAGATAGTAGTCATGTAAAAATATATTATGATCAAGGCTGCTCATTAATTAATTCATTTTCTTTCCACAGTATCCACACATATTTACCTTTGATGTGTTCAAACAAGGAGGACCTTCAAAGAAACAGGTAACACGAAATTGGTAGCCATTGAGGGATATGATCATTTCAGTGATATAGTTATAGAAACAAAGGGTCATAATGAATATGACTTTATATCCAATAAATTAAATGTTTCCTTATCTTGTGTATAACGAAGGTAGAAAATCAATAGTTGAGTTCAAATTCATAATAAAATCCATCCATCTTCAAGGCCTCACATGTAAAATATGCAAGTTATAGAGGTTGAAGCTTTAGGCATAGAGTCCATCGAAAGAAAACAGAGCCTGCCTAACTATAACATTTATTATGCCAGAATTAATATATACTTGAAATGGACTAACTTATAAAAGGCGACATTTACCCGGTACCTATTTTTATGCTTCTCCTGTGGTCATATTTTTTTACAGTTTTCATGTTGATTGGGTAAAGGACATCATATATTTTATGATGATGATGATGATGATGATGATGATATTGATGCTGATGATGATGATGATGATGATGATGATGATGATGATGATGATGATGATGATGATGATGATGATGATGATGATGATGATATTGATGCTGATGATGATGATGATGATGATGATGATGATGATGATGATGATGATGATGATGATGATGATGATATTGATGCTGATGATGATATTGATGCTGATGATGATGATGATGATGATGATGATGATGATGATGATGATGATGATGATGATGATGATGATGATGATGATATTGATGCTGATGATGAAATTGATGCTGCTGCTGCTGATGATGATGATGATGATGATGATGATGATGATGATGATATTGATGCTGATGATGAAATTGATGATGATGATGATGATGATGATGATGATGATGATGATGATGATGATGATGATGATGATGATGATGATGATGATGATGATATTGATGCTGATGATGATATTGATGCTGATGATGAAATTGATGATGATTATGATGATGATGATGATGATGATGATGATGATGATGATGATGATGATGATGATGATGCTGGTGATGATGATGATCATTTCATGTCTGTTGGTTGGTACATGTACAGGTAGTAAAACTGTTTGGTTAGTTAGCATGGGGCACCAGAGATGTTTCCCTTCTTTGGACAGTCTGTCTCTGGCGTTTATCTTCAATTTAATTTAGTGAAACAATATCACACCATGACTATTCAACATTTAACGATGATCACTGATCAGTTTCCAAAGATTGTCTAATGTTAAATTGTTGTCAGGGTCAATGTTGATTGTAAAAGCATGACCTCACATTAATCGTAGCCTCCCAGTCTGTCATGATCATCAGTATATTCTGCTCATAACCTCTGCTCAGTATCAGGAGGACCATGACTGTAACTGCATGCATAAGAAATGGTTGCTAAATTTATCACCTTGACTAAATAAGGATAATGGGACAAGAATTGGCATCTTTCTTTGGTGTTCTCTTGTTATTGAAACTGATTGATTTTTTCCGGACAGATGGAGACAGGGACTTTTAGCATCACAGTGGTTGGCAAGGGTTGGAAGGAGAAGCTTCCTGATGCCGATCAGAGCATGACACAGCCCCCGACACCCAGATGATTGTGCGGGTGTGTCGGGCCTGGAAGCGGGATATGTTGCCACGCCCATTGTTATGGTTCAGTGCGCCTGCACTCTGCTATAGAAATCTCCTAAGACAAATTTAGGTATGATTAAAGCTGCGTTCTTACTACCAAAGAAACAGTACCGTAATTAATGTAACTGTTTAAATATATTAAAAATGATGAATGAGTATCGATAACAATAATTCTTATAAAGAATACAGAGATTCAGTTAAAAGAAAGGTGCATAGGACACGATATTTCTACCTTATGACACTATCGTTGATCGCTGTTATTCTTTATGGACCCACCAGGCATTTAATATTTGTGCATTTTTTTGTATTTTTCAATAGTTTATTATCTAAGGCAAAGCAAACATATAAAAGCCTTTTATAAAGCAATGAACGTTCAACACTGTTGTAAAAAGTATTAAAACTTTGGAACTTCTATTCATTCTTATATAGATTCTCATAGAAGCCATTAAGACCTTATAAGATATAACAGATTAGTATGTTATGTATTTTAAATATTTTTCAGGGGTGTTGTGTACACAACAGCCATGCTTTTCCGAGAAACAAACCTGATTGAACGACTCATCAAAAACAACATCAGGCTTGAAGTTGTGAAAGAACAATTCCCTCTGTGGACAATAGATGGGCTCAAATTATAATCCCTTGGTGAACAATAGATGGGCCCAAATTCTTGTCCATCTGTGAACAATAGCTGGGACCTCACTATCAAAACTAACTTTATCTTTGCCATCTAATGTAATTTGCCATGACATTATGTCATGTGAGACTTTTGTATGTAAAAATCTATTTTTTACAAATTATGACATGCCTTTGTAAAGAAAGCAATAAAGAGTATGTTTATATTAAGTAAAATAATTGAGGCTCTTCGGATTCATAAGTCATAATTTTAAAGCTTTCTAAACCTATGCTTTGAGGTACAATAAAAGGTACCTGTATACATTACTATACATAATATATAAATACTAATATATGTAATATTAACTATAGGTATATTCTAGTATTTTTTGCAATCAAAAGACACACCGTAATTCAAAAGCTTTCTAATAATTTACCTTGAGTTTTAATATTAGCTACCTGTGTATTCAAACAATATGGGCAATCAAAAGTCGTAATTTAAAAGCTTTCTTAATCTATATAGTTTGCGGTACGCTATTTTCTACATGTATATTTTTGATAAACCCAAAAATAATTGCTAGTATCATAAATCAAGTCACATGATAATTATGATGTAAGTGGAAAACACCGAGTCACAGTTCTGTGGCTAAAAATAGAATGAAGGCACCCATGTGTGACAAGTACCTAAGTTATAGATATTAGATGTACATTTTAGTAGGGGTTTCAATAATTTGTATCTTATTAGGTCTATTGAAGATTGGATGCACACTTGTGTACTAACATGGTAACATTATTCGTTTATAATTATGAATAACAAAAACATATCTAATAAAATCCCCAAAACTGATACAAGTAATTCAGCATAGCAGAATACCTTATATTTATCAACCACTTGGCTTACTATAATTATTAATCGGTATTATAATTACTAGATGTACACAAAAAATACATAGTGTAGAAACGATTACATTCTTTTCCTTGTATAATTAACGAACATTATTGGTTGTAATTCTTTGCATTGAACATTGCTTCCTTATTTGCACATGTATTCGTTTTGTTTTTACTGTATATGACTTTCTATATAACGATTGTTCTTACTTTTACATTTATAAGCTAAACTTATTATTTCCAACTGTTAATGAAGTATCGCTATAAAGAAGATAATAGAAAAGAGTTCTTATTGTTTTTGAGTTAATGAAAAAAATGTATTTTAATATTCTTAGGTTGGAATCTGAGTTGATCATGACTTGAAAAATATTGATGCTTGTTGAACATTATTAGGCAATTGAACGAAGTCTTGTCAGTGTGCAGGCAAGTGAACGAAGTCCTGTCAGTGTGCAGGCAACTGAAAATAATCCTGTCAGTGTGCAGGTATCTGTACCAAGTGCTGTCAGTGTGCAGTCAATTATCAAGTCCTGTCAGTGTGCAGGCAACTGAATAAAGTCCTGTCAGTGTGCAGTCAATCGACAAGTCATGTCAGTGTGCAGGAAATGTAACAAGATGTGTCAGTGTGCAGGCAACTGTTCTGTCAGTGATTATCCAGGCAACATGTTTGACCAGTATGTTTTTCAATATTCTTTGAGAACAAATATCAAGTTATATTGATTACAAAGATTAAACTCTTTTACTCAGGTGAGCGATTTAGGGCCATGATGGCTCTCTTGACAAAGGTATTGACATATGTAACTTGGATTCACATGCAATGCAAATTTTCACATACTCGCCAAATACAACGTATTCGATATTACAGGCCTTGAAGACAAACAAATGATTTCCGATAATACTCGATCTTATAATCCCTTCCAGCTACTCAAAAAAAATGTCAAATAGCTCTGACTAAAATACTTGTCGAGTTATGACCCTTAATCAGCTGATAAATAGAAAATTGGACTCGTTATAGTTTATTTATTACTGCATTGCCTTTGCTTTAATATGGATTATTCTTGGTTGCAAATCATGCAAGGAAGACCATGGAGCACCTTACAAGACACCTAACTCTAACTGAAAAACATGCAGAGTTATTCCTCTTGATCAACTTAACAAACATAAAATCATTGTCCACTGCTTGCAATACTCTTGTCTATACCCTTTAGTATAACATTGTTTTATTGCTTTATTAAACATTGTCGCATGGAGTTATTCCTTTTTACAGGTTGCAAGAGAGACGAAAGCTTTAAAATGTAGGGAACGTCATCCACCATCTTAAAATGAGGGAATTTTCGAAACTGCTTGGGTTTAGCAGGTTTTCTAATATAATATATTTTCCCACCATTTTAAAAATATAATTCTTTACACCGTTTTCAAACACGTGTACGTATTATTTCAATTTTAAATGTAAACCGTTCAAAACTTTGCCGACTCAAATGGACACCTTTTTAAGCTGTATATTTTAGAAGTTTACTTGTAATCATGGGATATAAGTGGAATCAAACAAATAACTAGCCAATTGTTTTATCTTTCTGCTATTCACGGTTTATATAGAGTGTATTACCAAAGTCACCGTGATATGTAAGTAAGAAACTCGTTTACATGATAATTAAGTCGATTTCATCTAACATAGCAAGGGAAATAAGGGATGTAACGTGACGCATAATATGGACAGGAGTTATTGGTTTAAACTTGTTTAATACATATGATTTGTTTCTAAAATAAAACTCAAGATGAAGTTAACCGTACTCAGACTAGAAGCAGTTGATAAAATCAAATTTTCTACGGTTGAAATAGAATATGTTTTTTTCTGATCTTTATAATTTTGCTTATATGTTTGCTAAAAACTGTTTAGTTGCTTCAATTCCTTTAAAATCAGACGGGGGGGGGGGGGGGGGCAAAATGACAAAAAAAAATCGATCGCTTATTACATATTATTTTTTTCAAAAATATAACACAAGATGAACAGTGGTAGATACAAAGTTTTTGTACTCTGTTTAATTAACGAGGCCCCATAATGCTTATTTCGTATTTTTTATATTCTTTCAAGTTCGTTTTCTACCCAACGTTCGATCACTTGCTCCCAGCCGTGCGGGTTGTCCTGCGTCCGTGAATGACCAATCCTGTCTGACGTAGGGTTTTAATGTCTCGATTGGGCTTTCATTTCCTAAACGTTACTAAGCGTTTCAAAGTTGTCTCTTTTCGGACATCTGTCCTCTCGCTGAACTTCCTGCGTTTATCACGAAGGTCAAGTTTGGCCTTTTGTGGGTAATAGTCGAATAGTTTATTTGATATTGGTGTCCTGGGATTGCATTAATTAGTACATACTTTGGTTTGCTACTTACAGGAAACATTTAAGCATATCCCCGCCACATAATAATTGAAAGGTTCTATCTAACAGTTTGACCAAAAATGAGATACTTTTGTTTTTGCGGTGGATTTATATAAAGTTATGCAACTACTTTAAAAGATCTTAGGTACAATTTTAATATTTTTGAAATATTGATTAGAGATCAAAGGCTGTGTCCACGTTTTCATTTTTCAGATGATTGTGTAGCCTGTATGCTTTCATGTATAATGTATGCTAATAAGATAAAGAAATTGTAAATAAACAAGACCCGGGTGATGGTTGAATGTTTAATATTTAACTACTGTGCACATGTACAGCAAACATACAACGACCAGAGCCTCGGTCAGACTGATTGGGCTGTGTCATTCAGTATGCATGATAAAGCTATGACCTCTTCGATACCAGTTGTAGGTCATATTCCCTAGCTAACGGCGATCAATCATAAATTCTCCCACTGTGTAAATTCTCACAGTTAGGCCAAAGCCAAATACAATGCAACTTTGTACATTGAAACGTTGTGTTTAAGCGCAATAACGCATCGTGATCAATACTTATATTTATATATTATTTTAAATAATTATTAAACATGATTAAAATTAGCAGTTTATTCTGCAATTGACTATCTGTTCTAAAAGAAATGTTACCGACAACATACTTGTGTATTAAAGAATAGCTGATAAAAGTGATATCATATATCATGGGTTAAATGACGTCACGCTTATCCAACCAGACCACAATACTGAAATCAACAATGATGGCATAATCCATTGCGTATTATGCAATATGAAACTCCAGCTGTATCTACACTTAAGACTTGGCGAATACAAAAATTGAAATATATATATGTTTTGCCTGTTTCAAGGGATTTGTTCATGTATCTTAGTGTCAGACATCGATTAAATATTTTGTGTAAATTTTAAGAAAATGTTTGTTCCAAAGCTTAAACTCCAACTGAAGTTCAAATGAAACCCCCTTGTATATATCAATTTATGTGACAGGAAATGTTCAATTTCTAATAAAGAATGTTTTTATGCTGGATTTACAAACTCCTTTTCAAAAGATCAAGAGTATCTGTAACTCCGTTTCCACAAAGTCGAATTCTTATTGTATTCACCCTAACCTCGATGAAGGAGTCCCTTTAAAAGACAACTGTCTTATACAATGTAGATGTGAAAAAAGTGAAGAGAAGATGCATCTACTGTAAAAGCCTGGGGGCATTCGTGTACATCGTTGGGGCATGTGGGTTTGACAGCGTGCCCAAAGATATGGTTGTAGCCTTCGCAATTCAACAGTTTAAGGCAATAGTTCATCAAACTTAGTGATCAGCTTGATTACAATTTGTGTCGTTTGGTTCTGCTTATTTTTTTATATTAACGGTATACAATTAGTTTGACAATTGAAACTATTGATTTTGCTTGGCCAGTAATTTTAAAAATATAAATTTTGCTTTATGTTACTTTATGTACATTTTCGCATGATTTCTTGAAGGAGATCTAAATTCTGTTGAACTGTTCATTTCTTTGGAAGCTTGGCCAGATGTAACGCTTAAGGTATTTTGAATTTAGGTTTGAATAAAGATTGCTGATAATTTCCATCAAACTCGAAAGGTTGTCTCCAATAGTAATGCATAGTCAAGTATTAAGACATAATTATGCGTAAGCAAATAGAAATAAAAAAGTATCATACTTTTATGTATTGTTCTATATCAAGACTCACTAGCCTTAGACAGGGTTATTTGTCATGTTCCTCTGACAGCTCTTGTTTCCACCTTAAAACTTGATAATAAATTTATACTCACAATACAAGTATATCATCCATTCAGGGTCTGGCCGGCAATATGACAACCCTGGAAAGTGCCCTGCATGGTTTTAGCCGTCGAGCTAAAAATCTCTCTACCCAAACCGTCTGTCAAGGAGCAAATACCCGCTAAAAACTAGGTGAGGCATTGGAGTGCTTAAGGCATTTATTGACAATTATCACCATTTTCATTTTGACATTCATTTGTAAGCGAAGGTAAATGTGAATGTAAATAAAACCCCATTTTGTCAACTTACAAGGTGACTGTCATTGGATGAGCACGCCTTAATTTAAATTCGAGCTTGGCAGTGTTGTCAACTAGCTCTATTATATGAAATACAGGATTTGTCTGCAAATGCATTTTACCAGTGTCAAGAGGGTAAACATATTACAACCTGCATTGGTTTGATTGAGGTTTTTTGTCTGAGCTGCGAAGTGGCGACAAAAAAATTACAGCTAATAAAGCATCTGGAAATTAAAATACGAAGCAAGTTCCTGCTTAAAAATAGGTGAGATTTCCATGTTGGCATAGGAGTGCTTAAAGCTTACCTAACAATTCTTGATAAACACAACTTGTTTTCATTATATGGTATAAATGTGTTGTTGTGGAGATTTGTGCTGTTGTTCCATGTTTCTTGTTTGTGATATTTTGTTTTTGTGTTCTATGTCTTTGGCTTTTACCCTGTGCCATATAACTTGTTTAAACCTTTCGCTACGGTGTTTCTGTAGTTGTTCACATAAGTATTCATTGACCATTATCACAATTTATAGCTTGCAAGCCTTACAATCCGAAGGTGAACATATTATATAATATATACTATCTACCAGGTGAAAACAGATTCCAAAATATCTATTTTTCAAAACATTTTGCACCAATCTTGCAGCTCAGACACAAAATCCTCACTTAAACTGTTGCTGATTCGTAAAAAATGTATCCCTCTGTGTAAAGCTTTCAGGCTTTTGCCAATATTTTTCAACTCAAAGAAAGACCATTATTGAATGATTGTGTCAAACTGAAAAACTGTACATTGCAATAAATGTTTGTTTAATCGTCAGCCCATATGTTAACGTGGACCCATACGAAACTAACTCTTAAATCCAGTCCTAGTCTACACGAACAAATGATAATAACCTTGGACACAGCTTAATATGATATATGCTGTAAAAATACATGTGCATTTATTACTCTTTCAGGATGGCTGGTTTCATGCCAGATGTTGAGAATTGGTGTCTGATATTCCAAGGCAGCGATCGAGCAGTCGTGAACAGAAGCGTCAGATACAACTATGAAGTCAATATTCAAAGACCGGTATGATTATGTTTTACAAACGTTTACTGTTCAAGATGTAATCAAAGTTACTTTGTACTTCATACTTCACACAGTTGTTCAGGACCATTAAACAATAAGGTTACATAACTCCATATCCTCCTACAAACAAGAATGGTCCCTGATTGACTTAAGAACTTCGGTTAAGGTTTTAGGGAACATCCAGTCTGGTTAAAATTTTATGGTAATATTTTTTTTACTTATAACTTATATATCCTTATTCAATTGACTTTATACTTTACACAATTGTTGACTGCCATCAAATAATTAGGTGACATGACTCCATGTAAACCTAAACAAAAATTATTTCCTTTGATGGACTAAGAAAGTTTGGTTAAAGTTTAAGGGCAAGTAGGGATTTTCACTGAGATCTCAAATACAGTTAATTCAATAAACTTCATACTTCACACAGTTATTCACAACCATCACACAACTAGGTTAATAACTCCATATCATCCATTATACAAATTAAGGCCATTGACTTGTGTCTAAGATAGGTTGGTTAAAATTTGGGGGCAAGTAGGGATTTTAACTCAGATCACACATTCAGTTCATTCAAGGGACTTTATACATCACGCAGTTGTTCAAGACAATAACTCAATTAGATTACATAACTCCATATTATCGTAAATAAATTTTGGCATTTGATTTGGTTTTACAATATTTTTGGGTTTTAACTCAGATGTCAAAAATTATTAACTCCATGGACTTCATACTTAACACAGTTGTTCAAGGCTTTCACACAATTAGGTTACATAACTCTTTATGAAAATAAAGGCACACTTTTTAATAACTTTCCAATAAAAGCTGAACTAGCATTGCAAAAACTTGGCTGTAAGTTAATGACCATTCAAGATATTCACATGGAACTTTGTATACACTAACCAGTGAGAATCTGCACATGTGTAGAAGGCCCACTATTCTTGCTTCTTTATGTGTCAAATTATGCCCCTTTAATGAGAAAGAAAAGACACGCTATATGGTTCGTTGCGGTGACATCAGGCTATATCCATTCAAATGATTTTATTTTTTTTAAATGTAAAGGATAACTGATAAAATGAGAAGTTTGTTTATACAGGAGATTCATAAATAATTAAGGGCTTTTGGACTTTTATTGTGTAAATGAAAAGAGCAATATAAAATTCTGGAATAGAATTATAACAAAACGTACAACAACATTTTGTTCTCTTTGAATATGTATGATATGTTTTAGCATTTTTATAGGTCTGTTCATGGAACTTTTCTAAGCCAATTCTTAGAATGGGACATATTATAGTTTCACCTGCATTCAAAGAACGGGACATATTATAGTTTCACCTGCATTCATAGAATGGGACATATAGTTTCACCTGCATTCATAGAACAGGACATATAGTTTCACCTGCATTCATAGAATGGGACATATTATAGTTTCACTTGCATTCATAGAACATGACATATAGTTTCACCTGCATTCATAGAACGGGACATATAGTTTCACATGCATTCATAGAACAGGACATATATAGTTTCACCTGCATTCATAGAACAGGACACATAGTTTCACCTGCATTCATAGAATGGGACATATAGTTTCACCTGCATTCATACAACAGGACATATAGTTTCACCTGCATTCATAGAACAGGACATATAGTTTCACCTGCATTCATAGAATGGGACATATAGTTTCACCTGCATTCATAGAACAGGACATATAGTTTCACATGCATTCATACAATAGGGCATATAGTTTCACCTGCATTCATAGAACAGGACATATAGTTTCACCTGCATTCATATAATGGGACATATAGTTTCACCTGCATTCATAGAACAGGACATAAAGTTTCACATGCATTCATATAATGGGACATATGGTTTCACCTGCATTTATAGAAGAGGACATATAGTTTCACTTGCATTCATATAATGGGACATATAGTTTTACCTGCATTCATAGCTTGGGACATATAGTTTCACCTGCATTCAAAGAACAGGACATATAGTTTTACCTGCATTCATAGAACAGGACATATAGTTTCACTTGCATTCATAGAACATGGCATATAGTTTCACCTGCATTCATAGAATGGGACATATAGTTTCACCTGCATTCAAAGAACAGGACATATAGTTTTACATGCATTCATATAATGGGACATATAGTTTTACCTGCATTAATAGCTTGGCACATATAGTTTCATCTGCAATCATAGAATGGGGCATATAGTTTCACCTGCATTTATAGAACAGGACAATCATATAGTTTCACATGCATTCATAGAACAGGACATATAGTTTCACCTGCATTCATAGAAAATGACATATAGTTTCACCTGCATTCATAGAACAGGACATATAGTTTCACCTGCATTCATAGAATGGGACATATAGTTTAACCTGCATTCATAGATTGGGATATATATTATCATCTGAATTTAAAGAATGGGACATATAGCTTCAC
The DNA here is from genome assembly GCF_026914265.1 of Mya arenaria. NCBI lineage: Eukaryota > Metazoa > Mollusca > Bivalvia > Myida > Myidae > Mya > Mya arenaria. The sequence goes on along the minus strand of NC_069132.1, from coordinate 70,075,731 downwards.
CTGCATTCATAGAACAGGACATTTAATTTCACCTGCATTCATAGAACAGGACATAGAACAGGACATGATAGTTTTCACCAGCATTCATAGAACAGGACATATAGTTTCACATGCTTTCATATAATTGGACATATAGTTTTACCTGCATTCATAGCTTGACACATATAGTTTCATCTGCAATCATAGAATGGGACATATAGTTTCACCTGCATTTATAGAACAGTACAATCATATAGTTTTACCTACATTCATAGAACAGGACATATAGTTTCACATGCATTCATAGAACATGACATATATTTTCACCTGCATTCATAGAACAGGACATATAGTTTCACCTGCATTCATAGAATGGGACATATAGTTTAACCTGCATTCATAGATTGGGACATATATTATCATCTGAATTCAAAAAATGGGACATATAGTTTCACCTGCATTCATAGAACAGGACATTTAATTTCACCTGCATTCATAGAACAGGACATAGAATTGGACATGATAGCTTCACATGCATTCATATAATGGGACATATTGTGTCACCTGTATTCATTGAACGGCACATATAGTTTCACCTACTTTCATAGAACAGGACATATAGTTTCACCTGCATTCATAGAACAGGACATATAGTTTCACCTGCATTCATAGAACAGGACATATAGTTTCACCTGCATTCATAGAACAGGACATTTAATTTCACCTGCATTCATAGCTTGGGACATATAGTTTCATCTGCATTCATAGAACAGGACATATAGTTTCACCTGCATTTATAGAACAGGACCATAGTTTCACATGCATTCATACAATGGGACATATAGTTTCACCTGCATTCATAGAACAGGACATATAGTTTCACCTGCATTCAGAGAACAGGACATAATAATAGTTTCACCTGCATTCATAGAACAGGACATATAGTTTCACCTGCAGTGTAAGGGTGTTGAATCATTGGAGTCCAGTATGTTCTGTGTCTTGAGGAGCATTTGTCCACTTATCACAAAATTTGGTCAGAATGTGGATGGGCATAATATATGGCATAAGTTAAATCAAGCCATATTGCCTATGTCAATTGCAGACATTTGAATCTCTGGCAATGACAGAGAGGTACATTTGGGTCTACAAGTCGGTAGATTGGGTTAAAAAGCGATAGAATTTCTTAATCCCTTTTATTTTTAACTCAAAAACAATGATGGACAAAATGTTAACAAAATCTTGATGGTTGTTTATATTTTTAGATATTCTGAAAATACGCATGAAATACGTCATGATTAAATTGGTTCAGGGTCTTGTCAAATGTCGGTGTTTTATGTCTGGCTAGTGAAATATGAAGTTTATATTAAGACGAGCTCTTGATAATTCAATCAGACTGCCAAACAGGTCTAGAGTAGACGACTGCAAAATTGTGTATGTTAATGTTCTATTAGTAGGATGCCAATTAACAAAGAATGCTGAATAGTAGGATGCCGGTGGTTCTGAGTGCCGTAACTCAGCAACGATCTCGGCCTAGGTGTCAAGTTATTTGACAGGTTGTTTATTGCACCATTTTCTTAAAATGACAGATTATGCGGTATTTAGGCATGGTTGATATATATTGAGGGTTTTCAAATGAAATTTTAAGGCCAAAGAGCGGTAGTTTCCATCACATGAGCAGTAGAGCGATAGGGGGTCTCACATACTGCTGATTTTACATACTGCCGGTAGAGTTCACATGTCTGCAGTTGAAGATGATGGCCATTTGATTATAGAAATAACCTAATTTCAGTCTTGTACGATCAATAACTTTAGAAGTCTTTGTTAAATCATCACCAAATTTGATCAGAATGTGTATGGACATCATAACTTGGAAAATTTGGCACACAGCCATATTGCTCAAGTTACTCGAGAGTTATCACCCTTTGACTATAGAAACTCTCTAAAAAGGCATAATATCCGTAAGTATGATAAACCTCATCTTTGGCACTGCATAATTATAACCCTTTAATTGGGAAAATGTATTTAAAACGATCATCATTGTATTATTTGCAAGAGGTCTTAATTTCTATCTGATCCCAGTCACGTTTAAAAATGTTGAAAACCACTCGGTGAATCATTAAGGCCGGATTCTTTGTTTTTCCAAAGATTGAAAGAGCACAAACGAAAAGCAATTTTGTATGTACAAAGTTCAGAAATAACCCAGCATTCTAAAATCTTGCATTCATTTCAACCTATTAATAGGCAACACGTATGGGGAATTCCCTTTGAAACCAGATCATTATATACATTATGGGCATGCCTATTATACTTAAAATAATTTGAATACAAGATTTGAAATATGATCTCTGTCATGTACGAACAACCAACATGGAGGCTGACATTTTATTATATTAAAACAACACCGTATAGAACAAGGTTACACACAACCATTAGTAATACAATATCTGACATCTCCCCCTCTCTAAAGAAATGTTACCATGGTTACATAAATAAATGTATCAATCTTGACATTAAATGATATTACTTCTAATCTAAGTTCATAGTGAAAAGACAGTTCCATATTCATTCATGTTCAAGTATCTCAATAGAATAAAAGCAATGCATATAAATTTAGTATGTCTCATAGCCCCTATTTTTATAGAACAGTTCAAACATACACTTTCACATTCATACAAATCAAACAAGTTATCTGTCATATCATGTTTTAAAATTAACTTTCATATTATTTGAATGATAATGGTATACTTATACCTTAAATCTAAATATCAACAATTGTTAATGTATTGATCTTAAAAGTACATGCATACACATAAAATATACATTATAATATTAGACTTAAGTGTATCATGATAATAATGTATCTTTAAAACAAACTTTTAAACAAAATAGTAAAATCAAAGCTGTGACTCTTGACTCTTCTTCTGTACTACTGGTCTTGTTCTCTGGCACATAATGAATTCTTCTGATTTATCCACCATATTTACTCATTATATATTTCACTATACTTTATTTTAACACTTATTTTGCATTATAATGACATTTACACAAACACTTCAACTGGATTACACACCTATTCATCATACTTGGCTGGCATTCTAACACTTCTTCCAGATCTTGTGACTTTTTCTTCACTTTGACTAGATCTTTCAACACTACTCTGTTTAGCTTTCTCATTCTCACTCTCATCTTCTGGCACTATTACATCTTCACTAACTTTCTCTTGACTAGAGCTTATAACACTCGACTTATTAGCACTATTTTCACTATTTTCTCCCTGAACTGGTTTCTTCGGATCTCTGTAGACTTGTGTAGAATCACTCACTTGTTGAAACTGTACTCGTGAAGGCTTCAAGTGTTGTCTATTCCTGCGAAGAATCCTGCCCGTGCTGGTCTCGACGACGTAAGAACGTGGAGCTTCATGTTTCTTGATGACTTTCCCAAGTAGTATTTTACCATTATGTCTAATGGTAACATTTTGTCCTTTATTTCGTGGTTGTAATGGCGCACCACTATGTCTGTTGTAATATTCTGCCTGAGTTTTTTGGTGTTGTCTATGCTTTTGCAGTAAATCTTCTTGGTTTACATATGTCGGTTTCAAGAGTTCTGTTCTTGTTGGTAATGTAGATTTGAGTCGTCGACCAATATGCATTTGTGCCGGTGAAAGTTTAATACCTTCCAGTGGTGTATTTCTGTAGTCCAAAAGCGCTTTGCTGGGGTCGGCACTTTTCTTGATCAGATTCTTAACTGTCTGTACATATCTTTCTGTTTGTCCATTTGCTTGACTATAATGTGGACTTGTAGTAGTACAGTACTATTAAGACCAAACTTTACACCCTTGTGCACTAGGAGTGAACTACTAGTGAACAATTTGTGCACTATTGATAAACTAATGTAGTCTGTAGTTTATTTGATAAGCCAGTATTGATTTTTCTGGTCCACTGAGATTGGCCTTACTATATTGATTTTATATCACTGATAAGATCTTTTCCTCTACCAGTTCATTTCAAAACTTGTGACAAAATCTTTTAGTATTCACTGATGACTTTATGATGTAAAGCCATTGTACTAGGCTTATAAGACAAGGGGTTTCTATATTTGTCAATTTTATTCTATTGTCGATAAAAAAAGAATATTACATTTCTTAAAATAAATACATTAAGTTTATTTGTAAGCCAATATTTTGAAACAGGAGTGTTATATAATATAATTATGTTACTATTATAACATCTGAACAATTATGACAAGGGGATACATGTACTATATTTTTCAATTTTATTTTATTGTTGATAAAAAAGAATATTACATTTCTTAAAATAAATACAATAAGTTTATTTGAAAGCCAATATTTTGAAACAGGTGTGTTATATAATATACTTGTGTCACTATTGTAACATCTGAACAATTATGACAATTTTTTGTAATTCAGACATTTGATTTAAGTCATTAAGTGATAACAAAATATTAATTCTGAATGCTTTGTATATACAGTTAACAGCACTATTTCTATCATAATATTTACAACACATAATACTGTTTTGCTCCCTTAACAGACGTAAGCTAGAACAGATGAAATGTCAAATTTCTTCCCAACAACTCATCACAAGTACACATTGTTTTTGTCCATAACACGCACACACTCAGCCCACACCTGATGATGTAAATCATTTTTTTCGGGCCAGTAACTAAAAAAAAGGGGGACCCGTCATTTACTGGTCATATTTGTCAATTTTTAATTCTAATGCAGATGAAATAAAAATAAAACATTTCTTAAATAAATTATTTCTTAGCCAATATTTTAAATAAGAGTGTTATAAATATAATTGTGATACTATTGTAACATCCAAACAATTATGATTTTTTTTTGGTAATTCTAAATCCTACGTATGAAAGTGAACAGCACTATTATATATTCAAACTGTAAATACAAAATCATTTATGATAAAAAAGTAAATGTGCTTTAACAAAAGAAAAAATGCATGCGGTTGAAAAAAGATCTTGCCTTAATTAGAATAATTTAAAAATAGTAGCTCAAGCTATTTTTCAGAATTTTTTACGTAACTATATTCACGATATATTTCATTAACTTTCCATAAAGAAACATCTTTAAAGCCTAGTTTTAGCATTTGATACTAAATATATCTATTTATCTTTTTCTATAAAAATAGCACAAAGGGAATTGTCCTACCAAATGGCCAACTAACCAGGCATTAAAATTAATTGAATATCAGCAAAATGATAAAATGCTTATTCATACTTTTGTAATGAGATTACCCATTGTAACAGTGTTAGCCCCAATAGGTCAGAGCCAATAAACAATACACAGGAAGTATCAGGAACCCTGCTGTGATAACATTCAAAATGGCAAAAGATGAAATTATCCTATGCATTCAACCATTAACCAGGCATTACAATGAATATTATTTCATATTAAACTTGCTATTTGATGTTAAAATACATGATATGCATGGTAAATATTAAATATCTCCACTCTTAATAATTTGATTAACAAATGATGAAAAGTGTCATTTAAGATTTACCAAAATTAATAATATTGTTTTAATATTCCAAAAAGGATGAATAAATGTCAACAACAATGGTTCTTATAAGGGTACCGAATTTAAATTGAAAGAAATGAGCATAAAACACGCTATCTCTACCTTATGAGACTATTGTAGACTACAGTAATGTACAGTAAATCTTTTAGCCAATATCCTGTGTATTTGTTTATTGGCTTGGGGCCATTTAGAGTAGAAAATAGCATTAGCTCATTAATACACAACCACTTCTTGCATAAACATATATGCATAGCAAATGTATTAATTTGACTGATTGGGAGTAAATAATAAACAAAAAAGTAAAAAGGGTTTTATTCCATTTAAGTTGTAAAATATAAATAATTTTAATGGGATATTATAAATAATACTACTCATATTCTTATTCTAAAGCATTTGATAGTTAGCAAGAGGCAATAAAGATAAAAATCAATACACAGTGTACTATGGGGGGGGGCTCTTAAAGAAGGATTAAATTAGCCTTCAATGGATAGTATTTCATTAAATAATGGAGCAGCATAATCAATAATACAAAATGCCTAAAATATACGTTTATCTATTATGTGTATCAAATTAGAAATGCAATTAATAAATCTGGGTACAATGTAGAAAATATACTATAATATTTAATGGTGTACTTATTTGATGATGATTGCTGTCAGGCTGTCACCTTAAATCCGAACACATTTGTTAAACAAGAATAAACATAAAATTGAAAGTTTCAGAAGAATTGGAAGAAAATCTTTGTTAATATATCCTTTGAATGAATCAACAATGGCACAACAATTTCACAGTCTGAGCTTGGAACAATATATAAGGCGTGAACTTTGATATAACTATTACAAATAACGAACAACGTGTAATTATCACCTTGTGAAACTTTAAAGAAAGGCTCATGAACTCCTTTGAATGTTATGTCATAAAAGTATTTGAAGATGAAACCCTTTTATTTAGAACCAAAGTTATATAATTAAAGCTATCAATTAATATGAAAATAATGCAATGCATATTTATAAAGAAAACAAAAACATTTAAATGTCTAAATGTTTGACAAATTAACTTTATTTTATAAAACAACATCAATTATATAATTCTATATTGTTAAAATGAAAGGTCAAAATTGATTATAATTATTGTATAAAATAGTTTACATTTAAACATCTGTTGAAACTAAACACATCATTCTAAGTTTCACTGTAAAGATAGCATTTATTATAGACTGAAGAAGCCTTATCTGGTCAGCCCCTTGTCTCCATTTAGTCTTTCCCTTGTCTTACCCTTGTCTTACCCTAGTGCACTACCAAGTGCACTACGAAGTGAACTGATAGTGAACACGATGTGCACTTACTGTCAAGTTTGGTCTTAACAGTACTGTATGCTTGAAATTGCATTCTTGTGCAAACCTTTTGAATTCAGCACTACTAAACTGTGGCCCATTGTCTGTTACTAGCTCATCTGCATAACCAAATCTAGCAAATTGCTTTTTTATGTAGGCTATGACATTTGCAGAGGATAAATTGTCCAACTTTTCTACCTCTGGCCATTTGGATTAGTAATCAACAGTTAGTAAATAATGCTGGCCTTTCAGTTCAAATAGATCAGCTCCTATCTTTGCTGATGGTCTGTCTGGCATGTCATGTGATATCATACTTTCCTTTCTGTTCATCTTCTTATCGTTAATTGCACAAACTTCACATTTTTGAACAGTTTCTTGTATTTCTGTCATCATTCCTGGCCAATACATGAATTGTCTAGCCCTGGCTTTGCACTTGACCACTCCCATGTGTGTTTCATGGACAACCATTAGCATCTGTTTCCTTTGTGCTTTAGGAATGATAACTTTCTGCCCTTTGTACAATATGCCATCAATAGAAGTAATTTCATCTCTCATTGCCCAATATTTCTGAATTGGTTCTGGTGTTTGAGATTTATTTTGCGGCCAACCATCTTCAAGCATTTTATGCAGTAACTGTGATTCACTATCATTTTCAGTGTCCCTTTTCAGCTCATTATATTTTGTATCTAAAACTGGCAGATGGGCATTAAGCTGTACTTCATTAACTGATAGATCAGGAACTAGTTCATCATTTGTTTCAGGTAAGTACAACCTTGATAAGGTGTCTGAGATCAGCATAGTCTTTCCAGGTTTATGCACAACCTTGAAGTCATACTTCTGCAAGGCGATCGCGAATCTTTGCACTCGTGGTGGCGCTTCAGTGATTGATTTTTTGAAGATACTTTCAAGAGGTTTGTGATCTGACTCAACTATGAAATGTGTTCCATATAAGTAATCATGAAACTCCTTACATCCGAAGACTATCGCTAGAGCTTCTTTCTCAATCTGACTATACTTTTTCATTGTACTATTTAATGCTCTACTGGCATATGCGACAGGTCTCTCGTTTTGTAGTAGAACTGCCCCGAGCCCACAGGAACTTGCATCAACGTTCAATACTACTGTTTCATCTTTGTTATAAAATGCCAATACTGGTGCTTCTGATGCCATCTTTTTCAATGCTTGAAAACTATCTTTCTGTTCTGTTTCCCAATGCCAAGCTTTGTCCTTTTCTAACAGCTTTCTCAATGGAGCACTAACTTGTGACATATTAGGAAGAAACTTCTGAAGATAGGTGATGAACCCTAAGAATGTTTGTAATTCTTTTGTATTTGTTGGTTGTTTCATTTCTTGTACTGCTCGCACCTTTTCTGGATCTGGCTTCAACCCTTCTTTAGTAATTTTGTGACCCACATATTCTACTTCATCTTTCCTAAACTGACATTTCTTCTCGCTCAATTTCAGATTCCACTCTTCAGCCCTTTTTAACACTGCTGAAAGTCTTTCATCATAATCTTTTTCATCTTTACCCCATACTAAAATGTCATCAACAATCACTTGAGCTCCTTCAAGGCCTTCAATCATTTCTGTCATAGTCCTTTGGTATATTTCTGGGATTGACTTTATCCCAAACGGAGCACGCAAGAATCTATATCTTCCAAATGGCGTGTTGAATGTTGTCAGCTTGGAACTTTCAGTATCTAACTTAAGTTGCCAAAATCCCGAGGTTGCATCTATAGTACTAAATACTTTTGCTTCTGGCATTTCTGCAACAACTTCCTCAATTGTTTTCATAGGGTAATGTTCTCTTTGTATGGCATTATTAAGGTCTTTTGGGTCAATACAAATTCTCACTGACTTGTCAGGTTTTGTAACAGTAACCATGCTATTCACCCACGGTGTAGGCTCTTTTTGTCTCACTATTACACCAAGTCTTTCCATTTTCAGTAGTTCTGCCTTTACTTTGTCCTTAAGCATTATCGGAACTTTTCTCGGTGGGTGTACTACTGGTTTTGCATTTTTGTCAATTTCAATTTTCACTTCTCTTGGTAAACATCCTAGTCCCTGGAACAGAGTGCTATATTCATCTTCTATGTGGTAGATTCTTTTAATCAGCCCAATACTTTCAGCTGTTTCTCCACTGAGAATTGACTGTGACTTTGTGTCTACTACATAAATTCAACTGCATGTGTCTCTTCTTTACACTGTAAGTTCAATGTTATCATTCCATCCGGAACCATTCTATGCCCCGAAAATGATCTCAAAGCAGCAGCTGGTTTTCTCAGAGGTCCGTTGATTTTCAGTGCCTGAAAGTCTCTTCTCGTCAGCACATTACATCTTGCTCCTGTGTCTAGCTGAAATTTTAGTGTAACACCATTTACTAACAGATTCTCTGTAAATGTGTCATTTCTTTCCTTCTTCTTATTCATACTTGTGGAAAGCATTCCAACAAATAAGGCATCAAAGTCTTATCATCATCTTCATCTAATTCATGAATTTTTCTTTCTGCTCTGGTTCTACAGACTTTGGCGAAATGATCTTTTCTGCCACATTTCTTGCAGGTTTTCCCTTTCGCTGGACAAGTTTGACTTTGCGTGTGTCTGTATCCGCAACGACCACAACTACTTGGAGGTGCATTAAATTGTTTGTAGGGTTTCTGAAAATTCTGTGTTTTTTGCGTCTGTGGCACTTTTCCTTTTGCGGCTTGATTTGGTGGTTTATAATATTTCCGTTGTTTCACGACATGTATATTTTGATCTTCAGCATTCATTGTTTTCAGCTGTTTTTGTGAAATTTCATAGGACCTGCAAATGTCTATTGCCTTCTCCAATTTCAAACCTGAACCCTCTTGAATTAACTTCTCTCTTATTTTCTGGTTCTTTATGCCAAATACGATGCGATCTCGAATTGCGTCATCCAAGTGTGTCTCATAGTTGCAATCTGCAGCTAGAACTCTCAAATCAGTAATATATTCCTCACAGGATTCCGAGTCATTCTGTACTCTACATTGAAACTTATAACGGTTGAAAACGATGTTTGTCTTCGGTTTAACATACTCCTCAAACTTCCTTTTCAGCTCATCAGGCTTTTTCTTGTCCTCATCTGCCATAGCAGTCCAGGTACTATACACCTCTCTGCCCCGTTGGCCTACCCATATCATCAAATATGCCGATTTTTCTTCGTCACTTTTCCCTTGCAAGGGCCCATTAAACATGAAATTAACATGTGTATAAAAGTCTTTCCATGCCGAAACAAGATCAGCACTTTGCCAGTTCATCATCGGCGCACTACCGTGTAAACCCTCCATCATAGGCTATTACCGGTTTTGATTGATAGGGCTTGGACTAGATTTTTATTTGGCCTTGATGATTTAATCTGTTCCCTTCCTATGTGGACAGAATTCGTCGACTTCTGACACCATGTCATGTACGAACAACCAACATGGAGGCTGACATTTTATTATATTAAAACAACACCGTATAGAACAAGGTTACACACAACCATTAGTAATACAATATCTGACAATCTCATTTAACAATTACCTTTTGAAACTCATGATCTTACACACAAGTAGTTTATGTATCAGAAATGAAGTCAAATAAATGCTTGATTTAAACATGTGTATATTTTGAATAAAAAAGTAAACAATAATCCACTACATGATATATAAATGCAATATACATCTTAAAGGAACTATTAATTCCATAAATTTAACCCATTTTAAAATAAATCATGAATAGGGGTGACTGTTTGTACTTTTGCTGCCCAGTATGACTGGGGTATTGGGTTAGGGATGACTGTTTTCCCTGTTTCTGCCTGTTATAATGGTGGTATTGGGTATGGTTGACTGTTTTCACTGTCACAGCCTGGTATGATGGGGCTATTGGGGGAGGTGTGACTTTTTTCCCTGTTGCTGCCTGGTATGATGGGGGTATTGGGGTAGGGATGACAGTTTTCACTGTTGCTGCCTGGTATGATGGGGCTTTTGGGGTATGGGTGACTGTTTTCGCTGTTGCTGCCTGGTATGACTGGGGTATTGGAGTATAGGTGACTGTTTTCACTGTTGCTGCCTGGTATGATGGGGGTATTGGAGTATCGGTGACTGTTTTCACTGTTGCTGCCTGGTATGATGGGGCTATTGGGGGAGGTGTGACTTTTTCCCTGTTTCTGCCTGGTATGATGGGGGTATTGGGGTATGGTGACTGTTTTCACTGTTGCTGCCTGGTATGATAGGGGTAGGGGGGTAAGGATGACTGTTTTCGCTGTTTCTACCTGGTATGACGGGGGTATTGGTGTAGGGATGACTGTTTTTACTGTTGCTGCCCGGTATGATGGGGGTATTGCGGTAGGGATGACAGTTTTCACTGTTGCTGCCTGGTATGATGGGGGTATTGGGGTATGGGTGACTGTTTTCACTGTTGCTGCCTGGTATGATGGGGGTATTGGAGTATAGGTGACTGTTTTCACTGTTGCTGCCTGGTATGATGGGGCTATTGGGGGAGGTGTGACTTTTTCCCTGTTTCTGCCTGGTATGATGGGGGTATTGGGGTATGGGTGACTGTTTTCACTGTTGCTGCCTAGTATGATAGGGGTAGGGGGGTAAGGATGACTGTTTTCGCTGTTTCTACCTGGTATGATGGGGGTATTGGTGTAGGGATGACTGTTTTCTCTGTTGCTGCCCGGTATGATGGGGGTATTGCGGTAGGGATGACAGTTTTCACTGTTGCTGCCTGGTATGATGGGGGTATTGGGGTATGGGTGACTGTTTTCACTGTTGCTGCCTGGTATGATGGGGGTATTGCGGTAGGGATGACAGTTTACACTGTTTCTGCCTGGTATGATGGGGGTATTGGGGTATGGGTGACTGTTTTCACTGTTGCTGCCTGGTATGATAGGGGTAGGGGGGTAAGGATGACTGTTTTCGCTGTTTCTACCTGGTATGACGGGGGTATTGGTGTAGGGATGACTGTTTTCACTGTTGCTGCCCGGTATGATGGGGGTATTGCGGTAGGGATGACAGTTTTCACTGTTGCTGCCTGGTATGATGGGGGTATGGGTGACTGTTTTCACTGTTGCTGCCTGGTATGATGGGGATATTGGTGTAGGGATGACTGTTTTCACTGTCACTGCCTGGTATGATAGGGGTAGGGGAGTAAGGATGACTGTTTTCGCTGTTTCTACCTGGTATGACGGGGGTATTGGTGTAGGGATGACTGTTTTCGCTATCGCTGCCTGTTATAATCGTGGTATTGGGTAGGGATGACTGTTTTCGCTGTCGCTGCCCAGTTTGATGGAAGTATATGGGTAAACACCAATACAAATTATTTTATTTTTTTCGAATTTTAAATGGGAAGTTGATAAATGTACATGTTTCTTTAAATTTAGTAAATTTTTAATTTTACATTTAATACTTGCAATAAAATTATGTTCTTAATAATCTGACCAACATATAAGCTAGTTTTTTTATTAACAATGTTAATTTATTTTGCCATTTTAATTTTTAATTAATTAAAAAGCTATTATTGCTTGCTGGTGTATTTTATATTAGATACATGACTAAAAATTATTTTAATATAATTAATTTTTACATGTTGTAATTGGTATTTTTGCCAATGATTTCAACTAAAATTGGACATGAAATGACAAATGGGTTTAAAAACAATATGGGGTGTCATATAAGTAATTGTAGGTCATATACTTTAAAGAAGAAAAGCTGAAATTGAGATAAAGATGACCAATAAGTAATTATTTTACAATATACTGAAAATATATGGTACCAGGTCTAATAAATTTGAATGGCAAATAAGAAATATGATTTGTATGTAAAGAAAGACCTACACACATGCACTATAAATTATAACATACATAACAGTTACTATGCTTAAATGCTTCCTTTTTGACAGATGTATATATAGACATGTACAAGATTGTTTAAATTCTGAACCGTAAAGTAAATTTCAATGGCAAATAAGAAACTATGATTTCAATGTAAATAATTGATCCTCTCCAGTATATGGTTAACAGCCAATGAAGTGGGATGGGTTAAATATTGTGTTTAAAAAAGAAAGTAGACCTTTCTGAATTAATAGTTTACATTTTGTCAGCAACATGATGAACATGAAATAATTTTTTTGATTTTATGTGCCTTGCTGCTGGACTCTTATAAACTAAGTTTAAAACATCAAGCTATGGATAGTGATAGGGAGAGCGAGAGACTGTTTTCACTGCGGCTGTCCCGGGTGATGGGGGATATTGGAGTCAGCAGATGGATGATAAGAAGGAGGAGGAGAAAACATTTGAGGATTGAGACTATGCACAATGTTGGTTACTTGTTAAATGATATAAATGTAACTTCATACATATTTGGTAGTCAGAGTGAAGGCACCACAACACCTGGGATGGAATCTGACACTGACTTCTTGTATTGGAAAAACAATGAACATGAGGCTCTTAACTTGGCAACCTGGCAGTATGGAAAGCCAAATCTGCTGGTGTTAAAGAATGAGCTCACTCCTCCTCAACACTGCTACTTACAGAGACTTAGAGGTGACTGCCCACTGCCAGCAGTACAACCAGAAGGACCTGATGATGTTCTAGATGGGGAAGGGAGAATAATATTGACTAATACAAGAGTCAAATACCAGGACATTGCACAGCAAGGAAGTGAATCTGGTGAAATAATAAGACATGGCCCATCAATGTCATATGATGAAAGGATTGACATAGTCGATGGATACCATTGTAGCAAGCTGCCAGAAGAATGCGAGTTCATGTTCCACAGACCACGCCCTGAACACTGGCCAAGACCTGAAACATTGGCCAGTGCCAGGGAGACTGGAGTATTTTTAGTGCCACAGGGCTACACAGAGAGCCCATCTAAACAATCATTGTGTAGATCTAATGCATTAATGATCCCTTCAAAGTTAACAAGTTACCCTTATTCAAAATGGCAGTGGAGGTTTTCAACTTCGTTAATGGAACGGTTATTAATGTTTGATTTTAACACTGTTCAAGTGAAGGTATATACACTGACAAAAATATTGAGAAAAACGTGTTTCAAACCTTGGTTTGATGACAGATTCAGCACATTTCATATTAAAACAGCAATGCTATTTACAATAGAAAACTATCCTACAGAAATATGGAGGGAAAACAAGATTGTGAAATGTGTGTGTCTACTTCTGACAACACTGAAAAGATGGTTTAAACAAAAATGCTGTCCCCATTTCACAATATCTGGAGTTAATCTGTTTGTTGGAAAGTTGCATAATTGGGAACTTCCAAACATATGCAACATTATTTCACATCTCATCAACACAAAACTGCAGTGTTTATTTTGCACTCATATGGACAATATTGATGTGAGATTGCTTCAATGCTCAAATCTTGAAAATGTATCATATGAGCATGTGGGCACAAGAACCCAAAACTATAGTGTTGTTCTACAGGAACTACTGTTTGATGAATTAGATGATTTGACTGTTGTTTTAGATGGATTGATAACTGATGACATTGAAAGGCACTATTTCATTCTACAGAGTATGTCTGATTCATCAAGTGACCTTGAACAGGAAGTAGTTTCTATGCTGACCCCATTCCTATGCAGCACCCTTGCTTCCATGCTGGCTTCAAGGTGCATCTATCTGGGAAAACCAATCACACAGGATATCTTCAACTGGTACCAGCGGTCTCTTGACTCAGACCTTATGTCCAGTAGGTTGAAATTTGCCTCCATGTTATACTGCAGAGGGCAGTATGAGGAAGCTGCAGAAGTACTGACTTACTGTGAAGGGCTGCTAGGGCCAGAAGTGTGGCAGTGTTGTAAACATCCTGGAAGGAAATACCTGGAACCAAGCACTGAGTATAAGAAAAAGTTCATAGTCAACTCAAACACAGAGATGCGGAAGAAATACATAATGATGTGTATATCCTTCACAAAGGAAGAAATAAACTGTATTCCACAACATCTTGCATTTGAAATGCTGAGAAGGATAGAAGGTGAAGACATACTATCTCGTGACAAGTGGAAGAACAATGTGGTCACTGACTGTGTTCCATTCCTTTATTACTTACAGCATCTCACATACTGGGAGCTACACCAACCTAGGAGAGCACAAACAGCCCTACATAACCTACATGAGTATACAATGGGACCACTACATGGCCACATTGACACAGCCCACAACATGCTGGGCCACTGCTATGAACTTCAGAACAGGCTGGACCTGGCTTGGATGTGCTACAACAAATCAATGGAAATCTATGACAGAGACAATGTTTCCATCTGGCATGCAGCCAGGATCCTTAATCAGTTTTTACAAAGCTGATATCCACATTGACACAGCCTTAACCATTCTTGGACATGAGTTTCATAACATGTAATGCTTGGATGTGCTACAGCAGATCATTAAAGACACATAACAGAGACAATGTCTCAATCTGCCAGTAGAACACTCGAAACGTTTTTACATTCAAACATAACTGCTACTTTTAAACGTGTTATTGCACTGCCTTAATGTGTTATTTCACCACTTACCGGTAATACATGTTTACAGATGTAAAACTTTATTTTGTTTGTGTGTTCTAATTGTATGAAACCCCACTTAATAGTGAAAGATGAAGAACAACATTTTAGAAAATTGTTCACTTATTTCTAAGAAAAAAATGTTGCCACAAAAAGAAGTCTTTAAACAGACAATATAATCTTGTGGGTAGATGACGTTAATATTGTAAAGTGGTAAACACTCTCTTGTGCGTAGACTAAATATTGATAATCAAAAATTATAAGTACAAGATCTCATTGAAAATACACCAAGCAGTAGTAGAGTGTACTAGTACACTCTGTCATGTGAAAAGATGTATCAAGTTTTAGAGCAATCTCTCTTAAATTGTAGAAGTCGCTTGCTCCAGAAACTTCAATAATAATCTGTGAATTAATCTTAAGTTAAGGGGCACATGTCTCTTTCATGGCTTTGCTGAAACTGATTGAAACTTTATTTAGCACTCGAACCCAAGGTGAGCAAGTGTACAAAGCATAGAAACAACTCTTCTAAACTGTGGAAGTAGTCACTCACTCATAATTATAGCCGTAAATGTGTAGATCAACTACAAGGGCATGTTTATTTAAACCGAATTGCCGCAATTTATGAGACCAATGTCAGACACTAATATACTGCATGGTGAGCCTATGTACTAAGTTTCAGACCATCTCTTATGGAATTAAACCTAAAAAACCTGTATTGTATTAAAGCGAATTTGTCATGCAACTAACACAAATGTTCAATGCACATGCTTCTTTGTAATTTGTTTCAACAATCCATTCAATCTGTTCGCAGAAGTAGTTTGCTCAACAAATGTTTGCAACAAATGTAAGGCCGACATACTGAAATGCTAACTGCCAAACAGATAAACACGCCCACCCACACGTGCGTTAATGCGCACCCACACGCGCGTACGCCCCCCCCCATAAACACACAGACACGCACGCACACACACACACACACGCACACACACACTTTTGCCTTTCACTGACCTTCACATATGAGGCACTTATAATGAGTTTGTTTTGTCTTGATTGTTTAAATTGTCAATGGACAAATGTTATCAAAGGTTTGATTTGAAAATGCAATTTTTAAAACAATGAAATAAACAAAATGGTGTGGCATTTCTGATATTTGAAGTTGATCATCTAAAAGAGAAATTATATATAATTTGATTTCTTTTGATACTGAAGAGAAACAAATTTCTGTATGATTGGTCAATAAGTACAAAATGTCTCTTTAATAAAAAAATTGTGTAGTATCTGAACTCCTGATCAATCCTGAAGTAATATTAGTAAATCATTAAAAAGACAAAACTTTTCATGTTAATGACACAGCAATCATGACTAATTTACAACTAATTCATAATAAGCATAAAAGCTATCTGATAGCCAATATTAAAGCACTTAGTATATAACCCCAAGTTTAGATAGCTACTTGTATAATAGCCAAGTGAGCCGTAAAGTGACATAATTTTCCTGCTTAATGTAATCTAGCCTGTATTTGTCTTAATCTTGGTGTAAGATTATGCTTCGATTTTCCATAGATCTAGATTGTATTACATTGTTTTCAAACAAAAGTTGTTGCTGTTTTCAAAAATGACTGCCATACTTTTAAACATAATATTTGATTCACACGGCGATATACTAAATTCTAATACTAATACATTCATTTGTTCTAAATCACATTAAAGAATTCATGATCGATAATTTGCATTGTTTGCTAAAACTGGTCATACTCTGCCTTGAATAAAGCGTCTAATGTAAAACGAAAAGGTAATTCTTACATGATTCTCACTTAAAACAGATTGACTTATGATAATTGGAATGACGCTAAGTCACCCGATTAAATGTACTGCAAACATGTATATAGTTTTCAATGTTAGTTGCACAAGGTCCATGTTAATAATTGCAGCATACTAAGTGAAGCAATGATCAAGTACATTAATTTTTGAGTCGCCTAACTAGGCGACATAAAGGGGTTACTTTTGTCCACGGCGGAAGCCGTCGCGTCCCGTTTTCACTTTTCCGGAGCATATCTTGTAAACTATGAGTGGTATCATCTTCATATTTTATATGTTGATAGATCTCATTGAGGGCAAGTGCATTGCTTAAGAACTGTTACTCTTGCCTTCATATTTTCAGAGTAGTTGCCCTTGGTTAATTTCCATGTTTTAAGTTTTGTCCGGGGTCATATCTTGTAGTATATGAGAGTTATCAACTTGAAACTTCATATGTAGATAGATCTCATGGAGTGCAAGTGCCGTGCATATTAACAGTAACTCTTGCTTTCTTAGTTTTAGAGTTATTGCCCTTTGTTAATTTTTTGCTAAAGGCTCACTTAATAAATATTTCTTGAACTTGTTACATCATTGTGTGTATTTTATGACAACTTATAACAGATCATGTATACATTGAGGTAGACTGTTCGTATTTTCCAGTTTGAAGTGGCAGCTTATGCCTGTGTTCCAAATTTCTTCTATCTGGCGGTCACCCTGCTGTTTGGACTCATCGTTGGCATCTTGGCAAAGTTCAGCTTTGGACGAGCTCTAATTCTGAAAGTAAGTAGTCTTAAGCTGTAAGGGACACTGTGCAGCATGGCGTAAAGCTGCAACGTTGTGTTGGATTAGCTCAAATTAGGCATGAACGATTAGAGGAGTTCTTTTTGACACATTTCTTGAAATACTGCACTGTCAACATTCCCTGTCTAAGGTAGATATTGAGCAATTCAGTTCTTACCTTGTGTGTGTTTTAAAGGAAAGAGTTAAGATGTTGTCTTAGAATACAACCTAAATTTACAGCGAATGAAATTGCAGATAGGCAATCTTTAAGTTTTAGGCTGAACCTTTAACTATCACAGGTGTTTAAAATCCGATTTTGCGCGAATTTTGGCAACGTTCACTCTGCCCATTTTTTATCATTAAGATTTAAAAGCATGTCATCAAACCATTAAATAATCTTGGTGTTATCGTCTTTGTTGTCGAAGCTCTAAAATTAGGTTTTATAATGCAACTGTATACCCATGTTGACAGAGACATATATGCACAAGTATAGCAAAGCCCATATCTCCAGCTTTAATAACTGTTGAGTCAGATCCCTGTTTTTACTGAAAGAAAAAATACTTGGTTAGTCAGCTGTATCTATGTCCTATCCTATGTATGAATAGATAGTAGTCATGAAAAAGTATACGATAATGCATTATGCTTATGCATTAATTCATTTTCTTTCCACAGTATCCACACATATTTACGTTCGGTGTGTTCAAACAAGGAGGACCTTCCAAGAAACAGGTAAAGTGTGATATAAGTAAACAATGAGGGATATGACCATTTCAGTGAAACAGTAATAGAAACAATGAGTTATTGTGAATATGACTTTATCCTAAAATATATCTTTACCTTTTGTATTTCAAGGTCAGAACATTAATGGTTGAATTTAAATCCATTATAAAATCCATCCATTTTTAAGGCATCACTTGTATATTATGCAAGTTATAGAGGTTAAAGTTTTAGGCCTAAATTTTGTCTAAAGAAATCAGAGCCTGCCTTATTATAACTTTTATTTATTAATAGTTGCTTATTTAAGGCGCCCTGAACCTGTTTTAAAGCTTCTCCTGTGTTCATATTTTAATGTTTTTCATGTTGGTCGGATAACCGGACAATATTCAATGATGATGATGATGATGAACATGATGATGAGGTGGTGGTGGTGATGATGATAATGATGAAGATAGTGATGATGATGATGATGATGATGATGATGATGATGATGATGATGATGATGATGATGTACATGATCACTGATCTGTTTCAAAATATTGTCTTATGTTTAAATGTTGTAGATGTTGTAAAAACATGAACTCACATTAATCGTAGCTTACCAGTCTGTCATGATTATCAGTATATACTGCGCATAACCTCTGCTTAATATCAGGAGGACCACAGCTGTAACTGCATTAGAATGTGCAGCAATACCCCTTATTCTGGCTGAAATGGTTGGTAAATTTACCACCTTGAATTAAAAAGGATAATGGACAAGAGTTGGCATCTCTCTAGGGTGTTCTCTTGTTATGAAACTGATTTAAATCTTCCCGACAGATGGAGACAGGGACATTAAGCATCACTGTGGTCGGCAAGGGTTGGAAGGAGAAGCTTCCTGATGCCGACACAGAGCATGACACAGCCCCCGACACCCAGATGATTGTGCGGGTGTCGGGCCCGGAAGCGGGATATGTTGCCACGCCCATTGTCATGGTTCAGTGCGCCTGCACTCTGCTAAAGGAAATCTCCCAAGACAAATTGAGGTATGATTAAAGCTGCGTTCTTTCTGCCAAAAAAACAGTACCGTAATTAATGTAACTGTTTAAATATATTAGAAATGATGAATAAGTATCGATAACAATAATTCTTATAAAGAATACAGAGATTCAGTTAAAAGAAAGGTGCATAGGACACGATATTTCTACCTTATGACACTATCGTTGATCGCTGTTAATCTTTATGGACCCACCAGGCATTTAATATTTTTGCATTTTTTTGTATTTTTCAATAGTTTATTATCTAAGGCAAAGCAAACATATAAAAGCCTTTTATAAAGCAATGAACGATCAACACTGTTGTAAAATGTATTAAAACTTTGGAACTTCTATTCATTCTTATATAGATTCTCATAGAAGCCATTAAGACCTTATAACAGATAAGTATGTGATGTATTTTAAATATCTTTCAGGGGTGGTGTGTACACAACAGCCATGCTTTTCCGAGAAACAAGCCTGATTGAACGACTCATCAAAAACAACATCAAGTTTGCAGTTGTGAAGGAAATATTCCCACTGATAACAAGAGCTGGTCCTAAATTACCATTCCTTGGTGAACAATAGATGGGCCCAAATTCTTGTCCATATGTGAACAATAGCTGGGACCTCACTATCAAAACTAACTTTATCTTTGCCATCTAATGTCATTTGCCATGACATTATGTCATGTGAGACTTTTGTATGTAAACTTCTATTGATACAAATTATGACATGCCTTTGTAAAGAAAACAATAAAGAGTATGTTTATATTACTTAAGTAAAATAATTGAGGCTCTTCGGATTCATAAGTCATAATTTTATAGCTTTCTCAACCTATGCTTTGAGGTACAATATAAGGTACATGTATACTATACTATACATACTATATGAAAACTAATATATATAATATTAACTATATGTATATTCTATTATTTTTTGCAATCAAAAGTCACACCGTTATTCAAAAGCTTTCTGATCATTTACCTTGAGTTATAATATTAGCTACCTGTGTATTCAAACAATATGGGCAATCAAAAGTCGTTATTCAAAAGCTTTCTTAATCTATATAGTTTGCGGTACACTATTTTCTACATGTATATTTTTGATTAACCTAAAGATAATTGATAATATCATAAATCAAGTCACATGATAATGATGGTGATAGTGGTAAACACCGAGTCCCAGTTTTCTGTGGCTAAATATAGAATGGAGGCACACACACATGTGTGACAAGTACTTAAGTTAAAGATATAAGTTGTACATTTTAGTAGGGGTTTCAATTATTTGTATCTTATTAGGTCTATTGAAGATTGGATGCACACTTGTGAATAAACATGTTAATATTATTCGTTGTTTTTATGAATAACTTGAACAACTTGAATTAAATAACCTGCCCAAAACTGATTATAGTAGTTCAGAATAGCAGAAGGCCTGATAAATATCAACCACTTGACCTACTGAAATTATTTTTCGGTATTATAATTGCGAAATGTACACAAAAACATGCATAGTATCAAAATATTACATTATTATCCTTGTATAATGTTCGAACATTATTTGTTGTAATTCTTTGCATTGCACATTGCTTCCTTACTTGTTCATGTATTTGTTTTGTTTTTACTGTATATGACTTTCTATATAAAGATTGCTCTTACTTTTACATTTATTAGCTAAACGTACTATCTTTGACTTGCAGCTGTTAATAAAGTATCGCTATAAAGAATGCAATTGAAATAGTTTTTATTGTTTTTAGTTTGTGAAAACTATTTATTCTAATAGTCATGGGATAGAGTCTGAGTTGATCATGACTTGAAAAATGTTGAAGCTAGTTGAACTTTAACTTGGGATCCACATGCAATTTCAAGTATGCACATACTCGCCAGACACAACGTATTGGATTATACAGGCTCTGAAGTCAAACAAATGATTTCCGACAATACCTGATCATCGTACAATCCCTACCAGCCACTCATGAAACACATAACTCTAACTGAAATACATGTTGAGTTATGACCCTTGATCAGCTGTTGAACAGAAAATATGTTTTGCACCCACTTGAAGTGCACTTGGGTGCAGTTTATAAATTACTACATCGCTTTGACTTTATTATACATTTGTCTTGCTCGCGAATCATGCAATGAAGATCATGTAGCAATTTCTTGATCAACTTTACAAACAGAAAACATTGGCAACTGCTTGCAATACTCTAGTCAATATCCTTCAAAATTTCATTGTCATAAGACTAATAATAATACATTGTTGCATGAAGTTAAACATTCCATCTAACTTGTTGCATTAAAGAGGCAAGCTTTAAGAACCATTTCAAAGGAAATGCGATCCGCCATCTTGAAACGTCGGAAACATGGAACCTGGTCAAATAGCCCCCAAGTCAAATAGCCCCCATTTTGGTCAAATAGCCCCCATACTTTTGGTCAAATAGCCCCCACTTGGAAAAAATGGTCAAAATGACCCCAATTTGGTCAAAACGCCGCCATTTTGGTCAAATAGCCCCCACTCCTTTTTTATTTGAAATTATATTTAAAAGTAAGTTGTAATATTTTTAAGATATTTGAATGTAAGTTGTAATATTTTTAAGATATTTGAATCATAATGAATGTTTATTTAAAGGTAAGTTATAAAAATTTTAAGATATTTGTATTTATATTTGAAGGTAAGTTGTAACATTTTTAAGATATATTGCATTTACATAATTGCTAATCAAACACTAGGATTTGTTTGATAATTAAAATGTTAAAATATAAAAAATAATTTGCACATATTAAAGATTTATTAATTAGAGAAGGTAGGGCATCTAAATTATCACATTGTGCAATAATCCTTTGAAGAAAGATTAAAGTGGGTTCACACTTAGTTTTATAACTGACTTCAAATAATTACTTTTGATTTAGTTTAAAATTATTGATTGTGAGCAAAGTTTCATAGTGGAATTGAGTTAATGAATGTGGTGCTGGATGGCAATATTTAAAGTGAATATTGGATTATTCATGTTTGTTAAGTCGTATTGACAAATTTTTAAGTGTATATTGGATTTTTATTTTTTTATTAAGTCATATTTATTAATTATGAGTGTTTGGTTGCAAAATGGACTATCCTTGTGTAGATTGTGAGAAAGAGGGGGGGGGGGGGGCTAGGCAGCATGGAGTGGAATGCAAGTAGTGCGGGAGATGGCACCAAAGTTACAATATATACTGAGTTTCATGGCGATCAGTATGCAATTGTTAGTAGTTGTACACCTCTCTTAGCCTGTAGCATAATACAATGAAATTAGTCACATATTGATACATGATTATTTTTTGTCTTTGAACGAGCCAATTTTTGCGAAAATCCAATGAAACCAGTTATATAAGACTGCTGACAAAAATTAGATCGCAGATTTTTATATTTAAGTTCAAAATTAATGTTTTATGCATTTTTCTTAAACCGTTAGTAATGGTTTAAGCCATAAAACATTGATTTTCGAACGGAAATATGCAAATCTGCGGTCTGATCTTTTGTCAGCAATCGTTTATCATTTGTGTGCAGATATTTACGCAAATTTGTTTTTTTTCCAAGACAAAAACATAACAAAGTTGTAAAAACGGTAAATCTGTGAGAGTGCAGCTTTAAAAAGAACATGGTGCAATAATTTTAAAAGAATACATAAAAACAAATTAAAACTGTTCCATATTTAGGTACTCCAAGGACAAAAATGGCAGTCCTTGTTTTCGCGGTTAATAAGGTACTTTTCATGCAGATTGGTAATATCTTGAAAAAATGTCATTTATATCAACCAATTGGTTTTGAATCCTAGTATGCTGATGGAAAATTTTGTAGTTGTGGTTCAAGTCTAACTAAAAATATTTCAAGAATAGTGCCGAGAGTGTTCCTATTTAGGTACTCACCCAGTACATTCAATGGTTTCAAACAAGAATTATACATAGGATTTTAGCTAAACTCACATTCTGTTTGTCTGAAGAGAAAACTTTGATTCATAGATGTGAATAAAATGTAAATTATTTCAAAAAAATTTTTTTTTATATAATTTCTTGCTTTTACTTAATTTCGATGCGTAATCAATATTAAAATAAAGAAAATCACAAAAAACTTATGGCATTTAAAATGTAGATTTGATGTACTAATATATTATTTATAAGTAATATTTTGAAACGTTTGATATTCTTACTTGGTAAAATTATCATATGTTTTAATATACATAGGTTTAAAAATGCTTTAGAATAAATAAGTATGCATACATACAAATGTGGGGGCGTTTTTGGGGGGCTATTTGACCAATTTAAAATGTGAGTGGGGGCTATTTGACCAAAACGGGGGGGGGGGCTATTTGACTTGGGGACTATTTGACTTGGGGGCTATTTGACTAGGAAGCGGAAACGTACTCTGGGATAGACGAAAACATTTTCAAAATTTGATATATTCTAAAATGGACATTATAAAATGGACATTTTTAAATTTAAACCTTGATGGTACAGCGTTATGCCAGCGCGAATAACTATTAATCGACTGTATATTTTAGAGATTTACTTGTAATCATTTGATTTTAGTTAAATCAAACACATATCTAGCCAATAGTTTGATCGTTCATTTCCATTTACGGCTTTAATAGAGTATATTACCAAAGTTACCATGAAATGTGAACAAAAAGCCTGTTTATAAGATAAATGAAGTCAATTTGATATAAACAGCAAGGGAAATAACTGCTGTAACATGATGCGGAATACGGAGATAAGTTATTCGTCCAAACAAATATGTATATGATTCGTTTTTGTTAAATACAATTCCAATCGGAAATCCTCGGCTAGTATCAAGATATTTCAAGAGTTGTATTTTACAAAAACGAATCATATATAAACTTGCTGGAGATGGCCGAGTTGTTACGATTGTTACAACTCAAGATAAAGATGCATTTGTTTGCTCTAAACTATGTATTAATTTCATTCCTTTTTCAATAAGTTCAGTTTAGTACATAGTTGTTTTAAATATAACTCAAGATGAACAGCGGTTGATAAAAAGTGTTCGTATGCTGATTTACTAGGCCTAATAAAGCTTATTTCGTGCGCTCTCAAGTTCGTTTTCTACACAACGATCGATCGTTCTCCCGCGTAATTATCCTTAAACAAATATAAATAGAAAAATATCATACTTTTTTGTATTTGTTCTACATCAAGACAGACTAGCCTTAGTGAGGTTTATTTGTCATGTTCATCGGATAGCTGTTGTTTCCACTTTAAAACTTGTCAAAAAATTCATACTCACTTAACAAGTATATCATCCATTCAGGGTTTAGCCGGCAATGTGATAACCCTGAAAAGGGCCCTGCATGGTTTTGCCCACGCAGCCGAGTTGAAACCACTACGCTTATTTATCTGCCAAAGAGCAAATTCCCGCTTAAAAGGGTTGGTGTGTAAGCTTATTTATACTCACACTCGGGCCTTGCCCATTCGGCGAGTTCTCCAATAAGATTGTTAGTAATTTTAGGTTTTTGAAGCATATTGCACAGACAGAATGTAACCCTGGTTAGAGCTACCCTGGTTCTTTAGCGTGCACCAGTGTACAGCACTGTCACACGGGGCCCCCATTTAACGTCCCTCCCGGAAGACGATTAGTATTTTTAGTGATGCGACGGGGAATCGAACCTGCGACCCCTGGATTGATAGTCAAGTGTGTTACCACAAGACAACGGATCCGCCACATCCCCGCTTAAAACTAGGTGTGATCTCAATTTATAATGTTACAAGTTGGCCTATGAATGCTTAAGGCTTTTATTGACAATTATCACCATTTACATTTTGACATTCATTTGTAAACCAAGGTGAATGTAAATGTAAATGAAACCCCATTTGCAAATTTGTCAACGTACAATGGTGACTGTCACTGGAATAACACGCCTCAATTTAAACTCGAGCTTGACATTTGTTGTCAACTAGCTCTCCTATATGAAATACAGAATTTGTCTGCAAAAGCATTTACCAGTGTCAAGGGGGTAAACATTTTACGACCTGCATCGGTTTAATTGAGTGTTTATTTTGTCTGAGTTGTAAGATGGCGGCAATAGGTTACAACTAATAAAACGTCTGAAAATTAAAATACCATGCAAGTTCGTGAAAAAAGGGTGAGATCTCCGTGTTTGCATAGGAGTGCTTGAGGCTTAATCGACCATAATCACAATTTATAGGTTGCACTCCTTACACTCAGGGAGGTGCACATATTATATAATATATACCACCTACCAGGTGAAAACATATTCCAAAATATCTATTTTTCCCAACATTTAGCACCAATGTTGCAGCTCAGACACAAAATCCTGACTTAAACTGTTGCAGATTCGTCAAACATGTATCCCTCTGAGTGTAAAGCTTTCAGGATTGTACTTAATTTGATAACTTAAAGAAAGATGACCATTATTGAATGATTTTTTCGAACTGAAAAACTGTACATTACAATCAAAGTTAGTTTAATCATCAGCCCTTAGGGCCCCATACGAAACTAACTCTTTTCATTCCAGATGTTCAGAAATGGTGTCTGATATTTCAAGGCAGCGATCGAGCAATCGTGAACTAAAGCGTTAGATACAACTATGAAGTTAATCAAAGACCGTAATGATGATGATTTACTTTTCAAGATGATATCTAAGTTACTTTGTACTTCATACTTAGAACAGTTGTTCAGGACCATTAAACAATAAGTTAACATACATGTAACTTCATATCCTCCTTTATGCAATGCTTTCATAGAACAGGGCATATTTTTTCACCTGCATTCATAGAACAGGACATATAGTTTCACCTGCATTCATAGAACGGGACATATAGTTTCACCTGTACTCATAGAACGGGACATATAGTTTCACCTGCATTCATAGAACAGAACATTTTATTTCACCTGCATTCATAGAATTGGACATATAGTTCCACCTGTATTCATAGAACGGGACATATAGTTTCACCTGCATTCATAGTACATGGCATATAGTTTCACCTTCATTCACAGAACGGGACATATAGTTTCACCTTTATTCACAGAACGGGCCATATAGTTTCACATGCATTCATAGAACAGGACATATAGTTTCACCTGCATTCATATAACAGGACATATAGTTTCACCTGCATTGAAGGCATTGAATCATTGGAGTCCAGTATGTTCTGTGTCTTGAGGAGCATTTGTCCACTTATCACCAAATTTGGTCATAATGTGGATGGGCATTATATATGGCATAAGTTAAATCAAGCCATATTGCCTAGGTCAGTTGCAGACATTTGAATCTCTGGCAATGACAGAGAGGTACATTTGGGTCTACAAGTCGGTAGATTGGGTTCAAAAGCGATAGAATTTCTTAATCCCTTTTATTTTGAAGTCAAAGACAATGATAGACATAATGTTAACAAAAACTTGATGGTTGTTCATATTTTTAGATATTCGGAAAATACGCATTAAATACGCCATAATTAAATTGGTTCAGAGTCTTGTCAAATATCGGTGTTTTACGTCTGGCTAGTGAAATCTCAAGTTTATATTAAGTAGAGCTCTTGATAATTCAATCAGACTGCCAAATAGGTCTAGAGTAGACGACTGCAAAATTGTGTATGTTAATTTTCGATTAGTAGGATGCCAATTAACAAAGAATGCTGAATAGTAGGATGCCGGTGGTTCTGAGTGCCGTAACTCAGCAACAATCTCGGCCTAGGTGTCAAGTTATTTGACAGGTTGTTTATTGCACCATTTTCTTAAAATGACAGATTATGCGGTATTTAGGCATGGTTGATATATATTGAGGGTTTTCAAATGAAATTTTAAGGCCAAAAATTGATCAGATTATTTTTGTCAAGAGCGGTAGTTTCCGTCACATGAGCAGTAGAGCGGTAGGGGGTCTCACATGCTGTTGATTTTACATACTGCCGGTAGAGTTCACATGTCTGCAATTGTAGATTATGGCCATTTGATTATAGAAATAACCTAATTTCAGTCTTGTACGATCAATAACTTTAGGAGTCTGTTAAATCATCACCAAATTTGATCAGAATGTGTATGGACATCATAACTTGGAAAATTTGGCACACAGCCATATTGCTCAAGTTACTCGAGAGTTATCACCCTTTGACTATAGAAACTCTCTAAAAAGGCATAAAATCCCTAAGTATGATAAACCTCCTCTTTGGCACTGCATAATTATAACCCTTTAATTGGGAAAATGTATTTAAAAAACCATATTTGTATTATTTGCAAGAGGTCTTAATTTCTATCTGATCCCAGTCACGTTTAAAAATGTTGAAAACCACTCGGTGAATCATTAAGGCTGGAATCTTTGTTTTTCCAAAGATTGAAAGAGCACAAACGAAAAGCAATTTTGTATGTACAAAGTTGAGCAATAAGCCAGCATTCTAAAATCTTGCATTCATTTCAACTTATTAATTGGCACCAAGTATGGGGAATTCCCTTTGAAACCAGATCATTATATACATTATGGGCATGCCTATTATACTTAAAATAATTTGAATACAAGATTTGAAATATGATCTCATTTAACAATTACCTTTTGAAACTCATGATCTTACACACAAGTAGTTTATGTATCAGAAATGAAGTCAAATAAATGCTTGATTTAAACATGTGTATATTTTGAATAAAAAAGTAAACAATAATCCACTACATGATATATAAATGCAATATACATCTTAAAGGAACTATTAATTCCATAAATTTAACCCATTTTAAAATAAATCATGAATAGGGGTGACTGTTTGTACTTTTGCTGCCCAGTATGACTGGGGTATTGGGGTAGGGATGACTGTTTTCCCTGTTTCTGCCTGTTATAATGGTGGTATTGGGTATGGTTGACTGTTTTCACTGTCACTGCCTGGTATGATGGGGCTATTGGGGGAGGTGTGACTTTTTTCCCTGTTGCTGCCTTGTATGATGGGGCTATTGGGGGAGGTGTGACCTTTTTCCCTGTTGCTGCCTGGTATGATGGGGGTATTTGGGTATGGGTGACTGTTTTCACTGTTGCTGCCTGGTATGATGGGAGTATTGGGGTAGGGGTGACTGTTTTCACTGTTGCTGCCTGGTATGATGGGGGTATTGGGGTATGGGTGACTGTTTTCGCTGTTGCTGCCTGGTATGATGGGGGTATTGGAGTATAGGTGACTGTTTTCACTGTTGCTGCCTGGTATGATGGGGGTATTGGAGTATAGGTGACTGTTTTCACTGTTGCTGCCTGGTATGATGGGGCTATTGGGGGAGGTGTGACTTTTTTCCCTGTTTCTGCCTGGTATGATGGGGGTATTGGGGGAGGTGTGACTTTTTTCCCTGTTTCTGCCTGTTATAATGGTGGTATTGGGTATGGTTGACTGTTTTCACCGTCACTGCCTGGTATGATGGGGCTATTGGGGGAGGTGTGACTTTTTCCCCTGTTGCTGCCTGGAATGATGGGGCTATTGGGGGAGGTGTGACTTTTTTCCCTGTTTCTGCCTGGTATGATGGGGGTATTGGGGTATGGGTGACTGTTTTCGCTGTTGCTGCCTGGTATGATGGGAGTATTGGGGTAGGGATGACAGTTTTCACTGTTGCTGCCTGGTATGATGGGGCTATTGGGGTATGGGTGACAGTTTTCGCTGTTGCTGCCTGGTATAATGGGGGTATTGCGGTAGGGATGACAGTTTTCACTGTTGCTGCCTGGTATGATGGGGGTATTGGGGTATGGGTGACTGTTTTCACTGTTGCTGCCTGGTATGATGGGGGTATTGGTGTAGGGATGACTGTTTTCACTGTTGCTGCCCGGTATGATGGGGGTATTGCGGTAGGGATGACTGTTTTCGCTATCGCTGCCTGTTATAATCGTGGTATTGGGTAGGGATGACTGTTTTCGCTGTCGCTGCCCAGTTTGATGGAAGTATATGGGTAAACACCAATGCAAATTAGTTTTTTTTTTCGAATTTTAAATGGGAAGTTGATAAATGTACATGTTTCTTTAAATTTAGTAAATTTTTAATTTTACATTTAATACTTGCAATAAAATTATGTTCTTAATAATCTGACCAACATATAAGCTAGTTTTTTTATGAACAATGTTAATTTTTTTTGCCATTTTAATTTTTAATTAATTAAAAAGCTATTATTGCTTGCTGGTGTATTTTATATTAGATACATGACTAAAAATTATTTTAATATAATTAATTTTTACATGTTGTAATTGGTATTTTTGCCAATGATTTCAACTAAAATTGGACATGAAATGACGTGTTTAAAAATAATATGGGGTGTCATATAAGTAATTGTAGGTCATATACTTTAAAGAAGAAAAGCTGAAATTGAGATAAAGATGACCAATAAGTAATTATTTTACAATATACTGAAAATATATGGTACCAGGTCTAATAAATTTGAATGGCAAATAAGAAATATGATTTGTATGTAAAGAAAGACCTACACACATGCACTATAAATGATAACATACATAACAGTTACTATGCTTAAATGCTTCCTTTTTGACAGATGTATATATAGACATGTACAAGATTGTTTAAATTCTGAACCGTAAAGTAAATTTCAATGGCAAATAAGAAACTATGATTTCAATGTAAATAATTGATCCTCTCCAGTATATGGTTAACAGCCAATGAAGTGGGATGGGTTAAATATTGTGTTTAAAAAAGAAAGTAGACCTTTCTGAATTAATAGTTTACATTTTGTCAGCAACATGATGAACATGAAATATTTTTTTTGATTTTATGTGCCTTGCTGCTGGACTCTTATAAACTAAGTTTAAAACATCAAGCTATGGATAGTGATAGGGAGAGTGAGAGACTGTTTTCACTGCGGCTGTCCCGGGTGATGGGGGATATAGGGGTCAACAGATGGATGATAAGAAGGAGGAGGAGAACACATTTGAGGATTGAGACTATGCGCAATGTTGGTGGCTTGTTAAGTGATATAAATATAACTTCATACATATTTGGCAGTCAGAGTGAAGGCACCTCAACACCTGGGATGGAATCTGACACTGACCTTTTGTGTTGTGATAACAGGAAACATGTGGCTCTTAACTGGGCAACCTGGCAGTATGGAAAGCCAAATCTGCTGGTGTTAAAGAATGAGCTCACTCCTCCTCAACACTGCTACTTACAGAGACTTAGAGGTGACTGCCCACTGCCAGCAGTACAACCAGAAGGACCTGATGATGTTCTAGATGGGGAAGGGAGAATAATATTAACTAATACAAGAGTCAAATACCAGGACATTGCACAGCAACGAAGTGAATCTGGTGAAATAATAAGACATGGCCCATCAATGTCACATGATGAAAGGATTGACATAGTCAATGGATACCATTGTAGCAAACTGCCAGAAGAATGCGAGTTCATGTTCCACAGACCACGCCCTGGACACTGGCCAAGACCTGAAACATTGGCCAGTGCCAGGGAGACTGGAGTATTCTTAGTGCCACAGGGCTACACAGAGAGCCCATCTAAACAATCATTGTGTAGATCTAATGCATTAATGATCCCTTCAAAGTTAACAAGTTACCCTTATTCAAAATGGCAGTGGAGGTTTTCAACTTCGTTAATGGAACGGTTATTAATGTTTGATTTTAACACTGTTCAAGTGAAGGTATATACACTGACAAAAATATTGAGAAAAACGTGTTTCAAACCTTGGTTTGATGAGAGATTCAGCACATTTCATATTAAAACAGCAATGCTATTTACAATAGAAAACTATCCTACAGAAATATGGAGGGAAAACAAGATTGTGAAATGTGTGTGTCTACTTCTGACAACACTGAAAAGATGGTTAAAACAAAAATACTGTCCCCATTTCACAATATCTGGAGTTAATCTGTTTGTTGGAAAGTTGCATAATTGGGAACTTCCAAACCTATGCAGCATTATTTCACATCTCATCAACACAAAACTGCAGTGTTTATTTTGCACTCATATGGACAATATTGATGTGAGATTGCTTCAATGCTCAAATCTTGAAAATGTATCATATGAGCATGTGGGCACAAGAACCCAAAACTGTAGTGTTGTTCTACAGAAAGTACTGTTTGATGAATTAGATAATTTGACTTCTGTTTTAGATAGATTGATAACGGATTATTCAGCTGATAACATTGGAAGGCACTTTTTTATTCTACAGAGTATGTCTGATTCCTCAAGTGATCTTGAACAGGAAGTAGTATCTCTGATGACCCCATTCCTATGTAGCACCCTTGCTTCCATGCTGGCTTCAAGGTGCATCTATCTGGGACAACCAATCACACAGGATATCTTCAACTGGTACCAGCGGTCTCTTGACTCAGACCTTATGTCCAGTAGGTTGAAATTTGCCTCCATGTTGTACTGCAGAGGGCAGTATGAGGAAGCTGCAGAAGTACTGACTTACTGTGAAGGGCTCCTGAGACCAGAAGTGTGCCAATGTTGTAAACATGGGAGGAAATGCCTTCAACCTATCACTGAGTATAAGAAAAAGTTGATAGTCAACTCAAACACAGAGATGCTGAAGAAATACACAATGATGTGTATATCCTTCACAAAGGAAGAAGTAAACTGTATTCCACAACATCTTGCATTTGAAATGCTGTTAGGTATAGAAGGTAAAGACAGATTACCATCTGAGATGTGGGAGAACAATGTAGTCACTGACTGTATCCCATTCCTTTACTACTTACAGCATCTCACATACTGGGAACTACACCAACCCCAGAGAGCACAAACAGCCCTACATAACCTACATGTGTATACAATGGGGACGGAACACGGCCATATTGACACAGCCCACAATATGCTGGGCCACTGCTTTGAACTTCAGAACAGGCAGGACCTGGCTTGGATGTGCTACAACAGATCAATGGTAATCTATGACAGAGACAATGTCTCCATCTGGCATGCAGCCAGAATCCTTAATCAGTTTTTACAAAGCTGATATCCACATTGACACAGCCTTAACCATTCTTAGACTTGAGTTTCATAACATGCAATGCTTGGATGTGCTACAGCAGAATATTGAAGATACATAACGGAGACAATGTCTCAATTTGGCATGTTGCCAAAACACTCAAAAAGTTTTTACATTCAAACATAACTGCTACTTTTAAACGTGTTATTGCACTGCCTTAATGTGTTATTTCATCACTTACCGGTAATACATGTTTACAGATGTAAAACTTTATTTTGTTTGTGTGTTCTAATTATCAGAAACCAGATTAAATAGTGAAAGATGAAAAACAACAATTGCATATTGTTCACTTATTTCTAAGAAAAAAATGTTGCCACAAAAAGAAGTCTTTAAACAGACAATATAATATTGTGGGTAGATGACGTTAATGTTCTAAAGTGGTGAACACTCTCTTGTGCATAGACTAAATATTGACAATCAAAAATTATAAGACAGTACAAGATCTCATTGAAAATACACCAAGCGGTAGTAGAGTGTACTAGTACACTCTGTCATGTGACAAGATGTATCAAGTTTTAGAGCAATCTCTCTTAAATTGTAGAAGTCGCTTGCTCCAGAAACTTCAATAATAATCTGTGAATAAATCTAGGTTAAGGGCACATTTCTCTTACATGACTTTGCTGAAACTGATTGAACATTTATTGAGCACTCGAACCCAAGGTGAGCAAGTGTACAAAACATAGAAAAAACTCTCCTAAACTGTGGAAGTAGTTTGCGCCACTTTGTCACATTATAGCCGTAAATGTGTAGATCAACTACAAGGGCAAGTTAAATTAAACCACATTGCCGCAATTTATGAGACCAATGTCAGACACTAATATACTTCATGGTGAGCCTGTGTACTAAGTTTCAGACCATCTCTTATAATCTGTGGAAATAAACCTAAAAAACCTATATTGTATTAAAGTGACTCAGTTATAGGGCCATGCCTCTAAAACGAATTGGTCATGCAACTAACACAAATGTTCAAGGCACTTGTTTCTTTGTAATTTGTTGCAACAAGTTTCAAAACAATCCATTCAATCTGTTCGCAGAAGTAGTTTGCTCAACAAATGTTTGCAACAACGTAAGGCCGACAAACTGAAATGCTAACTGCCAAACAGATAAACACGCCCACCCACACGTGCGGTAATGCGCACCCACACGTGCGAACGCCCCCCCAAACACACACAGACACGCACACACGCACACACACATACACACACTTTTGCCTTTCACTGACCTTCACATATGAGGCACTTATAATGCAATTGTTTTGTCTAGATGTTTTAAAATGTGAATGGCCAAATGTTATCACAGGTTTGATTTGAAAATGAAATACCACATGTACATTGATTTCTTTTGATACTGTATGATTGGTCAATAAGTACAAAATGTCTCTTGAATAGAATTTTTGTGAAGTATCTGAACTCATGATCAATCCTGTAGTAATATTAGTAAACCATTAAAAAGACAAAACTTTTCATAAGTTAATGACACAGCAATGATGACTAATTTACAACTAATTCATAATAAGCATCTAAAGCTATCTGATAACCAATTTTAAAGCACTCAGTATATAACCCCAAGTTTAGATAGCTACTTGTATAATAGCCAACTGCACGTAAAGTGACATAATTTTCCTGCTTAATGTAATCTAGCCTGTATTTGTCTTAATCTTGGTGTAAGATTATGCTTGATTTTCCATAGATCTACATTGTATTGCATTGCTTTCAAACAAAGGTTGTTGTGTTTTCAAAAATGACTGCCATACATTTAAACATAATATTTGATTCACACGGCGATATACTTAATTCTAATACTAATACATTCATTTGTTCTAAATCACATTAAAGAGTTCATGATTGGTAATTTGCATTGTTTGCTAAAACTGGTCATACTCCACCTTGTATAAAGCGTTTAAATGTACAACGAAAAGGTAATTCTTACATATTCTTACTTAAAACAGGTTGACTTATGATAATTGGAATGACACTAAGTCACCCGATGAAATGTACTGCAAACATATATATATAGTTTTCAATGTTAGTTGCACATGGTCCATGTTAGTAATTGCAGCATACTAAGTGAAGCAATGATCAAGTACATTGATTTTTTAGTCGCCTGACTAGGCGACATATAGGGGTTAAGGGGTTACTTTTGTCCGCGGCAGTGGTGGTCGAGTCCCGTTTTCACTCGTCCGGGGCATATCTCGTAAATTATGAGTGGTATCATCTTCAAATTACATATGTAGATAGATCTCATGGAGGGCAAGTGCATTGCTTAAGAACTGTTACTCTTGCTTTCATATTTTCAGAGTTATTGCCCTTGGTTAATTTTCATGTTTTAAGTTTTGTCCAGGCCATATCTTGTAGAATATAAGAGTTATCAACTTGAAACTTCATATCGCGGGCTTAGCGCAAAACGGTTGTAACTGACTTTTTTTCCAAAAGTGATATTTTCATATTTTTTAACCTTTTTTACAAGCCTCCATAATATCCCAAAAAAATAGCTCTGTAATAAGGATAAATATATATAAAGCCATATTTGTCAAAAGTTTGTATCTGAAAATGGCAATTTATTTTAGCGCAAAACGGTTGTAACTGCACTTACAACTGTTTTGCACAGAAAACTTTGAATCAATAAACCATTTGGATGGGATGTAACTCCAATATCATGATGACATCATTGATTACATCATGATTATTTAACATTGTTTTTGAGGAGAGACAGTCATATTGATGAAAAATGATTTGTTTTTAAAATAAACTCCCAATAAAATGAAAAAAATGCATGTTTAAACATCACAACTACGAATAATATCTCATGTTTTATTCCTTTAGTCCTATTTATTCATTTATATTAATAATGTGTATGATATACTGTCCGATAAGATTAAAAAGTCATATATTTAGGAAAAAGAATTGAAGAATTTGATAGTATCTTTAGGCTCTTGCTTAAGAAAAAAATATGATTAGGAAGGTAAATTTAAGTTTAAAATTAAATATCCCTTTTTAGAATTTTATTTAGTTTTCTGTGTAAAGTTCGGACATGATTTTAAAACAGGAAAAGAATGTGTGTGTTTTACAAGAATATTGTTTCTCTTAGTAGTTTTTATTTGTAAATATTAATTATTTATTTATATTTTGTGGGCTGTTTATGGTAAAATAAGTTTGCATGTTAAAATTTTATATTTTGGCAATATTGACATGTTTTGTACACAGAATCATAACTTTTATAAACTAATGAAAACCAAAGGCAATTGATCTAATTATTAAGGTACATCATTATTGGTGAAAACACAAATTAATTCCCCTACCAATTCTAGAATAATGTTATATACTTTAACTGAATATTTCGTATCCTATAACACGCTTATTTCCAGCGTAAAACTTTATCCTTGGAAGCTATTTTGCAACCGATTTTTTGCATTTCTTGACACTCTCCGAGTCAAAATTAAATTCCTTCTTTCTTTTTGTTCATGTGATATTCATGAGCTCTCGCTTGATTGAATGATCTTCAATAGCAAAAAAGTAGATCTATTGAAGTCATTTCGACATTCGTGAGTTCTGAAGATTGAATCAAATCTTATGGGTGAAATTCTGATGTTCATGAGCTATATAGTTTCATGCCATTCTGATGTTCATGAGCTATATAGTTTCAAGCCATTCTGATGTTCATGAGCTATATAGTTTCATGCCATTCTGATGTTCATGAGCTATATAGTTTCAAGCCATTCTGATGTTCATGAGCTATATAGTTTCAAGCCATTCTGATGTTCATGAGCTATATAGTTTCAAGCCATTCTGATGTTCATGAGCTATATAGTTTCAAGCCATTCTGATGTTCATGAGCTATATAGTTTCAAGCCATTCTGATGTTCATGAGCTATATAGTTTCAAGCCATTGTGGTGTTTATGACTAGCGAAGATCTAGTGAAGTCATTTTGATATTCAAGAACTCTGGTGTTTCAAGTCATGCTGATGATTTTGACTAGGAAGAAGTAGATCTATTGATCATTTGAATATTCATGAACTTCGTAGTCAAGTTCATGCTTGTGTTTATAAATTTCGAGAAGTACCTATGTAAAGTAATTCTGATATTCATGAGCTATACAGTTTGAAGTCATGCTGGTGTGTTTATGACTGGCGAAGAAGTAACTCAATTTAAGTCATTTTGGTATTCATAAGCTATGTCAGTTAAGCCATGCTGGTGTTTCTAACTGACTGGGTAGGCAGTATGAATAGTTGTAAAATAGTAGGTATTTGGTGTAACTATTATGATCATTCTTTTTGCATTATATTTTGTTGCAAAATATTAAATAATAATGTTTTAAGTACAATAAAAAATAAACATTTAAACTTAAAATTGGCCTATCATATTTAGTATAGAAATGATTGTCTATTAATATAGAATTGACTCAGATAACTTACAATATCATAACTTGATATTATAAACATTATATATTATATTTTGTATTTTTGTCATCATATTTGCAACTTGCATAACTTCAGTAATTTCTTAAGCAAACACTTAATTCTTATTTTTGACTGTTGTCACTACATTTTAGCACCTTTTTTGTTCTATAGTTTTGCTAATCATAAGAATAAGGCTTTAACACCTATGCAAGTTGTGATAAGCATATATTAGATCAAAGAAACAAAGATTATCTAAAGGAAACTCTTAATCCTTAGCCGAGTAAAACTCTTAAGATGACAGTGCCAGTTGTTGGCAACTTAAACTCAAATTTAGTATTTAAACCCATGACTTTCCAGTCCAGGTTGTCATTTAACCTTGGACAATAAACATCGGAAGTCTGATTTGGGTACTTGTCATCTTATAATATCACAGGGACGACCCCCTCTAGCAATCTTCGCTGTGCCGTCGTCGGGTTGTAGTCCGACACCGAAATAGCGTCATAAAATAATCATTGTCATGGTTGTCATGATGGTTACTACTGGTCACTACTACAAGTAACTACTGGATAAAAAATAGATAGAAATCAGATCTGATGGAAATCATTCTAATTTTCATAAACTAAGTTAATGGAAATCATGCTGGGGTTAATGATTTTTTTCGAATGGATCGAAGTTATTCTGAAATTCATGAGCCAATTAGATGGAAAACATGCTGGGGTTAATGATTTGTTTAAGAGTAGATGGAAAGTATTCTGATATTCATAAGCCAAGTAGATGGAAATCATGTTTGGGTTAATTATTTGAGAAGATTGAAGACATTCTGATATTCATGAGCAAAGTAGATGGAAATTATGCTGGGGTTAAAGATTTGTTTCGAGAAGATAGAAGACATTTTGATATTCATGAGCCAGTTAGAATGAAATTGTGCTGGGGTTAATTTGTTTAGAGTACCAGATGGAAGTAATTATGATATTCATGAGCTAACATGGAAATTGTGCTGGGGTTGATGACTGGTTTAAGAGTAGATGACAAGTATTCTGA
Organism: Mya arenaria; assembly: GCF_026914265.1. Lineage (NCBI taxonomy): Eukaryota > Metazoa > Mollusca > Bivalvia > Myida > Myidae > Mya > Mya arenaria. Next base: position 70,037,618 of record NC_069132.1, on the reverse strand, counting down.
TATTCATAAGCCAATTAGATGGAAATCATGCTGGGGTTAATAATTTCTTTCGAGAAGATGGAAGTAATTCTGATATTCATTAGCCATTTAGATGGAAATCATGCTGGGGTTAATAGATTTGTTGAAAGTAGATTGAAGTCATTCTGATTATCATGAGCCAAATAGATAGAAATCATGCTGGTGTTAATGATGTTTAGTGTAGATGGAAAGTATTCTGATATTCATTAGCCAAATAGATGGAAATCATGCTGGTGTTAATGATGTTTAGTGTAGATGGAAAGTATTCTGATATTCATGAGCCAAATAGATAGAAATCATGCTGGTGTTAATGATGTTTAGTGTGGATGGAAAGTATTCTGATATTCATGAGCCAAATATATAGAAATCATGCTAGTGTTAATGATGTTTAGTGTGGATGGAAAGTATTCTGATATTCATTAGCCAAATAGATAGAAATCATGCTAGTGTTAATGATGTTTAGTGTGGATGGAAAGTATTCTGATATTCATGAGCCAAATAGATAGAAATCATGCTAGTGTTAATGATGTTTAGTGTGGATGGAAAGTATTCTGATATTCATGAGCCAAATAGATAGAAATCATGCTAGTGTTAATGATGTTTAGTGTGGATGGAAAGTATTCTGATTATCATGAGCCAAATAGATAGAAATTATGCTAGTGTTAATGATGTTTAGTGTGGATGGAAAGTATTCTGATATTCATGAGCCGAATAGATAGAAATCATGCTAGTGTTAATGATGTTTAGTGTGGATGGAAAGTATTCTGATTATCATGAGCCAAATAGATAGAAATCATGCTAGTGTTAATGATGTTTAGTGTGGATGGAAAGTATTCTGATATTCATTAGCCAAATAGATAGAAATCATGCTAGTGTTAATGATGTTTAGTGTGGATGGAAAGTATTCTGATATTCATGAGCCAAGAAGATGGAAATCATGCTAGGGTTAAGGATTTGTTAAGAGTAGATGGAAAGTTCTGATATTCTTGGGGCAAGTAGATGGAATTTGTGCTGAGTAAAGCAGTACTGGAAGATGGAAGTCTGATATTTATGAGCTTTGGAAATATCTTAGCCCTTAAATGATTTCATCGGGATATGATGTTTTGGTACCGGATTTGGTCATTGTCAATTTTAAAATAGCTTTCATTTATTACCTATGATTTTACTAAATGATTATTTTAAATTTCAAGTTCTTGTATATTTTGTACAGATTGATGGTCATTATAAGAGCTGATATGTCATGAGAATGCTATGATGACTTATAAAAATGTTTCTGGATATCATTTTAACTTAAAAACTAGAAATAAGAAATATACATGCATATCTTAATTAGTGAATGAAATTGCTATTTTTATCACAATTGTACTTACAAAATGCTGATATTCATCATTAACAGTTTGAATTAAGCTGATTATTAACTTAAAATATGATGTTGAAGATAACTGCAGTATATATTGTTGTTGTTTAAATAAATTTATTATTTAATTGTCTTTCATATATATAATAATTTAATTGTTTTTTATGTATTATAAATGTGATATTAAACTAAAATTTTACCCAAACCCCTGTTTGTGCTAAGTATATTAACAAAAATATTCATAGAATATAAGATGTTCTATACACAACTAAATTTTCAAAAAAAGTGGAAAATATCATAGCTATTATCCTCAGTTGATGTATTTAAGTATAATTTACATTGCAAGTAATGGTGCTTTAAAGTCAAATATCTTAAAGCTGTCAAAGAAATTTTAATAAAAAAGATTCAGTTACAACCCTTTTGCGCAAAATGTATTTAGAAATATCTTCAATTTTTCAGGCAAAACAGTTGTAACTGACTGTTACAACCCTTTTGCGCAAAAATAAATTTAGAAAATTCCTCATTTTTTTGTGCAAAATGGTTGTAACTGACTGTTTTACAAATATCTCTTTTAGAAATTGAATGCAAAATGTTATTGTGATTTATTCATGAAAAGTACACAAATATAAAGCTTTAATAAAAAAAAACAAAGTGAAAATGATAGGAACTAGGAAAATAAATCAGTTTTTATGCTCTCCTGAACAATTTTAAAAATGTCAGTTACAACCGTTTTGCGCTAAGCCCGCGATATGTAGATAGATTTCATGGAGTGCATATTAACAGTAACTCTTGCTTTCTTAGTTTTAGAGTTATTTCCCTTTGTTAGTTTTCATGCTAAAGGCTCACTTAATAAATATTTCTTGAACTTGTTACATAAATATGTGTATTTTATGACAACTTAAAACAGATTATATGTATACATTAAGGTATACTGTTCGTTACTGTTCGTTTTTTTTCCAGTTTGAAGTGGCAGCTTATGCCTGTGTTCCGAATTTCTTCTATCTGGCGGTCACCCTGCTGTTTGGACTCATCGTTGGCATCTTGGCAAAGTTCAGCTTTGGACGAGCTCTCATTCTGAAAGTAAGTAGTCTTAAGCTGTAAGTACACTGTGCAGCATGGCGTAAAGCTGCAACTTTGTGTTGGATTAGCTCAAATTAAGCATGAACGATTAGAGGAGTTCTATTTGACACATTTTTTGAAATACAGCACTGTCAACATTCCCTGTCTAAGGTAGATATTAAGCAATTCATTTCTTACCTTGTGTGTGTTTTAAAGGAAAGGGTTAAGATGTTGTCTTAGAATACAACCTAAATTTACAGCGAATGAAATTGCAGATAGGCAATCATTAAGTTTCAGGCTCAACCTTTAACTATCACAGGTGTTTAAAATCCGATTTTGTGTGGACAATGTGTCGGCAAATGAGGTTGTATTCTAAGTTCTTTAGATGACCTGAATTTGCAACGTTCACTCTGACCAATTTTTTCATAAAGATTTATATGCATGTCATCAAACTATTATGTAATATTGGTTTTATCATCGTTGGAATTGTTGTCGAAGATCTTAAATTAGTTTTTAAAATTTGTATACCCATGTTGCCAGAGACATATGCACTTGTATAGCAAAGCCCATAATGATCTCCAGCTTTTATAACTATTGAGTCAGATCCCTGTTTTTACTGAAAGAAAAATACTTGGTTAGTCAGCTGTATTTATATCCTATCCTATGTATGTATAGATAGTACTCATGTAAAAATATGTTATGATTAAGGCTGGTCATTAATTAATTCATTTTCTTTCCACAGTATCCACACATATTTACCTTTGGTGTGTTCAAACAAGGAGGACCTTCAAAGAAACAGGTAAGATGTGATATTGGTAGCCAATGAGGGATAAGATCATTTCAGTGATATAGTTATAGAAACATAGGGTCATAGTGAATATGACTATATATCCAATAAATTAAATGTTTCCTTATCTTGTGCATTACGAAGGTAGAAAATTAATAGTTGAGTTCAAATTCATTATAAAATACATCCATTTACAAGGCCTCACGTGTATAATATGCAAGTTATAGAGTGAAGGTTTGGGCCTAGATTCCGTCTAATGAAATCAGAGCCTGCCTAACTATAACGTTTATTATGCCACAATTAATAAAGAGTTCAAATGAACTATCTTATAAAAATGGCGACATGAACCTGTTTTTAAGCTTCTCCTGTGGTCATATTTTTTACATTTTTCATGTTGGTCGGATAACAGGACATTATTCAATGATGATTATGATGATGATGATGATGATGATGATGATGATGATGATGATGATGATGATGATGATTTGTTTCATGTCTGTTGGTGAGAAATGTACATGTAGTAAATCTATCAGGTAAGTTAGTTAGCATGGGTAACCAGAGATGTTTCCCTTCTTTGGACAGACTGTCTGTGGCATTTATCTTCAATTTTATTTGGTGAAAAAAATATTACACCATGATTTATCAACATTTAACACCGATCCTTGAACAGTTTCCAAAGATTGATTAATGTTGTATTGTTGTGAGGGTCAATTTTGAATGTAGAACATGACCTCACATTAATCGTAGCTTTCTGGTCTGTCATGCTTATCAATATATAATGCTCATAGAGTTTGCCTTATATCAGAAGGACCACGGCTGTAACTTCATTAGAATGTGCAGCAATGTCCCTTATATTGGCTGATCTGGTTGTCGAAATTTATAACATTTTTTTTTTACTATTAAAATAAGATTGTTGGACAAGAGTTGTTATCTCTCTGGTGTTCTCTTGTAATAAAAAACTGATTGGTGATTCCCCAACAGATGGAGACAGGAACATTTAGCATCACAGTGGTCGGCAAGGGTTGGAAGGAAAAGCTTCCTGATGCCGACACAGAGCATGACACAGCCCCTGACACCCAGATGATTGTGCGGGTGTCGGGCCCGGAAGCGGGATATGTTGCCACGCCCATTGTAATGGTTCAGTGTGCCTGTACTCTGCTGAAGGAAATCTCCCAAGACAAATTTAGGTATGATTAAAGCTGTGTTCTAACTACCAAATGAGCAGTACCACAATTTATGCAACTGTTTAGATATATTAGAAATGATAAAAAGTATCGAAATCAATGGTTCTTATAAAGGATACAGAGATTCATTTGAAAGAAAGGTGCATATGACACGATTTGTCTACCTTATGAGACTATCGTTGATCGCTGTAAATATTTTAGGACCCACCAGTCACTTAACATTTGTGCATTTTAGCTATTAAATACACCGTTACAATCTTGTTTTTAATTAAGGGGGAAGTTCAAATATTGTTGTATTTTTTAATATTTTATTTTCTAAGACAAAGCAAAAAGTAAAAAGTAATAAAATCTTGTAATTTCTATACATACTATTTTTATATACAGGCTAATAGATGCCATTAAGACCTTACAAGAGATTAGTTTGTTATGTATTTTAAATATCTTTCAGGGGTGGTGTGTACACAACAGCCATGCTTTTCCGAGAAACAAGTCTGATTGAACGACTCATCAAAAACAACATCAAGTTTGAAGTTGTGAAGGAACAATTCTCACTGTGAACAATAGATGGGCCCAAATTATTGTCCCTTTGTGAACAATAACTGGGCCAAAATTATCGTCCCTCTGTGAACAATAGCTGGGCCCAAATTCTGGTCCCTCTGTGAACAATAGCTGGGACCTCAATATCAACACTAGTTTTATCTTGCCCATCTAATGTCATTCGCCATGACATAAGTGAGAATTTTGTATGTAAACTTCTTTTTATACAAGCTATGACATGCCTTTGTGTAAAAAACAATGAAGAGTATGTATATAATACTTAAGTAAAATAACTGAGCCTCTTTGGATTGATAAGTCATAATTTGTAAAGCTTTCTCAACCTGTACTTTGAGGTACACTATAAGGTACCTGTATACTATTATATGTATATACTATATATAATTATACTAATATATGTGATATTAACTATCTGTATATTCTAGTATTTTTTGCAATCAAAAGTCAAACCGTAATTCAAAAGCTTTCTGATTATTTACCTTGAGTTATGATATAAGCTACCTGTACATTCAAATAATATGGGCAATCAAAAGTCGTTATTCAAAAGTTTTCTTAATCTACATTGTTTAAGTAACACTATTTACTACATGTATATTTTTGATAAAGCCAAAGATAATTGCTAGTATATACATGTAATAAGTCACATGATAATTATGATGTAAGTGGAAAACACAGAGTCCCAGTTTTCTGTGGCTAAAAATAGAATGGAGGCACCCATGTGTGACAAGTATTTAATTTAATATAAATGTACATTTAAGTAAGTGTTTCAATAATGTGTATCTTATTAGTTTAATTGAAGATTGGATGCACACTTGTGTATAAACATGTTAATATTATTCGTTTGTTATTGTGAATAACTGAAACATATTAAATAACATGCCCAAACCCTGAAAATAGCAATTCAGAATAGCAGAAGACCTGATTGATATCAACCATTTGGCTTATAAGAATTATTTTTCGGTAGTATAACTTCGATATATACACACAAAATGCATAGTGTCAAATTTTACATTGTTTTCTTTGTATAAGGTAGGAACATTATTGTTGTAATTCTTTGCATTGAACATTGCTTCCTTATTTGTACATGTATTCGTTTGTTTATTACTGTATATGACTTTCTAAATAACGATTGTTCTTACTTTTACATTTATTAGCTTATTTGTGACTTGCAACTGTTGATGTATCGCTACAAAGAATATAAAAGAAAACAGTTCTTATTGTTTCAGTTTATGAACAAATGTAATTTAATAGCATGGGTTGGAATCAGAGTTGACCATGACTTGAAAACATGTTTTAGCTAGTTGATCATTTTGAAGGTATTAACATTTAACTTATATCGCACATGAAATTGGCAATATGCACACACTCGCCAGATACAACATATTCGATTATACTGGCTTTGAAGTCAAACAAATGCTTTCAACGTATAAACCCTACCAGCCACTCACAAAAAAAATAACTCTTACCGAAATACATATTGAGATATGACCCTTGATCAGCTGTTAAATAGAGAAATGCACTTGTTTCTACTATATAAACTACTACATTATTATGGCTTTATAATACATTATTTACGCTCGCGAATCATGCCATGAAGATCTTGTAGCAACTCACATGGCATAATACTTTGACTGAAATACAATGTTGAGTTATGACCCTTGATCTGCTGTTAAATAGAAGAATGGTTTTGCACCCGCTTGGAGTGCACTTGTCAATAGTATATAAATTACTACATTGCTATTATTTATCATACATTATTCTAGCTGCTCAAAAATCATGCAATGAAGATCATGTAGCAAATTACAAGACACAAAACTCTGACTGAAAAACATGTTGAGTTATTCCCTTGATCTGTGTTAAACGGGATAAAGCGTTTTGCACCCACTTGAACTGCACTTGTTTATCATATATTAATAACTACATTGCGATTGTTTATTCTTGCTCGCAAATCATGCAATGAAAATCGTGAGGCAACTTACATGACATCTTACTCTGACTGAAATAGAAGTCCAGTTATTTCCATTGATTAACCCTGCCAGCCACTCACAAAACACACAACTCTGACTGAAATACAATGTTTAGTTATGACCCTTGATCAGCTGTTAAATAGAAAAATGGTTTTGCACCCGCTTGGCGTGTTTTGTATGTAGTAAATACATTACTACATTGCTATGTCTTTATCATACATTATTCCTGTTCACCAATCACGCAAGGAAGACCATGAAGAAACTTACAAGACACCTAACTCTGACTGGAAAACATGTTAAGTTGTTTCCCCTGATCAACTTAACGAACAGAAAAACATCGACAACTGCTTGCAATACTCTGGTCTATACCCTTTAATATTACATTGTCATACTGCTTACCCAAACATTGTTGCATGAAGTTATACATTCTACTCGTTGCATGGGAGACGAAAGCTTTAAAACGGAAATGTGATCAAATATCTTCAAAATGACAGAGTTTTCGAAACCTCTTGGGCGTAACGCTACGGGATTTCTGACATGTTTTTCCCAGCGTTTTTAACACGTGCGCTTACTATTTGAATTTAAAATCAACACCTTTTTAAACTTTAAATACCAAAATGTAAACTTGAACCATTTTAGAGGGGTAGAACGTTGACTGAATGATACTGCACATTCTTGTGAAACATTATATACATGCACTGAGGTACACATATTATTCACTGTTGGCCTGGGACGGCACATAATATTTACGAAAATTTGTACTAAGAGGGCTTTTTTAATTAACATTTGAAACATGATCTATTTTTTTTCCTGGTTTCTAGCTAGGCCAAGGTTGGCGCTTAAGGCCGTGGTCTCATCCGACCCGCGTAGGCGCAGCGAGGGGTCCATGCAGATATAGGGGTTGAACATGGCCATCCGCAGGTTGGCCGCGCGCACTACGCTAGTGATTTTTAGCTACCTGACCCCCCTCTTTTTATTAGCATTAATTTTCTGACATTTAGAAAAAAATGGACATGCAATGTTAAGTCTTGGTCAGCGATGTTTTGTCAGGACTATCGCGTGGCTGGTGTGTGAGTGGTACGTGGGGTACGTAGTTTTTTTCCGTTATTTGCTGGGTATAAGCTGGAGAATAGAACCGAGTGCAACCCACGTAGCAACCACGTACTTCCAACGCACTGACCACTTGATCACCACTGCCCCCTTTGTCTTGCCTGCGTAGCACCTGCGCGCCAGGTACTACTCAAGTAAACTAAAAAAAATGCATTTTCTTCGTAGACCGTACGCAGGTGATGTGACTGCTCGCAGGTACAATTTACACACGTGTGCGCTACGCCAACGTGGGTCGGATGAGACCAAAGCTTACCTGACAGTCAAAGAAAACGAACCTATAACTTAATTTGGAAAATATATTTCTAATCTTAACGCGTTTCATTTCCATTTATTTTTTTAAATGTCTGGAACTAGTTTTAATGGTTAAGCGATTCATTTCAATATGATTGCTACGATTTTGCAAATGTCTGTCACTATTCATAATAGTAAATCGTTTAATTTCCATATATTTTCAAATGTATGGAACTATTTTAATTGTAGAGCGATTAAGTTTCCAACTATTTTAATGGTAGAGCAATTAAGTTTCATATATTTTCAAATGTATGGAACTATTTAATGATAGAGCGATTAAGTTTCATGTATTTTCAAATGTATGGAACTATTTTAATGGTAGAGCAATTAAGTTTCATATATTTTCAAATGTATGGAACTATTTTAATGGTAGAACGATTAAGTTTCATATATTTTCAAATGTATGGAACTATTTTAATGGTAGAGCGATTAAGTTTCATATATTTTCAAATGTATGGAACTATTTTAATGGTAGAGCGATTAAGTTTCATATATTTTCAAATGTATGGAACTATTTTAATGGTAGAGCGATTAAGTTTCATATATTTTCAAATGTATGGAACTATTTTAATGGTAGAACGATTAAGTTTCATATATTTTTAAATGTATGGAACTATTTTTAATGGTAAAGCGTTTCCAAATATTGACTTAATGTTTTTGAAACCTTTTTTGCAGAAAAATCAACACAGTCAAAATACAAAAGTCAAAACTGAGGAAGAATATTGTTATTGGAATTGGATTTATATAGTATTTTGATAGATAATCATTATACAAAATGTTTTGCAGTGGGACAGTCCTGTTCAGAAAAACCCACTAATACTGATTTAGTAGCTACTAGGAACTACTTAGAGCTACCAAGAACTACTTAGAGTTACTAGGAACTACAAAGAGCTACTAGGAACTACTTAGAGCTACTAGGAACTACAAAGAGCTATTAGGAACTACTAAGAGGTACTAGAAACTACTTAGAGCTACTAGGAACTGCTAAGAGGTACTTTAAAAGCACTATGGAATATAACAATGAAAGGAAATAAATGTATATGACAATACTTGAAATTCAGAAAGGAAGTTTATTCTCAAGTTGTTCCATGTATCTTCATATTTATAGAAAAACTGCCCATGAGAATCTTCGATGATAGGTTGTCATATCAAGTTGTTCTTAGAAAAGTGGTCTCAATAAAGGTATATTCAGAACAAATTTATGTTGATGAACTTGTAAAAATTAAACTGAAAATAAAGCATCTCGTATTTTATTTATCTGAAACTTATATATTTGTTTATTTAAATTTGATATAATTTCATCGGGTTGTGTACTTTTGATTGCGTATAATAGCGCAGGAGTGACGACAACAACATGCGAAACGTCCAACAGCTCAATATCAGACACGAACAAATTATACTGTACACAATACCACCCAAAAATATTATGAATAGTTTAACATTAAGTTCATCTATTAATAAAAGAGTTTTAAATAACATCATGGAACGAAGCTGTTATGACAATATTCCAGAATTAATGCATATTCAAGTAAAATAACATGTATTAGAAAACATATTTATATACAAATGGAGAGTTTAAGTTATACTATAGACTACCTTTTGGGTGATTTAATTACTTAACTAGTTTAATTGGTGTAGATATTTGTGTTTTTAAATTAATTTGTAACCTTTGTACATTTATAAAAAGTACATATAAAACATATTTTGATCATCCATACTCCTTATAGATCTATGAAATATACAACAAATGGATTCATAATATTAATAATTAACACAGAGACGGTTTGCTTATTCATTTCCCCACTCAAACATAACACAATATAATAAAGGGACATCACTTGTATTACATGCAAGATTACTATTCAACTTGGTTACTTACCTTACTTTGGACTCATTAGCGTACCTTTTGGGCAATTTGGTATTTATCGGGCTCTTTTATGCAGTATGCTACGGTACAAGAGTCATCCTCATTTCCGTTGCGCATTTGAAAAAGTTTGAAAATATACATCGACTTTGGTTTATGCGCGAGTATATTATCTAGAAATGTGTAATATTCATGATTGCAACTTGGTTGTCTAGAACCATCATGTCCATCATCAGGGTAGTCAGTCATCTCAGTACTTGTGTACTGGGAGAAGCAGTCATTGAAACAGTATTTATTGTTCAGAGAGCATTTGAGCGCCACCTCGCTGGGCAAAAGGGGCACACTGGACATGGCTGTTGACCTACCGATAAGCTAAATATTATGCAACAGTGATACCATGGTGGTTTGGGGTCCACTTGGGTCAGGAGTAAAGCCATGTAATTACTGACCATTCAAAGGTACTAGATACCAGATGGTCCATAAAACGGCAAATATAGTATTTCCCCAAAACAGGCATAGGGTTTTAAATGCGAGCTAGTATGAAGCCGATAATACATTATTTGTTATTGAAATAATAAACGCAACAATCGTGTAGCTGTATTATCTTTGTTTCCCCGTTTATGAGTACAGTTTATATATACCGGTGGTATTTAAACTTACTGGGATTTACTTCTTAGACATCCCCAGTAAATTTCGAATTGGAAAATGCGCAAAAACTGCGTCGTAAGCGATGTGATACATCAGTAATAAAATTCAATGCGTTGTACTTAACAATGTCAGTTTTATGTCACTTTTCGACAATTTTATCTTTTCATGCAAGTGTCTAGTCCCTTTAAACGTTCAGTGATGAGCGAAAATCAGTTTAAATTTTTGTCACACGTTACGAGTACAATAAATCCATATAATTATTATTGTTTACTTTTTCGCTATTAACACTTATATGGTGTTGTTGAAATTATAGCATGATACCTTGAAACACATATACATCCACATGATATGACATTAAGTTAATGTGTTTTTAAAGAAAAGGCAAAACATTCAGGTTCTATAGGAGATCACAAAACTGCGAGTTGTTTTCCTTTGATAAAATGGAATGTGGTCAATATCAGACTAAATAAACAACAACAAACACATTAACCATATTGTTTTTTTTTCTTTTGTCTATTATTTACAAGCTAACAAACACCAGTGAAATTGTACAAGTACAACCCCTGAATTGTTTTACGTATGTATTCTATGGAGTTCGAGGCACAAGCCTGTTAAGAGAGCACCAAACACTTGGTCGACTGGTACATCTGTGAACATTTACACCGTGAAGAACCAATCCTGCCTGACCTTGTGTTTCTGTGTCGCGAAGGGGCGGATTTTCCCTAAATGTTACCAAATTAGTTCTTCTCCAAGATCTTTCCTCTTCAAACTCTTGTTGGATTTTTTTTCTGCGTTTATTACGAAGGTCATGTTTCGCCTTCTGTCGATAATAATCGAGGTAGTTGGATATTCTTGGTGCAGGTACTGTAATGCAAATGTTGAACGTATTTCTCTGACTGCAGTTACTTTCATCACTATATTTATTAGCATTACCTAACTAGACTAGACATTGTTGTAATCGCTACAATCAGTACATAACTTGTCAATATCGTGACAAACATAATATAACTAAAATGTTTATTTTTCAAAATCGTTACTATCAGAACCTTATTAGACTAGTTATTGTAAATAATATAACTGTCGGTACCTTACTATACTAGCATTGTCAATATCGTTACTATCAGTACCTAACTAGACTAGTTATTGTCAATATCATTACTATCGGTACCTTACTAGACTAGTTATTGTCATTATCGTTACTGTCAGTAGCTGACTAGACTAGTTATTGTCAATATCGTTACTGTCAGTAGCTGACTCGACTAGTTATTGTCAATTTCGTTGCTATCAGTAGCTGACTAGACTGGTTATTGTCAATATCGTTTCTCTCAGTACCTAACTAGACTCGTTATTGTCAATATCGTTACTATCAGTAGCTGATTAGACTCGTTATTGTCAATTTCGTTGCTATCAGTAGCTGACTAGACTGGTTATTGTCAATATCGTTACTATCAGTAGCTGACTAGACTAGTTATTGTCAATATCGTTACTGTCAGTAGCTGACTAGACTAGTTATTGTCAATATCGTTACTATCAGTACCTAACTAGACTAGTTATTGTCAATATCGTTACTATCAGTACCTAACTAGACTAGTTATTGTAAATATCGTTGCTATCAATAGCTGACTAGACTAGTTATTGTCAATTTCGTTACTATCAGAAGCTGACTAGACTGGTTATTGTCAATTTCGTTACTATCAGTAGCTGACTAGACTGGTTATTGTCAATATCGTTACTGTCAGTACCGAACTAGACTAGTTATTGTCAATATCGTTACTATCAGTACCTAACTAGACTAGTTATTGTCAATATCGTTACTGTCAGTAGCTGACTAGACTAGTAATTGTCAATTTCGTTACTGTCAGTACCTGACTAGAGTAGTTATTGTCGATTTCGTTACTGTCGGTACATAACTAGACTAGTTTTTGTCAATATCGATTCTGTCAGTACATAACTAGACTAGTTATTGTCGATATCGTTACTATCAGTAGCTGACTAGACTAGTTATTATCAATTTCGTTACTATCAGTAGCTTACTAGACTAGTTATTGTCAATATCGTTACTATCAGTACCTAACTAGACTAGTTATTGTCAATATCGTTACTGTCAGTAGCTGACTAGACTAGTAATTGTCAATTTCGTTACTGTCAGTACCTAACTAGAGTAGTTATTGTCAATATCGTTACTATCAGTACCTGACTAGACTAGTTATTGTCGATTTCGTTACTGTCAGTACATAACTAGACTAGTTATTGTCAATATCGTTTCTATCAGTAGCTTACTAGACTAGTTATTGTCAATTTCGATACTGTCAGTACATAACTAGACTAGTTATTGTCGATATCGTTACTATCAGTAGCTGACTAGACTAGTAATTGTCAATTTCGTTACTATCAGTAGCTTACTAGACTAGTTATTGTCTATTTCGTTACTGTCAGTACATAACTAGACTAGTTATTGTCAATATCGTTACTATCGGTACCTAAATAGACTAGTTATTGTCAATATCGCTACTATGGTACTGCAGTGATAATTTTACTCAAGAAAGCTTCACAATGGTCATGTATAATCATCACTACGGTATTGAGAACCAAGCTCTTAGTGGGTATTTGTTCAAGTAGTTTTTCAATATTGTAAAAATTTGTAAGTAGGACTTCAAAAAGAGCTGTCGTTATATAGCGCGCTCGACTTGACGTCTCTTTGTCTTAGAAATGAAAATAAATTGTTGTTATATTTGTGACTGTCAGAACAGTGTGTGTATACCACGTGATAAATCACATTAAAAATGCTTCGTCGGAATGCAGTATTTTGCTTCGAATGTTATAAGGCATCATTCGAAGCAAAATATTGCCTCTGACGAAGCATATTTGACGCAATAAATGTCGGGGTATACACACACTGCACACGCAATTAAAAAGGTGAAATTAAAAAGTAAACAAGAAACCTCGCAATGTGACGAAACCAAGTTTTCAATGGTAAACATAATTTCATCAGCCTTAAAGCTTTTTTGTGAGATTCATTTTCGTCTGTTCTTTTTCTAATTTTAGTAACAGTTACCTTGTCCTTGGCCATTATGGTCATATGGAAGTCCTAAATACCAAGTTTGGTTACAATAGGTCAACCCTAACATAGGTTAATCAGTAATAAACGGTAATATATTTAAAATAGCAGTGACCTTGACCCCAGGGGCCCCAAACGCAATCCAATGAAATATCTCCATAAACTCTCCCTTTATACCAAGTTTGGTCCCAATATGTCACCCTTTTTTTTAAGTAACAGTGACCTTGACCCTACTGGCCATAAACGCAGTTTTATCACTTTATGAAAAAACTTACTATTCAACACTATTGTCGAGTTTGACGCTGCCCTACCGCCGGACCGACCGAAACACGATGTACGTTATTCTAATAACATGGTTTTAACGGATCTTCAAAATTGAGTGATGACCAAAAACAACTGAGTGATATATGTAGTTTATTGAATGAAGGGTATATAAAGTAATAAGAGGAAATCCCAACCTACCCGACAACTTTAACCCGACGCAATGTGTCCTAGAACTTTAAGCGAAGTTCCTAAGTCAACTAGTGGCCATCATTTGCATTAAAGATATTTTGAAAATGTTACCTCATTGTGTGATGGTCCTGAATTACTGTGAAGTATTTAGTGATTTGAATGAAGGGTATTTGAGTTTTAAGTGAAAATGCCAACTTGCCCTAAAATTCGAACCAGACGCCGACGGTGGGGGAGTAGTAAAGACTCCTTATTTTCCAAATGCCTTTAGAAATACCCTTAGATACAAACTACATTACATACACATGCATTGATTTCGGGATATTTTTTAAAGTTTTCTTGATATGTCTTCATATGTTTACATAGTTTGTAGCATTTATATCAAAACATGAAGGTAAGAATATCTATGTGGCCGGGCGAGCAGCGTCAACCATTTTTATTCGAGATATTTTTAAAAGCATATCAGAAATGACCTCCATAATGATCAATGTTCAAAATGCCTTATATTTTGCTTGTCCATGTTGCATAGGAGGGGGGGTTAAAAATTAACTTGGCACAAATGATCACTAGATGGTAAGAAAATGTTTCCGTGAAAGAGTTATGTATGTATGTCAACGGTTAAGATTGCCGGTTATTTGTCAAAATTCATTGTATTTTGGTCCGTGTGTGCTGTAACTTTTCCTTACTTAAGAAGTAAATAACTTTGAAATAAGATTTCCAGCATGACTTAACAATGTGTTGCTTGTAAGTCATTATTTGTAGGTCAAAGGTGAAGGTCGGATTTAAGCATTACTGATCAAATTAATTGGATGTTGGCGTGCCTGAGTTGTAACCAGGCAAGGCATTGACTGATTATAAAAAAACTTAACAAAAACGATTGTCATGTCCGTAGGTCAAATGTCAAGGTCAGACACGAATAAAGGTCATTACATAAACATCCATTATTTTTCAATGTTTTTGGTATGAAGCGAAAGCGCTTACCACTTCGCTAACAAGATATTTTCAGTTTAAATGACTGGTCTCTCATCTAGTGTCGTTTGGCCTTACCTTGTGCCTCGAAACAGGGTTAATTTGGATTGTTGGACTGCTGTGCTTGTTTCATTGTATTTTCATTGTTTCCTTCTCCCCTTGTCCATCATAAAAGCTAACTAAATCAATCTCATAATTTCATCCATAACCATCAATTTTTAGAGTGAGTCAATTTTATGTAGATTCTTTTTGTCGATCTTCACAGACCTTAGCTTACAAGATTGGATGCCTAAGATCAGACATAATGCATATTATACTCGTATTAGTGTACATAAGCCATTCATCATCACAAAGCAAACCAACCAAAACAGAACACTCGGTATGATTAGATTTATTATCGGATCTTAACAAACCATGCTAAACATGCCAATTCTAATCTAAAACATAACCCATTTTCAATCAAATCTGTAACAAATACTCATGCCGTGTTATACAAAGATCGAAAATCTACAATACTCAAGAAGACGGACTGATTCAACAAACTCAAGACATAAAAACAGTTTTGAACATGCGTAAAATGATATGTATTTGTAGTCAGACATCAAATATTATTGCGTAGAAATTTGTTGAACTTGTTTACACAATCATATAAAATGATTCTAATATTTAAAATCAATGCATAAAAATGAATCACAAACATAAAATTTGAGGGATAAACCTTTTACCTCGTACTAAATAATAAAGCACTTAACGTTAGAAATAATTAAATAAACAAACAAACAAAAATGAAATAGTTTGTAGAACATTACTGTTATACAGCGTTGTTTGTCATTTTATAGTTACAATGTAGAATGTGTTGTTTGACAAACTACCTGTATGATTAATTAACAGTCCTGAAACACAGTAACAGTCTTTATTGTGTCCAACCATCACTTTCTTATTCATGTTGAAAAATGTATTGTGTTTTAAATTTTCTGATTCATGTTAAACAATTCATTGTGTTTTAAATTTTCTGATTCATGTTAAACAATTTATTGTGTTTTAAATTTTCTGATTCATGTCAAACAATTTGTGTTTTAAATTTTCTGATTCATCTTAAACAATTTATTGTGTTTTAAATTTTCTGATTCATGTCAAACAATTTATTGTGTTTTAAATTTTCTGATTCATGTTAAACAATGTATTGTGTTTTGAACTCCCAGCTGATTCACGGCTGTTCAAAATTATAAGTACAAAAAGTCTGTCAACATGTTGATTTAATATTCACCTCAATTAAATTACCAAAATTATTAAGGTTATCATTTAAACATTTTCTATAATTTTTTGTTTAATGTTTGACAAACAATCTACATTTGTGTAATCATTTTAACCTTTGATAATACACTTTGACATTTATGATAAAGAGAAATTAAATCAATCACAGGCACTTTGGTATTTTACATTTGAAAAATATAACCAACATTTCAAAAGGAATTATTACAAAAATGTATGCTATACCTTACAGTTGAATGGTTTATTTATTTGCCGGATTGTTTATTTAGCAAATCAAATTCAGAGGTGGCATTCAATATGCAACTTAGGTCAATCCATTAAACAGCTTTGTCTTCATTCATTGGATTGGTCGGTTATTAATACCACGCTATCTGATTGGCTACATTGTCCTTCGATCCAAATATGACCAATATCGAATTCCACCCTTGGTTGCAAACTTAATACCTTTCAAAAACATAAAGTCACTAATGAAGATTAAGTAAAAGTCTAACAAATCTGAAACCTTTGGTTTATGTGACCAAGACAAATCATTTCTGAAATAGTACCTTTAGAAAGAAAAATATAAAAAATACAGTAACATGTTATAAACATTTGTTTATTTTAAACAAAATAGGAATTAACACAATTTAATATTAAAAGAAAAATCCGATTTCATTTTGAATTTTTAAACGAATGCTATGCTCGGCATTTTGAATAAAGCCAAAACTCATGGTTTTACATTAGCGATTCTGAAAACAGTCCTTCCAGTCCCGAAATTTGGACTCCTAGCCATCCATTGGCGAATCATTTTCAAAATAGTCTCATATGACACGGACACCTGAAGCTGCGTTGTCGTGGATACAGGCGGTGGCGTCGTCATGACTGGAGTAGGTAAAAGTGGAGGAGCAGTGGAGGCTAAGCAAAACGTGAGAAAGAAAGTTAGAAGAGTAAACAGGAGAACCACAAATTGTAATCTCCTTTACAGTGGTCTCCATTGGCGAGCAGATATTTATTTTTTTATTTTTCTCACATTCAATTCTATCAAATATTTAATTCAAGTTTTATCACCTAAGGCTTCAAGATAAAAAAATCCCCAAAAATCAAAATAAAGAAAAATTTAATTTTGAATGAAATCATGTTATTTTTATCATTGTCGCATGATTTGCGTTACAGCAGAGATTTACTGTACCGCAAACGGAAGTAACTGCTGCATGGAATTTGCACAAGTGGTTGTCAACGCTTGTCTGTTCAACTGATTTTAGTTTGGCAACAGGAATGGCTCTAACAGCATTTAAGAGTAATGGGATTTCATACAAAAAGGTCAAAATGTACCTAATGTCATTTGAACAATGTTAACATAAGTTATATATCTTGAACGCTGTTAAAGTGTTTGCCAAATATATATTACCGTTGATGCACCACAATGACAACGCCACAGTTTCATTGTTTGGCATTTTCCTTACCTACATTTTAAGTTGTGGGTATGTAGAGACGTTTTTTTTCTTATTAATTTTACTTCCTTGCCTCCTTATATGTACAAAGCAAATGTAAAACAATGACCACACAAGCCAAAATAATGCTAAATCGGGGCGGCAAGAATTTTTGTGAGTCAGAAGTGAAACACCAAACAAATTATAAATTGTGGGCCAATACCTAAATTATTTTCTTAAGAAAAAACAGACAAGCTTGTTATTGAGAAAGTGAGTAACAGTGAAGATGGAAAAAAGTTACCCAAGTGTATATTAAAGTATATAATTAATATTTAATAAAAAGGGTTCTAAAGTCAAAGAATGAATGTAAGCTTGTATAACGTCAGACTTTTGTCCAGTTGTAAGTACTGATTTTTGCTTAGAAATTTGTATCAAACACAGTAGGAAGTATGTTGAGATTATAAGTAAGTAAGTAATTATTTTATTATAGTGACATGTGTATATTTACATCATTACAAATCAATACAAATATAAATAATTTAAACAATTACACCCGGCCCATCGGCCTATAAGTCACCTTAATTATCTTTCATGGCTGCTTGTGTAAGATAGGCTCATCGCAACCGGAGCGTTGGGTGTTTTGCAGAAACGAGGCTTACCAAGTTTCCGCAGAACAACTTTCGTGGGGGCAGGGATAAACCAGCGGACATTGTGGCTGCTTTTTTCCCACCTCAGTTAAAAGGAAGTTTTAAAAATGTGTTATTTTTCTGGAACTCTTTTGTGCGTAGTGAAAATAATTTGTTTTAAGATATGTAATAATTTGTGGTTGTCCAAATAGATATGCGAGCAATGATTTAAAATATGTCAATAGATAAAGCACTTTTTAAATTCTGAATATTTCTTGAATGCAGCATGAAAACATTTTTGAGTGCCATTTTAAACAAGAAATGATTTATTTGGTTTTAAATATTGCCAAAAAAAGTTTCATGGCGCTACAGTCCGCGGTCGTCAACAAGGGAGTTAATCGCGTGATGACAATAAAAAAGTAGTTCCATACGGGTACTTATGTATCTTTGCCCATGGGCAAGATAAGGATTTCCAGCATGACCTTATAATCAATTATCTGGATCTACTTAACTGAGGTGGAAAAAAAGTTTATGACTTTTGAAATAATTCCATAAGGGGTCTAAGCCCCTTTATCATAATTTGGGGATCAACCACTCATACCCAAACAGAGTGCCTGTTATTGTTCGAGACAATTGTCAGTGATAGAAACCCAATATAACAAATGTATTCATTTATAAACAGATAAAGTTATGTTGGTGTTTTTGAGATAAATGAAGTAACATATCCTTACTAATATATTTACCAAAATAAATCATTCTATATAAAATTGTATAAAAAATGCATTGAATTTGAACTAAACTTACTAACATAGCAAAGATAGTAAATAAGTTTCAGCATTAAGTATTAAAAAATATACATGAAAGAGAAATATACAAAAGGGAGACAGTTGTGGGATATTGGAATTAATCAGACATGGATGCAACTGTAAAAATTGAATAACAAATCTAATACATAATTATGATGTATGGTAAAAAAGAGCATTGACGGCAGTTAACATATATTTGACTTAAAGGGACTCTGTCATAGTTGCTTTAGCAAGTAATAACAATTAAAACACAATACATATTGATCTTTCACATTGAAGTTGATCTTGCAAGGCCAATATATAGTATTTCTTGATATTCCAGACAACATGATCAATATTGAACGGGAAACAAATATCAGATTTTGCAAAAGCACCAGTCCTGCAGTTTAAAAATGTGTCATGTACTGGCATTGAAAGTGTTGAAATTTTAACAGCTATGCACTTGTGTCCCTCTATGACCTTTGCAAAATTGTGTTTCTAACGCAGTTTGTAAGTATATGACTTCAAAGGTATTAGTTTTGAAAAAAAAAAAAAATATATATATATAATAGCCATTTCTTTCTCAATGGTGCATGCCTTCAGTAAATTAACTTTGGGCTCTATTTACAACTGCCATAACTTGAATTCAGCTTAAAAGTTGTTGCTAATTTCCAATCTTTGAGAGAGTCCCTTTTTCATTTCTATTAAAATCTTACAATACTTGAATGGGCAGTTGACAAGATATTGCCATTTGTGATTATTTAAAAATGTCTCTCTAATAAGCTTCCCCTGACGTCTTCATCATTAAATATGAACCTGTTACAAAACTACATGTACCTCTATAATAATGTGTAAATATTGGATACTAAAAAATAGAGATTAATATTCCTGATAAGAAAACCTAGGAACCATTTGAAAGACATAGTATTTTTGTGGATCATAATCTGGTACCACATATAATGCAAAATATACATGCCAGTCTTGATATAAATTAAAACATGAAACTACAAATATGAATATAAAAGCTATACAAGACATTTAAAATTTGTAAAACATTTTTCAAAACAACACCAGCTGTTATTGCTAATTCATAAGGCCAAACACCAATAACTTTGTGGGCACATTTCCCTGATATACCTTTTTATTTAGTCATAACCCTTATTCTGTTTTTTGTAAGAGTAAAAATATGTACACATATATAGATATAAAGTTTATTTGTATGATGTAAGATTCTAGGGGACATTATATTAATGTTAACAATAAAACAGTATACATACATTTTTGTAGACAATAAAAAAACTGCCTTAATAATATGGTTTCCCTACCAACCTAGCCTGATTATTTCTAACCATGTAACAGGAACCACAACTTTATTTTTGTTTGGCCTTTGAATGCAGTAAAAAACAATAACAAACAATCCTGCACCAACTGCAACCATATAAAAAATTGTCCTAATACATACATAACCAAGCAAATCAAGCTGCTGAAAATGCCACTTTGATGCATGACTTTTTGAAAGTCAATTTCTCCAATTTAAAATAAATACTCCAAAATATATGGTGCAAAATATATTGACAAAACTTGCTCATATACATGTAGAAATTCAATTCTTAACTTTAATGATCAATAAAGGCCACTGACGGTTTATAAATGATTGTAACATGCTTGCTGTGAGGCAAAAAATGCCAGTACTTGATTGTTGTTTTTCTTAGTCCAACAAGGGGCATAATTTGAAAATAATTTAATCCATTGTAATGGGTCTTGCTATACATGAACACATTGTGACTGGTAATATGTGATCAATGATTCTGTAGAATAACATCAAAATATTTTTAATTATTAAATAAGTCCGACGAGGGGCATAATTTGGTTATTATTCAATCCATTGTTAGGAACTTTGCTACACATGTGCAAATTATGACTGGTAATATGTGAAATATGTGAACACTGTTTCAGTTGAATTAGTACTTCAACATATTGTTAATGCCCCCCCCCCCGAATACGAGATTCTAAAGGGTGTTTTTTTTCATTAAGTATGCTAGTCAATTGTCAGTATTCCATCAATATGACCATTATTGTAAATATAGAAACAAATAAATACATGTATGATTAACATTGGTCCACTTGAGTTCAGGGTAAATTTCATCAAACTGGCTGAACTCACTGGAGAATATACTGTTGTTTTTGTTCTTACAGTAGTACCTGATTCTTGTGCAGTATTTTTAACTAGATCATGTTCTGTTGTATGTGTATTTGGCAAACTCTCGCTGCTTGAGAAAGCTGGACTTGTGTTATTAATTTGAATAGCAGCAGTTGAACTAATACTCAGAATTGTGGAAGTTGACTTCGAAATGATACTCGAAATTGTAGTAGTTGACACCAAATTTGTTGTAATACTTGTAAGATCAGCACTGTTGGTGGATATCTGATGGTCTTCTGTTGTAGAGTTATCACCTGTTAAAATGTGTTTTTTTTGGTTAATTATAGCAACTACAATATTTAAGCCAAACCATAATTTATCATGCAAGCCAAAAAAATGCATTTATAAGGTTCCAATGTTTAAATAATCAGTTTTTCTTTTAACCAATCAATAGGCAATAACTATAAATTTTGGATGATACCAGGTGAACCTATGATTGTTGGTATAATTTGTTATCATTTAAAAGGGCATTTCTTGCTGATAACTGAACAAATATAAATGACAAAAAAAATGTAATTTTGTTTTATACTTCCACAATAATCAGCAACTTTGCAATCTTTCAAGGCTAAAAAAGCATGTTTCTGATAAAAATCCTATCAAATGTACCAACATCATATTTTGGGGTCACTAGGCCTCAACAATTCACATTTTACTGAACACTGGATACCTCAATTTTCAGAACATATTTTTAGCTTGAACAAAATAATTTTTAGATTCTCATCTGGACTTAAATGGAAAAACATACAGCAATCGACAAAGGGGATTTCAAAGCTCATTTGTTGTTTGTTAATTTCAGCTGATAAAAAGGCATAACTCAATTTTTATTTAACCCATAGTTATGGATCTTGATAAACATGTTCCTATTGTCACTGACAGGTAACATGTGTATTAAGTTTCATATGTACATCTTAAGTGGTTCTGAAGTTATGGCCAGGGTCAAATATAATGAACTCTGACAATAACAGTGACCAAGGCTATGACGTTAAAGCAACCTTACTTATTTGAAAAAACAGACAAACCAAAAATTGGGAGATGGGTGGATTTTACTTAACTTTTTCACCACAATTTTTTTTATTTTGACCTCAACTACACGACAAAGGCAATTCTTTTATCCTTAAAAAGAATTAAAGCAGGGGTTGTATTTTTTTTGGATGAGAATCCACAATTATTTTTTTCTCTTGCCTAGCTACATCATTAAAATTCAAGTCATATATTTAGTTAGTTTATTTATAAAGTGCTTTCCAACAACATACATGTGCTATTTTGTTAATCTAAATACTTTATTGCATTTATTTTTCAGATATACACACATATACACAAGCAGGTATGCTCTAAGGAATAATTCATACAAATTGAAAAATGTTTTTGCCTAAATTCTATCAATAAAAGTAAGGTTCATGCAATTTTGATGAGGGTATGTTTTTTTGTGATATTTGTATGTGTGTGTGTGTGGTGTAAGTTTGTTTTTGATGTGTATATTTGTGTATGTGATGTCAGTTTGTTTTTGGTGTTTGTATTTGTTAATGTGATGTCAGTTTGTTTTTGGTGTTTGTATTTGTTAATGTGATGTCAGTTTGTTTTTGGTGTTTGTATTTGTTAATGTGATGTCAGTTTGTTTTTGGTGTTTGTATTTGTTAATGTGATGTCAGTTTGTTTTTGGTGTTTGTATTTGTTAATGTGATGTCAGTTTGTTTTTGGTGTTTGTATTTGTTAATGTGATGTCAGTTTGCTTTTGGTGTTTGTATTTGTTAATGTGATGTCAGTTTGTTTTTGGTGTTTGTATTTGTTAATGTGATGTTAGTTTGTTTTTGGTGTTTGTATTTGTTAATGTGATGTCAGTTTGTTTTTGGTGTTTGTATTTGTTAATGTGATGTCAGTTTGTTTTTGATGTTCGTATTTGTGTACGTGATGTCAGTTTGTTTTTGGTGTTTGTATTTGTTAATGTGATGTCAGTTTGTTTTTGGTGTTTGTATTTGTTAATGTGATGTCAGTTTGTTTTTGATGTTCGTATTTGTGTATGTGATGTCAGTTTGTTTTTGGTGTTTGTATTTGTTAATGTGATGTCAGTTTGTTTTTGATGTTCGTATTTGTGTATGTGATGTCAGTTTGTTTTTGATGTTCGTATTTGTGTATGTGATGTCAGTTTGTTTTTGATGTTCGTATTTGTGTATGTAATGTCAGTTTGTTTTTGATGTTCGTATTTGTGTATGTGATGTCAGTTTGTTTTTGGTGTTTGTATTTGTTAATGTGATGTTAGTTTGTTTTTGGTGTTTGTATTTGTTAATGTGATGTCAGTTTGTTTTTGGTGTTTGTATTTGTTAATGTGATGTCAGTTTGTTTTTGATGTTCGTATTTGTGTATGTGATGTCAGTTTGCTTTTGGTGTTCGTATTTGTGTATGTGATGTTAGTTTGCTTTTGATGTTCGTATTTGTGTATGTGATGCCAGTTTGCTTTTGGTGTTCGTATTTGTTAATGTGATGTTAGTTTGCTTTTGATGTTCGTATTTGTGTATGTGATGTCAGTTTGTTTTTGGTGTTCGTATTTGTTAATGTGATGTTAGTTTGCTTTTGATGTTCGTATTTGTGTATGTGATGTTAGTTTGCTTTTGGTGTTTGTATTTGTTAATGTGATGTCAGTTTGTTTTTGATGTTCGTATTTGTGTATGTGATGTTGGTTTGCTTTTGATGTTCGTATTTGTGTATGTGATGTTAGTTTGCTTTTGGTGTTCGTATTTGTTAATGTGATGTCAGTTTGTTTTTGGTGTTTGTATTTGTTAATGTGATGTTAGTTTGTTTTTGATGTTCGTATTTGTGTATGTGATGTCAGTTTGCTTTTGGTGTTCGTATTTGTGTATGTGATGTTAGTTTGCTTTTGATGTTCGTATTTGTATATGTGATGTTAGTTTGCTTTTGGTGTTTGTATTTGTTAATGTGATGTCAGTTTGTTTTTGGTGTTCGTATTTGTGTATGTGATGTCAGTTTGCTTTTGGTGTTCGTATTTGTGTATGTGATGTCAGTTTGCTTTTGGTGTTCGTATTTGTGTATGTGATGTTAGTTTGCTTTTGGTGTTTGTATTTGTTAATGTGATGTCAGTTTGCTTTTGGTGTTTGTATTTGTGTATGTGATGTTAGTTTGCTGTTGGTGTTCGTATTTGTGTATGTGATGTTAGTTTGTTTTTGATGTTCGTATTTGTGTATGTGATGTCAGTTTGCTTTTGGTGTTCGTATTTGTGTATGTGATGTTAGTTTGCTTTTGGTGTTCGTATTTGTGTATGTGATGTTAGTTTGCTTTTGGTGTTTGTATTTGTTAATGTGATGTCAGTTTGTTTTTGATGTTCGTATTTGTGTATGTGATGTCAGTTTGTTTTTGATGTTCGTATTTGTGTATGTGATGTCAGTTTGTTTTTGGTGTTTGTATTTGTTAATGTGATGTTAGTTTGTTTTTGGTGTTTGTATTTGTTAATGTGATGTCAGTTTGTTTTTGGTGTTTGTATTTGTTAATGTGATGTCAGTTTGTTTTTGATGTTCGTATTTGTGTATGTGATGTTAGTTTGCTTTTGGTGTTCGTATTTGTTAATGTGATGTCAGTTTGCTTTTGGTGTTCGTATTTGTGTATGTGATGTTAGTTTGTTTTTGGTGTTCGTATTTGTTAATGTGATGTCAGTTTGCTTTTGGTGTTCGTATTTGTTAATGTGATGTCAGTTTGCTTTTGGTGTTCGTATTTGTGTATGTGATGTTAGTTTGCTTTTGGTGTTCGCATTTGTTACTGTGATGTCAGTTTGCTTTTGATGTTCGTATTTGTGTATGTGATGTCAGTTTGTTTTTGGTGTTCGTATTTGTTAATGTGATGTCAGTTTGCTTTTGGTGTTCGTATTTGTGTATGTGATGTCAGTTTGCTTTTGATGCTCGTATTTGTGTATGTGATGTCAGTTTGCTTTTGGTGTTCGTATTTGTGTATGTGATGTTAGTTTGCTTTTGGTGTTTGTATTTGTTAATGTGATGTCAGTTTGCTTTTGGTGTTTGTATTTGTGTATGTGATGTTAGTTTGCTGTTGGTGTTCGTATTTGTGTATGTGATGTTAGTTTGCTTTTGGTGTTTGTATTTGTTAATGTGATGTCAGTTTGTTTTTGATGTTCGTATTTGTGTATGTGATGTCAGTTTGTTTTTGGTGTTCGTATTTGTGTATGTGATGTTAGTTTGCTTTTGGTGTTTGTATTTGTGTATGTGATGTTAGTTTGCTTTTGGTGTTCGTATTTGTGTATGTGATGTTAGTTTGCTTTTGGTGTTCGTATTTGTGTATGTGATGTCAGTTTGCTTTTGGTGTTCGTATTTGTGTATGTGATGTTAGTTTGCTTTTGGTGTTCGTATTTGTGTATGTGATGTTAGTTTGCTTTTGGTGTTCGTATTTGTGTATGTGATGTTAGTTTGCTTTTGGTGTTCGTATTTGTGTATGTGATGTTAGTTTGCTTTTGGTGTTCGTATTTGTGTATGTGATGTTAGTTTGCTTTTGGTGTTCGTATTTGTGTATGTGATGTTAGTTTGCTTTTGGTGTTCGTATTTGTGTATGTGATGTTAGTTTGCTTTTGATGTTCGTATTTGTGTATGTGATGTCAGTTTGCTTTTGGTGTTCGTATTTGTGTATGTGATGTTAGTTTGTATGTGTCTACAGTTCATTGTCGCTTGGGCCCTTGCCTTGTGTCCCAAAACAGGATTTATCTTTTAATATTCCACTACTGGGCTTGTCCATGTATTTTTCATTGTATTCTTGTGAAAGTCCCTGGGCAAGACAGGTTAAGGGCTTTGCCACATGTAAAACTTTGCCAAATCTGAGCAATGTCTGTAAAAATCCATTCATTTAGGAATTGTACTTCTATGTTTTGAAAAAAAATGACAAGTGTATCACATATTGTAAATAAATTGCACCTTAGAAAAAATAATAGCTGTAGTTCAAAAGAAGAGGACTCAGGTTCTTTTATTGAACAGATATCATATTAATTTTTTTAAGCAGTTTAATTCATTCACAGTACCTTCCTTACCTTAAAACATAAACATAGTTGACAATAACCTTTTTAGCTCATATCCCATGATGCACCAGAGCAACTTCCTGTCAAAGCCAGTGCCCTACTGTACAAGCCAGTACCCATGCAAACAGGCATGAAGACAACATACCAGCCACAGGGGGGATAGTGGATGGAGCATGGCTGACCGTAGCTGTGGTTTTTTGAGGCGTGTTTTCTTGAGGCGTAGTTATTGTTGGTGGAGTCTGGACATCATATCCTTTGCAGTCCTGTGGATTTCCACGTCTTATGTGGTTGAAAAATAGAGAGTCAAACAGTTTGAAAATAAGATACGATAAAAACACTTACATATGCAAATACTGGACACAGTGG
Organism: Mya arenaria; assembly: GCF_026914265.1. Lineage (NCBI taxonomy): Eukaryota > Metazoa > Mollusca > Bivalvia > Myida > Myidae > Mya > Mya arenaria. Next base: position 70,010,620 of record NC_069132.1, on the reverse strand, counting down.
CCAAAATAAGCACAAGCCTGGTGAACTGCTTTAACGACATGCTCAGATAATTAATTTTATGTAGAAGATTGTTTACATTTGTTGATGGCAAGCAAAAGTATAAGGAATCAGACTTGTTCATCCAATATTCTAATTGTGATAACTGAGAACTGAAACAAGAGCTGTCATAGAGACAGCGTGCTCGACTATTCCGCAGCTTTTCAGTGTAAGGATCGAAAAGTTTTGGCGAAAACATGCATGGATCAATGTAAAATTAGATTAGAATGATGCCTGCAAAGATTTGTGTAAAATTCAAAAACATTCAGCCTTTAATGAAATACAGATTTGATGGAAATAGCATGCAATACATTAAAGGATTATAGGTTATATTATAATATTCCAATAATAAAAGGCCATTATTTGCAAAATACAGTTATCTAACTTAGTTGTTCAAGTAGGTTGGGTGGTTGAGTACCATTGTATAAAGTCTCAATGCAATACATCAAGTAGTTGCTGAGATATTAACCTATGTGTGCTAACATGCAAAACCTTAACCAGAATTTATAATTCGCATAATAAAGGGGCAAACATTATAAAATATAGAAGATAGAGTTATCTTACTTCATTATTTAAGAAGGTTGAATGGTTGGGAGCCTGTGTACAAAGTTTCAATGTAATACATGATGTATTCGCTGAGGTATTGACTTAAAAGTGGTTACATGAAAAACCTTAACCAGAATTTCTTTGTCGAATAAAAAAGGACCATTATTTTAATTTAATGCAGACTAGAGTTTTCTAACTTGGTTATTTAAGTAGATTAGATGGTTGAGTACCATTGTATTAAGTCTCAATGCAATACATTAAGTAGATGCTGAGATATTAACCTATGTGTGCTTACATGCAAAACCTTAACCAGAATTTCTAAGTCAAATAATAAAGGCCCATTTTTTGCATTATATTCAAATAATTGTTATCTTCATTAATTTAGTAGGTTAGATAGTTGGGAATACATATCCAAAGTTTCAATGCAATAAATGATCTATTTAATGAGATAATGACTTACATGCAAAACCTTAACCAAGATGTGACGCCAATGCCGACACCAGGGTGAGTAGTATAGCTCTCCATATTCTTCGAAAAGTCGAGCTAAAAATCAGGTTTCTGATGACTGTGCAAATGAATAGTGAAATATTTCATGTGCATGAGTACTACAATCCAAAATGCCTTTAGAAATTTACAAAAACAAGAAACGCCGCAATGCGACGAAACCAGGTTTTTAATGATTAACAGAAGAACTTCAGGCTGTGTCTGTTTTTCTATTTTTAGTAACAGTGACCTTGACCCTAGGGACCCCAAATGTAATCCATTGAAAGGTATCCATAAACTCTTCCTTTATACCAAGTTGGGTCAGGATATGTCAACCCTAACTTAAGTTATTCAGTTTCAACCATTATTCTATTTTTAGTAACAGTGACCTTGACCTTGAATCTAGGGACACCAAACGCAATCCCATTAAAGGTATCCATAAACTCTTCCTTTATACCTGATTTGGTCAAAATATGTGGACCCTGACTAAAGATATTCAGATTCAACTGTTTTCCTAATTTTAGTAACAGTGACCTTGACCCTAGGGACCCCAAACGCAATCCCATGAAAGGTATCCATAAACTCTTCCTATAGACCAAGTTTAGTCAAGTTATGTCAACCCTAACAAAAGTTATTTAGTTTTTCTATTTTTAGTAACAGTGACCTTGACCTTGACCCTAGGGACCCTTAATGCAATCCCATGAAAGGTATCCATAAACTCTTCCTATAAACCAAGTTTAGTCAAGATATGTCTACCCTAACTAAAGTAATTCAATTTCAAACGTTTTTCTATCTTTAGTAACAGTGACCTTGACCTTGAACCTAGGGACCCCAAACACAATCCCATAAAAGGTCTCCATAAACTCTTCCTATAGACCAAGTTAAGTCAAGATATGTCATCCCTAACTAAAGTTATTCAGTTTCAACCGTTTTTCAATTTTTAGTAACAGTGACCTTGACCTTGACCCTAGGGACCCCAAATGCAATCCCATGATAGGTCATTATAAACTCTTCCTATAGACCAAGTTCAGTCAATGTATGTCATCCCTAACTAAAGTTATTCAGTTTCAACTATTTTTCTATTTTTAGTTACAGTGACCTTGACCTTGACCCTAGGGACCCCAAACACAATCCCATGAAAGGTACCCCAAAACTCTTTCTATAGACCAAGTTTGGTCAATATATGTCAACCCTTACTAAAGTTATTCAGTTTCATAGGTGAGTTTGATGCCGCCCGCCCGGCCGAACATTAACGTTCGTCATTCTAATAATCAGGTTTCACTATGTGAAAACCTGGTTAATAAAAGATAAGAAGTACAGCATTCTATCAACAATGAGGACACGAAAAACAACTTTACAACTGCAATAAGCTTACCTGATGGGGTCGACAATCTTGTAAACAGTTCCGGCACGAACAGTTGTGGAGGCATAGTCGGTTGACAGCATGTACACCTCCCCTGAAATGGTAAAAAATATTTATATTAAAGATGCACTCATACTCCCAAATAAGATGTACATGTACCACAATTAATACAGTTGTTTTAATTTACCGAAAAGGAATTAATTAATATCGAAAACAATGGTTCTAATGAAGGATACTTTGTCTAATTGGAAAGAAAGGTGCAGAAAACACAGTATTTCTACCTTATGCGATGATAGATGATCACTGTAAATCATTTAGGACCCACCAGTCATTTAATACCTGAGTGTGCATTTACAGTATTAAATACACTGTTACAATCTTGTTATCAGTAATTAATATTTTCCATAAATGCATTATTTAGTAAGTAGTTAAAAAAGCCTTATCACTCAAAATTAATGTTTGTTATACATGTGTATTTGTTGATTTTAAATATGAGTGTCACTTTAAACAACTTTTTTTTGATAGGTTTAATACAACATGAACTTTACCACAATGCAAATTTGATGAATACAATCAAAGGAGCCTAAATCATCAAAAATATAAGTACCTACAGAACGTAGTACAACATCTTAGTCAAATTGCAGAAAACTGCAGATATGGTAGCATATACACATGTATTCCACTGAATTAAAAACTTTTAGATTAAGATTGAGATTGTTTCAGTGAAATACTAGGTGGAAAGCATTTAAGCCTAAGCAAAAATAATATGTTTGGTTAAGGTTACATCTTGTCCAAAAACAGGTTTGGTAGGGAGAATATTTTTTTCATTTTTGTTTTTTTTGTTAGGCTTTATGCTAGAACTTTATTGTCATCATTGGGGAAGGGCGTAAATGAAGTATGCAGTATCAAGCTTTTTAAACTACCTGTAGATATTAAAATACACAAAAAAAAGACAAAAAAACTGACAGACTTTAAAACCGCAGGGTGGGTCTTTATTTCGTAGGCAGCCTCAGGTCAGGCAACCCAAACTAAAAGTGTTTTTAAGGCCATATCTTAAATAGAGGGAGGCGTTTAAACATTTGATGTAAAAACACTTAGATAGTATGTAAAACTATGTTATCACAGGTGTTGTTATTACAATTTATACAACAACAACCCTGTAAATAGCTCTCAGCCAATTAAGTGCCTGCCATTCACCATGAAGCAACTTCAAATTTTGTAGCAGATGGCAAAAACATTTTTTTGGACATGCACATTTCAAGACTAAAATGGAAGTTAATATATTAAGAAATGAAGACTTATATACTAAAGATCATTTATGACAAAATTTAGATAAATCTGTTCCGTAATTCTATTGTAAATTGTGTTACACCTCTGACAATTCAAGTTTAAAGCACACTGAAAGAGTAGCCATTTTTCTGATTCTCTCCCTTCAAAACATCTTTCCCAGTTTCCTTTCAGGCTTGTTTCTGGTTCCCCCACTCGTGCCCTTTGGTCAGATTTATATAATTATGCCTATCTTCCAAACTTCCAAACAAAGTATACATATAATCCTTATATACTAATTTTATAGACCTACCATCCTCATCCTTGCTGATATGATGCTGGTATAAAAGTTCGTCATTAGCAGTGGTTACAGATATCAGAAACACCCAATTTAAGTTCTTTAGGATCCAAATAACATTTTATACCCACCCTCCTCATCCTCGCCAAATGATATGATGCTGGTGGCGTAGTCGTTGACGAGAGGGGGTACACAGACATTCGAAGCACACATCTTCAGTTCCTTGTTTGTCCACGTGTCATTGTTGGCATGGTGGAGAAGACGGAAAAGACGCCTGAAAAATTCATGGTCTCAGTGTCAACTTATTAATATAAAAGAAGTTGTTGAGCACTTCTTGTGCTTGATATTTTACATCAAATTCATTCATAAGCATTTATTATTTGGACTTTTTTCTTCTTAATTTCCATACATTTGTATCCCATATTTTCTTGCAGTAGGTCAAATGGTCACAGTAAAGGTCACCTGAGGACAACATTGATATTTGTTTTCAAAATTGTACACATGGTCCAAATTTCAGTGCTGTAGCTTAAAACGAAAGAAAGTAGGTCAACAGGACACAGTTTAGGTCATCAGGGGACAACATTGATATTTACTATCAAATCTGTAGAGAAGGTGTAAATTTCATTGCTACAGCTTCAAAAATAAGAAAGCAGGTAAAAAGGTCACAGTGAAGGTCATCAGAGGACAACATTGATATTTATTATCAAAACTGTAGACAAGGTCCAAATTCCATTGCTGTAGCTTCAAAAATAAGAAAGTAGGTCAAAAGGTCACAGTCAAGGTCATCTAAGCACAACATTAATGTGTTTGCAAAATTGTACTCATGGTCAAAAGTGGGCCAGGATAGCTAATAAATAAATGAGTTTTTAATTTTTTAAGCTGTCTGACTATAACAAACATGAATGAGTCCATTAATGCTGTGTTTTTTATACAAATGTGCCACACCTATGACACAGACAATTTCTGCACGATTATGCAGGCATATAATTAAGTAATTCTCTGTAGGTTTCCTGTCCGTAAAAACAACAGATGATTGAAAAGGCAGAAGAGGTTTAATGAATTAATTAGTGTCAAAGAAATTGATGATTGAAAAACCAGTCTGTATCTGTTAAAAACATTAACCAGTATCAAACGCACTGACTGCCTGTTTGTAATGAAAATAACAGACTATGCAATCACTTTCGTACAAAACAGAAATTTTGGAAATATTTATATTTTCTCCTATTTTATCACTGTTATTCCTTACTCATCAAATAAATCTGTACAAACCCTTTAGTTCGGCCAAAAAGTAATTTTCAATAATTTCTTGAAAAAGAATTTGAAAAAGACCTTTTGGTCTAAACATCAATAAAGTCATTTTTTTAAACCAACATCAAACGTTTCTTTTCGCATTATACATTAAATTTTCAATCTAGATTCAATCAACTAAAAACACTTAAAACCACATACCCACTCATAAAATCCCCATATATGTAGTAGCCCTGGAGATTTGGGCTTTGGCAACCGCGATAAAAATGGCCCCCGGTCACAGACTTTCCAAAGGAATGTGGATAATCCCAGATGGGGGCTGTCACATTTCCTCCTGATGCTGAAATGTAGCAAAAGGAATAACTGATATTAATAAAACACATGTATAATTTAACACCATGTTCTTGTTTCAATATATATTGTTTCAAATATTAATTTCCAGTACACATCTTATCTCTTATTCAATCTTAAATAAGCTCTCCAATAACTGCAAAAATTTCAGAAATATTAACTTATTTAGGTTTAGAATAATGTAACAAGCACTACCTACCATATTTACATGCAGAGCAGTAAGGGGCTGTACCCTCCATTTTCTTCCACCCATAGTTAGCTCCCTTCTCTATCAAATCAATTTCTTCTCTGGCACTCTGCCCAACATCTCCGCAAACAATGCGACCTTTTCCAAATTCTGCAAAAAATAGTTTCTTTTATTCCCATATAACTGGCATAATAAATATAAGCACAGTGACTTATTTCTGTCCTGTTGCCAAGGGAAATAACTCAACAATATTACAACAAGGTCTGGTTAGCCTGTGGTTGGCGCACTCGCTTTTCACAAAAGCAACCTGAATTTCATTTCTGGCCTGGGCGCAAGTAAGTTTGCTTGGTGGTCACCAAGCCTGACAAATGGGTTTTCTCCTGGTTCTCTGATTTTCACAATATCACAAGACCACACTCTTGCGCAACATCATACCGACAAGAGTTACTAAGAGCATAAGTTGATATACTTTCTTCACTATACTTGTAAAATATATCAAGATGAAACTAACTACAACAATTACAACAATAACTAGAGCTGTCACAGGAGTGACGAATACCCCCAAATGCCGCCTGGACACAGGAAAGGCAAACCATTCCTTTGAAAAGAGACAATAATTCCAAGGTTACTGCACACTGCATCTTCTTTTATCATGCATGTATTGTTTTGTTTAAATCTGTTGAGTAATTTAGAAGTTACACTACTGACAAGAAAAACTAGCCTTTCATGAGTTATCGTCCAGAAACCGTTTTTCTATTTTAGTAACAGTGACCTTGACCTTGGCCCCACCAGCCCCAATATAGAACTTGACCTGTATCTTCTGATGTTACACCTCTGTACCAAATTTTTTTTCAAATCTGTCTAGCCTTTCATGAGTTATCATCCGGAAACTATGAAAACCAACAGACCGACCGACAGACCGACCGACAAGCTCACTCCTATATACCCCCTCCAAGTTTGTTTGTGGGGGTATAAAAAGGCCCACATGCCATGACAAATATTTTATGATTAACCTAGACAGTTTTTGGTAAAAAAATAATAACCCATGTTGTATTTGCTTGTTAATTAAAATAGAGTCATTATAGTAAATATACTTAAAAGAGCTTACACAATTCTTTAGATCTCAAGATTCATGTGTGGTTGGGGGTGGGGGAGAAGGGGGGAGGCTGTTTTATCAATAATCCTTGGAGAAATTTTGTACCTAAGAGACACCATCTACATGTATACTGAAGCTGTACTGATATTGCCAATCTTCTTCAATACCGGTTCCGCATCTACCATATCGATAGGGAACAAAATCACCCCTTGTAATCTTGATAAAAAGGCCCTCAGTAAACTATATAGGTCAAATGCTAAATACCCGTTTTGACCTTATCAAAGAAAAACATGAATAAAAAGTTCATCAATTACGGTTTCATATCTCTAGAAATTAGTGCCTCATCATGTTTTATCACCATTTCATCACAAAAGAGGTGCTTGAAGCTGTGAAATATCTGATTAATTTCTGGAACAAGGGTAGAACTATATACTTCTTAGATTCTATTGACATCTAAATTGATTGTAAGATCATGCATGCTAGGCTTTGATGAACTCTTCTGTTTGAAATAAGATTTACTCCAGATAACTTTGTACAGCTCTACTTAAGTAAACACACCTTTTTTTAAGTATTCAAACCCCTTATTTTAGGTCACCAGCTCAAAATACACATAACTTCATAAATCATAATAATTCGATCTAGTTGCATAGCATGAAATATATAAATAAAATATCATTTACACAAATAGAGCAGGTATTTACATGTTTATCATATTAACAAATGCTAATCAACAAACATAGCTAATTGTGATATAGTATCCTCTTTTTTGGAACCAATCCAAGTGTAATAAGGTCACTTTAAGTGCATCAGACTCATTCACTAATCTTTGATTAGAGATTATATTTACCAGGTGTTAATGATAAGAAAATAGAACAAAGATCAAATTGATATTCCACATGTTTTTTTGCCATTTTATCTTTAGAAACAGGTTAATTATCCAAGTCAATTAGGTTATAAAATCAAGTTCATAAAGGGAAAACCAGGGGTGTTGTAATGAATGATGATGATTGTTTAGAGAATATTTGCTGCGCCATCAAATATTATGAAAGTATTGCTTCCTGTGATCAGCAAGTGGAATTTATTTTGATCTTACATCAAAACTCAACAAATTTTCTTTGTCTTTCTTAATGACAAAATTATTGTTATTTGGAAAATCACATGTCAGGGAAGCATTTAAAGTCATGATGTCATTTAAAAGATTCAACACAGCATTATAAGTGAATGCTCAAAAACACTTAGAATTCATACCTCTCCCTGCCAGAAAAAATAACGTAAGTGAAAATAACATGATATTTCATCGAAAAGCATGTGAAATAATTTCTTAAACAAGATGCAAAGTTTTATTCTGTCAGGTAGTTAACTTTTAAGTAAAAACAAGAGAATCGAAAAAGAATTATCTATCTTAAATGAAATATTTGATAACACTTAGAATGCATTAAATGTTTATCTTTATTCAAAACAGTGAGCCTTGGGTCCTTCAAAATGACTTAACCTTATAAAATAAAGTGACATTGTGGATTATATGCTAATAAATATTTTGATTCATTAAGCACTACTTTGATGATGGGTATTCTACTCTAGATTCAATTGTATGAAGGAACATCTTATCAGTGATCAAATTGATGATTGGTAAATCCATTAGTAACAATATTATCAATCTTAAAGCAAACTGTTTTATTGGGAATGTTCAACACAGACAGTTTAAAATTTTAAATAACACTTTCAATATAGTTAGTGACTCACAGCCAATTCTATAAAAAACAGCTATTTTTAGGTTTGGTAAAAAGTAGTCAAAATGTTCAATGATTGGTCATTATTTATCCAATAATCCGTTGACCAATTAAAATGCTTGCATATTCAAACTAATAAAAAGATAACCTGCGGATAATTGATCCAGTTTAATACAATTGGCCCCATAACACAATGTTTAACACAAGTTGATATTAAAATACTTAGTTATAGCGTCTTTGTTAAAATGGCTGCAATATGATAAAAAAAGTGAGAATTTAATTAGCTGTGCATTCTTAATATCTCATTTAAAGACAAAAGATAAAAATAAAGTTGTCAAAATTGTAAATCTGTGAGAATCCAGCTTTAAATGCATACTGTTAAGTGAAAGGGGGAGACAATTCAATGACTGAAGCTAGGATTATGGTTCTTGGCCACTGCACTTGTCCATATTGCCCTCTGTCTATGTTTGAAGTTTTATTAAAACTCATCGGTAGTTTTGAAGTGTTTCTCTAGACAAGGGTAGGATGGATGGACACAGGTCGGACAGACAAAAAATGAACTATAAAAAGGCCAAAGAAAATTTATTTTGTGGTTCAAGGTTACATCTTGTCCAAAAAAAGGTAGGGTAGGTAGGTGGATTTCTTATAAGGCTTTGTTAGAATTTTATTGTCATAATTGGGAATTGGTGCAAAAGTAATTTTCAGGTTAAGCTTCTTAAACTTCATAGTAAAACACATGCACAAAAAAACTGATCTTTTTAACCAATTGAGTACAAAAACAGTCACGTAGACACCTTTTTATAAGGTAGGGGTGGGTAACTCAAACAAGAAGTTTTTTGTTTTATTTCTTGTTAGTTAAAACCTGTTGGCTCTATATCTCTTAGCTTGATTTCTTCATTGGCTCGAAACTTGATGAAAAGTACTGATTTTTTTAAACTCTTTATACTATATGTAAGAATTCCCATTTGGTTCAGTAATTGTGTGGCTGAAAGTATTTTGGCCTGTAAGCCTCGAATATCGAGCCAGCGGACTTTGAATATACAAGTACAAAATCTTGAATTCTAATAATAAAAAAAAAACTTACTAGTGATAGGGTCCCCTCGGTCTTTTCCACACCTCCAAATGTTTCGGACACCGTATGCATAAACTTCAGGCAAAGCCCTTATGTCGTTGACGAACGGATTGTCTGGTGGAATGCTGTACTCTGTACGTCTAACATAGTCTACATTGTCCACATCTATACGCAGTACTTTCCCGAGCAGAGAATTCCTGAAAAGTTATGAAAACAATTTGCTGTGTATAATGTCTAAATCTACCAAATTAGAGAGTGTTTCTTTTGTTTTCTCCTTTATTGGAATTGTAACAAAGGGGTGGCACTTAACGGTCCAGTTACTTGCATGCATGTACCCATAAATTGCAGGCTTTTCATTTATACCAAATGCCAGTTATTCAGCGTTGTCCTTGACAACGAGGTACAAATCAGTAATGTCATTCACTTAACCTTCATGATTGAAATTATTCAAATGTGCTGAAGCAATCATTGTACAATTTCCATAACTTGGTTCGAGTGTCCCGTATTACTTATTTCTTGGTTCGAGTGTCCCGTATTACTTATTTCTTGGTTCAAGTGTCCCGTATTACTTATTTCTTGGTTCGAGTATCCCATATTACTTATTTCTTGGTTCGAGTGTACCGTATTACTTATTTCTTGGTTCGAGTGTCCAGTATTACTTATTTCTCGGTTCGAGTGTCCCGTATTTCTTATTTCTGTTTTTTTTTTCGGTTCGAGTGTCCCGTATTACATATTTCTTGGTGCGAGTGTCCTGTATTTCTTATTTCTCGGTTCGAGTGTCCCGTATTACTTATTTCTTGGTTCCAGTGTCCCATATTTATTATTTCTTGAGTGTCCCGTATTACTTATTTCTTGGTTTGAGTGTCCCGTATTTCTTATTTCTTGGTTCTTGAGTGTCCTGTATTACTTATTTCTTCGTTCAAGTGTCCCGTATTACTTATTTCTTGGTTTGAGTGTCCCGTATAACTTATTTCTTCGATCGAGTGTCCCGTATTACTTATTTCTTGAGGTTTGAGTGTCCCGTATAACTTATTTCTTCGTTTGAGTGTCCCATATTACATATTTCTTCGTTCGAGTGTCCCGTATTACTTATTTCTTCGTTCGAGTGTCCCGTATTACTTATTTCTTGGTTCGAGTGTCCCGTATTACTTATTTCTTGGTTCGAGTGTCCCGTATAACTTATTTCTTCGATCGAGTGTCCCGTATTACTTATTTCTTCGTTCGAGTGTCCCGTATTACTTATTTCTTGGTTTGAGTGTCCCGTATAACTTATTTCTTCGTTCGAGTGTCCCGTATTACATATTTCTTGGTTCGAGTGTCCCGTATTACTTATTTCTTGGTTCGAGTGTCCCGTATTACTTATTTCTTCGTTTGAGTGTCCCGTATTGATTATTTCTTGGTTCCTGGGTGTCCCTGGTATTTCTTATCTCTACAATAAATGTTTGGTGAGACTAAGCAGTACTGTTTCACCATAGAAACTTCAGGTTATTCAAATGTCTTAGAATGAAGCATCATTGTCTGATACATTGTCATCGCAAATCCTGATGCAGGAATTGTGTATCGAATGACTGGCAGTATAGCTAGGCAACATTTAAAACCCTGCAAAATTCTTAATGATTAAGCGTTAGTACTTAATAATTTAATGATTGCCTTTCTATAATTTCATTTACTAAAACGTATGCTTTTTATCGTCATAAAGTCATCGAAATTAGTACTATTATGGATGTTAAGCACAAATTCATATATTACTGCTTGGCATAACATTTTTGAACAAGCCCTGATGCACAAAAGCCAGAACTTGAGCAAGAGCGGAAAGCATTTTACCAGTGCAGGCATTACGCTAATTTTGACTACTAATAAGACTGATGGATTTTTTATAGATACATACAAGTCTTGGCCGGAGTTGAGCGGATCTCCAGCCATCCCTCCGTCCCCGATAAACAAATACAGGTACCCATCGTCTCCAAACAAAATCTGAAATAGTTCATTACAATTTTATAATTAAAAACATAAAAGATCATACTCCTCAGTCCTGGAGGAAATTTAATGATACTGTTGGACACACATATGACATCCAAAATAGGCCATTTGCACAGGAAAGATTTTAGCCAGATTTTGCACTGATCATAAATTGCTACAAGGATTACCCGGTATCAATTTCTACATAGTTTGAATTTCGATTTTCATTGTTTAAATTATATAGATAAAGAGCTGAACTATCTGTGCAAAACTGTGCAGTATAAAATGCACCAAGAGGTATAAAAAAAACAAGTGGTTAATTGCTAAAAAGCCTTTTTATAACATTATGCTACATATATAAATATGATAATTTACAAGGTTTCTGAAGCATTTATGCTGAATGGACCCAAAATCTTAAAGGATGAAAACGAAAAAGGAGTATCTCTTTCTCTGCTGAGTAAATTAGAGTAATTTTGCCTAAAGCTTTTTGCATATTAAAATAACACTTCTTTCCTAAATAACAAAAAATCATTTTTTATAAATATTTTCCACATTATTATTTAGAAAAATCACAAGACATTCATTGTCTCATAAGTAGTAAAACAAATGTGTATTTCCTAAGTAATATATAACTTAGAGCAGTATAATGTTACAATACTTATTATTATAATCAACTTGACATTGATTAATTAAATTTTGCCCTACTAATTTCGAGTCCAACATAACATCCTGATAAATGAATAAAATATTCATTTTTGGCATAAAATGTGTCTGCCATGTCATTAAATAATCTTACTTTCATTGCCATAAAATACCAAATGTTATAGTACATTAACCCATGATGGAACCATCTCCAGAGGACAGCATTTTATAATCTATCCTTAACTTATTTTTAACTGATTCATAAAGTTTTGAATTAAATCGCAAATGACATTCAGGCGCGTAGCTGCTTATACGCAAGTAACCTAAAACCTTCCATTTTCCAATACTAAAAAAGCACCTCAGAATGCACCATGGTTTACAAAATTTTCTGAGGAGGCGTGCTTCCGGACATCCCTGACACATTTTATGAATCCACATAAATAGAGGGCTAGCTATGCCCCTGACATTTAAGATCCTGTATTTAACACCTAATGAAGATTATTTTCCTTTCATAAAAAGGCATGAGGTTTTTCTATGTAAATTGAAACATTAATCAATCATTCATGATAAATATTATGTTATAATTAATGATAAATAAACACAAACATATTGACAAATATTTTGTAAACGTGACATAACTTAATTAACAAAATATAAACAAAACCTAAAACGTGCATTTTTGAACATTAACCTATACCTACCCTTTACCTTCATGATTATTGGATTGAATTTCCCCCATGTGTGTTTTTTTTTTAAGGTAAACCATCCATCATTAGGATGCAAAGATGAGTTAGCGCATTTAGATACAATATATTGACATTTAGATTATTTATATGTTAAATTTACATTGATTTAATATAATATATTTTTTTGCATAGATTTTTGTACAACATCATTTTAATAATGATGGTGCTATTAATTGCACCAGTCAATTTTCACCAAGGTCTCTATTATAAGCCCTGGGAATAGGGGGGACTTTTACTTTCAGTCCAGCCAATCCCGGATAAAAAACCCACCCTGCAGGGACAAACTGCTAGTAAAATCCACACCAAATACCTCCGCACGCCGGGGACATCCTAGGTAAGGCCCATTTCCAGCTATTTTCAGTGCGAAAACAAAACCACCGCTTTCCCTGGTATACCCCTAGACCTTGGGCCGGGAGGGGGGGCCTTGGTTTAAATTGACTGGTGCACTATGATATGATATATCTAAGGAAGGTAATAATTAAAAATTGTGCAATGATTACGTAGCAATTCTATTTGTTTCTTTAAAATAACATAATGCCTATATGATACGAAGCTCTGGGTGAAAACATTACAAGTATTTGAAACAAAAAAAATACATACTTCAAAGTAGCAATTGTTAGTATAAATATGACATTGTATTGCATGGATAACCTTAAATAATTTTAAAGAAGAACACAGACGTAATCTGATATGGTTTTGATATTATTATAAACATGTATTAAACTGCTTTTAATATGGACAAGTACGTGACTAGAACATTATTATTGCCACATCATGATATTGAAAGCTTTAAATAGTTTGAGTTTCATAATGTAAGAGGGTGGTTTTGCATAATAGATAAGAAAAATAGATACGGTAAAAAATTAGAACATAAACTTAACGATCTGGTATTCCATATATGCAACTTACTAGATTGAACTTTAATTTAAGATAAGAAACTAAGTGTTTTGATTGGCCTGTATATTTAGCTGACCAATCCTGTGAAAGGAACCCTTGAGGCAAGGAAAAGGGTAAGATCAATATTGAATACTGGCCCTCAGATGTTCAACCTATCAGGTATGCATGCAGGATTCATATAGTATGGAGCAAAACAGGGTTCATTGCCCCTCACCCCAGGGCAGGAACAGAAGCCGACCAGCACCCCCCACACATGACGGGCCTCATCACAGTGCCAATTTATTGAAAGTTTTGAGGGGTTGGGCAGAAATAGGGTACGAGAGCAATCACAATTCAAGCATTAAGCATGAAATGAACGCATGACTTAATAATGAAATCATAATCACAATGGCACAATTTTGAAATACACATATTTTAGTCAGGTGCAAAATCTTAATTTATTGTTCACGGTTAGTGGTCTTTACTGCTATAAATAACATAAATATCTTTAACAAAAAGGGTACTCTGTATATATGAAAATAATTTATTTGCAAATATGAAGCACAAAATTAAGTGTAGAGTTGGCTTGAATTTACATTATTTATAAAAGGAAAGCTATTTACTCAAGATCGTTCTTATCCAAAGTTTTATTATTGGAAATATAGGCTTATTGCCTAGGCCTAAAAAAAAAAATGTTTGGTTAGGGTTACATCCTTTTCAAAAATAGGTAGGGTAGGTAGGCTTTTTTTTTTTTTCTTTCTTTTTTTTATTAGGATTTATATAAGAATGTCATTTTCATCATTGGATAATGGTGTAAAAGTTATCTTCTGTATAAGCATTTAAGGTTTTAAACTACGTATTGAAAAGCAATAAAATATGTACAATATGATAATAAAATGAAAGCCTTTATCTGTAATTATTCAACATTCTAATGAATTGTGTGATGTAAAGATTTGGGGATTATTGAATTTGGAAATCATTTTTCATCACATTCAGATAATTAACTGTCATGATTTATTGCAATTGATATCCAAACTTACACAGAATGATATTTTCAGCTATTTAAGATCCTTTGAAAGGGAAAAGAAATTTATATTTGATAATTTCCTCATTTGCTTGAGACAGGAAAACATGATCTATAACTGTAAAATATCCCAATGTATTATGTAAAGGGGTTATTTTTCTCAAAATGGTATATTTCGCGACGCAAATTTTCCTAATATTTCTAAGGTCTTTTTCCCAGATATGGGCAAAAAAGGCCTGCCCTAGCCAAACCAATTTATTGGGCCCTATAACAAACCTTGAATAAAGACCTGTAGAGGTATACATTGAATTTTCTTAAGCATCCCAAGCTTACTGTAAATCTTCAGAACATCATCAAAATAAAGTATTACACACTTGAGACACTTGACTTTGTACTTTGAACTGAGAATAGCTGGTTAAGTTTTTTGTACTTAATGGTTTCGGCCTACTGATACAAATTCAGCAACTTTTTGAAACCCTGTGAGGCCACAAAATTATAATAAACAAATCCATCATCAAATTATTACAAGCCTGAATATAGCCCAAGCTTGTAAAAAAGCCATTGTTTTGTATTCAGTCAACACATGAGGCTTTGCTTTAAATCATATATTTTAAGGCTTTTTGTAACCCAGTAATCTTGATAACTTCAAAATAAATCTGTGATAATTTCTGTTCAATGAGAGGATTTCTGTATTGAAGTACACAATGTACAGATACAAATGTAAATTTGAAATGTGACAGTTTAGAAAATAATAGAATGATGAAACTTTTTTCTATAAATATTCTAGCATGCCAATAAGTTTTAATAGCATATTTGAACTTTGTCGACTGATCACCCTCCGAGGGCCTTAAATTCAAACCCTGAGGAACGCGGACAGTCGATAAATTCATTGTGTTGGCCGCGATAGACAAAATCCACGAAGGGAAATGGAAAGTTGGTCTTACTCGTTGAGTGTACTGTACGAAGGTGTTGTTGTTGTTTTTAGTCTACAAATAAACTTCCATAATGAAACGTTATAACTAATAGAATGGCGGTAATAAACCATTATAATATACAATCTATATAAATGTCTATATCCACGAAGGGAAAGTGGGTCTTACTCCTTAAAAGTAGTCTTGCATTGAAAGTGTTGTTTTGTTTTTTGTCTACAAATAAACTCCTATAATGAAACATTTACAAATAGAATGGCAGTGATTAATTAACCATTATATAACTACTGTGCTGATAATTAAGAAAGCTTTCCCCTTATACTGGGTGCTGTTATTGAACAGAGTCGTTGACAACGTGGTACAAAATTGCATGATCATCCCAACCAATACTTTTTCGATAAAGGGCTCATGTATAATCTAAATATAACTCAGGTGTTGCGGGTACCATAACTATAACAATTATAATCTATATAAATGTCTACTACAAACAGTTTAATATTTGCATTAATTACCAGTATCCATTTCTTTAACAATTCCACTCTTACTAAAGAAGTTATAATAATAAATTATGCATGTGGAGCTTTCTAAGTGTTTATGTTTATTTGCAGTTTCTAAAACCAAATATTGATTTTTTTGCAGCGTTTTTCACAGTCTTGTTTGCAATATATATATATATCGACTATTGTCAATGAGCAATGGTTGATTTTTATTTCTCAAAGGCTCAGAATATACATCATTAATTATACATGTAACTGTTCTAAGCGTAGACACGTATTGACAAATGAATGTACAAGTTCGTAAACCAATAATTACAAAGCTGACTTGGATCACGTCTGCCAAAGTTAATGAATGAGTGCAACCATGTTACGTCGTAAGTAATTATCCACGTCAATGCTATAATTAGTAAATTGATAAACGACAAATTGTTTTTTGCTTGACATGGTTAGCTGACATAGGACATTTGATTTTGCAAAATCATTACAACGCACATCATGAGTCTAACAGTAAGTTAAAGGGACTCGTTCATGTTTTATATAGTCAGATATCATTTTTTATATTATGAGTAAAAAATGGAAAACAATGATTTTTTAAAACATTAAAAAACGATAAAACATTATCAAAAGTTTAAATTACAGCTTCACAGTCAGTGCACAGTATTGTTAATAATTATTTAAACTGTGACAGAAATTCTTTGTTTAAATTAATTTTGTTAAGGGTTAATCTTCATAATTATATTTTTAAATCAGTATCTCTCAGGTGTTTGCTAAAAAAAATGTAAGCAATATAACTCAATTTCGAGAAAGGTGAAAAAAATGTTGCAAACATATAAGCGAGCAAGTCCCTTTAAAGTGAACCTGAATTTACGCTTTGTTCAGGATCCTGCTAGTTCTATCCAGTTATTATGATTGTTTTTAGCTTTGATGACTAATAAATGTTTAACAAATTGGGACTGAATTTGTTGTCATGGAATATGTTTATTTTTGTACTTACATGACAAGATTTACTCTTGAGGGCAAATTCCCCTCCCCCCCCAGTTGGCAAATTTACTTCAGAAGCATATAATATGTTAATATGTACATATAAACGCTATATCAAGTCTTTCCTATGTTGCAATTGTATGACAAGAAATACATGCTTTGGTAAATTATACCCTTCGGGAGAAACAAGCCAAAAGTCTGGGGGTGGGGAAAATTTGCCCCCATGGGTATTTCTTGTCATATAATTGTAACATAAGACTACATTTGTAAAACAATTGGTGGACCTCAGTTTAATTAACTTTAATTAAATCACAATTGAATATTATACTGACATCATGTGCATATAATTATTTATATTTAATCGTTTAAAAACAAGCCAATCAGAGCCAACCATGCACTCCATTCTGGTTATTTGCTACATGATTGTATCAAATAATTTAATAGGCTAAGTGATCTTTAAGGATACTTGTTAGTCATAACATTGCTAGGTTCAAATTCATGTATAACAAATTAATCAAACTTATTCATATGGTCACTGTTGCTCTATAGGAATAATTTAGTTTAATTTATAATACATGAACAATAACCTACATGTATCGAATCATTTCACTTAATAAATCTCAAGTGTAAATCAATTAATGTCAATACTAACATCAGCTTCTTTTCCTACGGCATAACTATAAAGATCCTCATGAAACTTTAACTGCCAATGATTTTAACATAGTGTTAACTGGCCACATTTATATTTGAATCATTGTTAACAGATCAGTGTGTGTGCTTTTTTTTAGAATTTTGGGAATGGGGCCAGGGCAATTCTGATTGGGATCGATGCCTCATTTTGACTTGCATGGCAATTAACAAGAATGATTTAAAACTGCACTCCTACAGAGTTTTACAACTTTTTTTTATTTTTTGTCTTGGAATGAGCCAATTGTTGGCGTAAATATATATTATCATGTGATGCTGCTGGCAAAAGATCAGATTCCAGACTTTTATATTACCTTTCTATAATTAATGTTTAATGATAGTGTTTTAGCCAGGAATTAAAAAGGGCAGGGTGGGCCAAAAAAAGGGCAGGGTGGTCCAAAATAGGGGCATGGTGCTTTCTTAAATGGGAAAACAGTGCGCACAATATTAGCTTTGTATTGTAACATAAAACAACCATGTACCTTATCAAAGTACATGCATGCTCATGCACACATTGCAGTACTTAATATCTCTACAGAATTCTTCTTTCGTGTTCATTTTCACTTCAGACACTTTCTTTACCATCTCGGGTTGTTGTCACCAATCGTTAAATTAATGGCTGAAAGGGTTACTAATACTTTAAGAAAAATGATAAACCATCAATTTTGAACATAAACATGAAAACCTGCGATCTGATTTTTTAGTCAGCAGTCTTATTTAACTGGTTTCCATGCAATTTTTCAAAAAATGGCTCGTTCCAAGACAACAACAAAAGTTGTCGAAACATTCAATTTTATGAGAGTGGCAGATTTAAAAAATTATAAAACAGGAAAACTGAACAAATGTGATAATGGTTTAAGAATGCAAAATCACCTCCATTATACATAACCAATTTCAGTCCATTTGGTCCCTTTTTAATTGACAAAGACATTCAAAATTGGTAATTTGATTATAACATTTAAGAAAAAGTGTTTTTAGCATTTGAGATGGGGTTGAAATTTTCAGGACAAAAACAACAACACTGCATTATTTTTTTAAGAGTGTGGACAGTAGCATGATAAAAATAATATATTAGTTTTGAGAATGGGTACTTAGGCCTAAAAAAAAAAATATTGGTTAGGGTTACATCCTTTTCAAAAATAGGTAGGGTAGGTAGGCTTTTTTTATTTTTTTTTATTAGGCTTTATATAAGAATATCATTTTCATCATTGGATAATGGTGTTAAAGTTATAAAGTTATCTTCTGTATAAGCATTTAAGGTTTAAACTACATATTGAAAAGCAACTATTTTTTTTTTTTAGTTTTTCATTTTTTTTTTAAAACTGACTATAAAAACGGTAGGGTCGGCGCCTATTCCGTAGGTAGGGTCGGGTAACTCGAACCGAATGTATTTTTTTTTAGGCCTTACAAGTAGGATAAACTGTATATGCAGTGGGTTATTTCCATTTTTTGTGAATGGGGCCTTTAGACTTGTAAAAATAGAGATAAAATGCATAAATAGTGAATTAACCATACAATGCAGTAGTGGGTATATTTCAAACAAAAAAGCAAAGCCTCATCTGATTTAATTTTTGGGGAATTGTGACATTTGAGTTGATTTTTTGGGAAAAACATGAACTTTTAGGAATTGCGAATTTCAACCCATTATTCAGTTGAAAACACCACAGTATCCTCTAGTAATGCTAGCACAGGGCTTCATTATGGCAGGGACAGTCAGTTTCCTGATGTCGACCTTTTTTATGCCAGATAAAAAAAAATCACCAGAAATGTATGCACATTATCACTAGGTAAGGCAAACCATAATGATAGGTGCATGATTTTTTTTTGAGATTTGTATTTATAGAAGGGAGACATACACTGTACAGCATAGTTGACGCACCAATATCACAAAAATTCTTGTCATATCTCAAATTCAAGCTCAACACATTTTTCCACATTTATATACAGTATAAATTTGCTACTGTTTTACTCATTTTAAAAACACAATCTCTTGTGGATTCATGTTTTTCTTTTTCAGTAACATCATTGCTCAATATTCGTAAGAATATTACTGTTATTTCTAATTCTAAAGCACAATTTGACCAAATATTGTTTTCAACATAATCTATAAGATAATGAGCTTTAAGAATGAGTAAACGAAATCATATAAAATTTTGAATCATGCTATGCGGCTATGTGGTTGAGACTGAGAAATGACTCAATAACTTTTGTGATATAGGGGCCAGGTGTCTGCAAAACCGGGCCATAGTTTGTTCAGGTGAAAATGCCTTAAATTGATAAACAAAGCATAGAGGTGTTTTTGCAATAAAGCTTAATAACATTAAAAAAATGTCTGTGATTACCTCTCCCCCGTTATGGTTCCAATATGGTTCATAGACCTCCAAGATGACTCTGCTGTAACTGGTGTTAACACTGTTAGGATTGTCATCCCGAACCTTAAATTCTTCAATCCTTATTTTATGGTCTGCTCCGCTCTGAATCTGTTCATAATCACTTATGTGAGTTGAATAATAAATGTAAAATAACCCATTATTGATATAGTTTGGATGAAATGCCATTCCAAGCATTCCTCTTTCATCGCCCTTAGAGCTTGTTGTTTTGATATCATATGTTAAATCTAAGAATGGTTCCTCCAATACACGACCATCTGGGTACATTATATGCACCAGCCCTATCTGTTCGCCAACAAACATTCTTTTAGAACTGTCATTTGCATGCTTCAGAAAAATAGGATTTCTATAAAAAACAGTACTCATAGGCTCTAAACATAAACAACCTTCTTGTGTTACTTTTTCAATCGTAATGTTCCCATTAAGTATTGGGTTTGTTAGTAGCTCCGGAAAGCAATAGTCATTATCGATCAACTTGGTGCCATTTGTACAAAATTCCATCTGACTTGATAAAGCTTCGGTTAATCTCAAAGCCTCTTCCATATAGCCGCTACCAGCCTCATCCATGTAATATTTCACAAAATCTTTGCATTTTTGATAGAAAGTGCTGCAGTAGTTTTTACATAGACCAGGAAAGGCTCTCGGTTTAACGACAATATCTTTGGTGGTTTGTTCGGCATCAAAAATATGAGCAGCATAAGGAGAGCATTCTTGACAGACGAAAGTTTTGGCATACTCTGAGCAATCAGTCCAAATCTGCTGGTTTTCCGGAGGAATAAGTTGTTGTATTCTATCATATCTTTCTTTCAGTTGCACATCGTCTTGACTAGTACAGCATCCATAGTCCTGATACTGCGAGCAAAATGTTAAACCTGCCCCTTTAAAAGGTGGTCTAGAATCCAAACATTGAGGATGGCATTTTATCTTAGCGACTATCAAAACCAAGAACAACAATCCAGAACACCAGATAACATTTAATTTTCTGCACGCGCGTCCCATGTTGACGGATTGCGTGTTATATAAACACTGACACACACAAACACCAGCTTTCTAAATTATAAACCTACATCGCAAGACTTGACTTGCAGTGAACCGAATCGCCAGTAATTACTTCTACTTTACCTGGCTTGCTTTGATCCTTTGACAGCTGTCATGGTCGAATTGACATTTGGCGCAGTTTTAGCCGGTGCGCTGTAAAATGATAAATCACGAGAAATGTTCATAAGGCTATAAACAACTAACATTCTAGTCTACGCTTTCTTCTCTACAAGGTAACGTAGTGGCCTGCCCCTGAATTGTGACTTTCAATATGTTTTACGTGTTCGAACATGAGTATGTTATTTGTATGTTTTAATATAAATGCTACTATATAAGGTAACACGATCCTATATATGGCTACACTTATATCGTTTTGGTTATTCCGCAGAAAGGTTTTAAAGAACACTTAATAGGGAGAACTTTATATAAATTTCAACATAACATAGCAATCCTCAGCACCCCACCGTATTCATAACATATAAGAATACGCTGGGGCGACAAGGATTGAAATAGCGAGATTAGCTAAATTTCGTTATATATCGTCAAATCGATCGGGGACAGAATTTCAAATATACACCATACAAGAATCCTAAATGCTTGTAGCAACCTTAATGCACATCTCCACATAAACTTTCTTCGTGATACTCCTATTTGTGACTGTGGACAAGGCACAGAAGATGCAGAACATTATTTCTTTAAATGTAGTAGATACGGCGAAGAACGCGTGTTATTTTTTCGAAATACTATAATATTTCACTCTTTAAGTACATCTAAATTATTATTTGGGATAGAAGATAACACAGTCGATGAAAATAGTGTGTTTTTTTATTGAAGTTCTAAAGTACATAAAATTAACGAAACGTTTCTTTTGATATCACCCTCAATCACGATATAAACGGTCTGGTATGTTATTACATTGTATTTTCTTTTGGTAGCAACCAATTCTTTTCTTCTTTTTTCTAAAGTAATTAACGTTACCTCTTTTTTCTAGTTACGTTTAATTATAGATTTAAACGACATTGACGCTATATTGACGCCTGGGAAGGGCTGAAACTAATGTTGTAATGACTTGTAGCCCAACCAATTTGTTCTTTTTGTTTTATTTGATTGTAAATGTACATGTAAATTGTATGCAAAATAATTCTTTACAAAAGAGCAATAAAATATGATTAAACAAAATCGATACGTGTGAGGGAAATGCATCAAGAACATTGCCATCAACATTATACAAACAAACACGCTAAATAATGATTGTATATTTATTTACAATAGTTCAAAATTAAGCATTGTTTAAAGGATAAAAGTATGCAAATAAAATGGTTATAGTTGATCAGGTGTATTACTTTATCATTACTGCAAAACATCTGATTATCAATATATATTCTGATAGAACATCCTCGTCTTAACTTACGGTAAGTAAATTGCAATCATGTTAATGATAAATTTAGTTTTTGGCAATAACGTACAAACAGTCCAACGTGATTGAAAGTAAGGCAGATGCGTTATTCAAGGTTCACAATAAGAATGGACACACAAGTAGGAAATTATATTCACTGTTATCAGAGTTCATATTACATTTTGTACGTACTCTATTTTTAATTATTCGTTTTTTAATAAGATAAACTGTTTCTTTGGGTTTAAAATTGTTTAAGAAATCAGCTCCATTGGAATTATTTCCAATATGTTTTTATGTCGGGATTTCTCTGTTATAGTAAATCACAGTGATAGTGTCTACCAATTGAATGAACGTCCAAGCCCTGCTGCGGACTTGTTCTGATGTACTCGCAGCTAGTTGAATAATGGGAACAAATGGCTTTCCTGCCAGGCGCTCGGCATAAATGAATCGGATGTAAATATGTTCATTGTTCAAGGTGTCTCATACGTTCAGCGGACTGACACTTCTATGAGAGGGACGACGCTATAATAAAGAAGAACTGTACTATACTCACTTATAAATATGACAAATACAGGGTGATGAATCACGTGACTTCATAGGAATTCTCCCATGGGTCACCACGGGTCACAACCGCTGTTAAAAAACAAGTATTTGACACTAATTTCTATAAAAAAAAATAACAGAAAAGATATGAATATATTTCTAAGCCTATAAAAGACTATGCTAATTTTTACTTCTACAGGTGTGAAATATTTTAGATTTGCATGTATTTTGATGATGCAATCCTTTGCCACAATTTCAACTTCGACGGACTGTTGTAGAACGATGTAACGCTGTAATTTTGGACAAGGATTACTTCTCCGACCGTTATGCGAAACCATGTTATGACACAGACAATATTTATAATTATCATATTAACGTATATCTATCATGTGTTTCGGGTCCGGATAGAAAAATCGACACAGGTAAGCCGGTATCGAAGTTTGTCGAGTTATCGAAAACGCAGCGTGCCCGAGGATCAGGTTTTTCAATCCGGACAAGAACCATACAATTGTTTATTTTCGCACACCTAAAAGAATCCATTTGTGATTTTCTTTGTACATTTCACCAACGTACATGTCGTGCGACATTGTATAATGACGTCAAGACGCGTATCAACTTCAAATCAATGTTAACGCCAATACAATGTAGATCCTCTAAAAAATCGCGTTTTAATGAATATGCGTTTTCATTTTTGAATAAAGGGCGTATACTATCATATATTCCATTGCTCTTAATGGCCATTTTCATGTAAAATACAGTAAAGAAATAAGAAATTGTGCCTTGTTGCGCGTGACCCATCTGGCAACAGCACGCTCATGTATGTAAAATATACTTTGGCTAGTTGAACTGATTTATTATGACTTTTTATGAGCTCTTGCCATCAAGCCACTGCATGTGCTCCAATTGGCGTTTCTCACGCGCCGCCTTTGAACATCGTTACAACTCGGCCATCTCCGGCAAGCTTCGAGATAGACTCTTGAAATTCTGTTGGATAATGGCCGAGGTCTTTCGACTGGCTTTGACCAAAACGAAAATAAATGTTGTCTGCCGCAAGATTTTCATTTTTGCAATATATGACCATCAGTTTGACAGCCCGTCGTTAACAATTATTAATATTATTAATTTATTATACACCCTACCCCCTCCTCAATTTATTCAATAAGTATCTTTAAAAAAGATACTCGGCCGTGGTAAACCCGAGGAATAACACCCCATCCCCTCCTCAATTTATACAAGAAGTATCTTTAAAAAAGATACTCGGCCGTGGTAAACCAGAGGAATGCCACCATGACACGTGTCCGAATGGCTTGAGGTTGTTCGACATTAAATAGAGGTTGTTTTTGGTTTTATTGTTGTTGGGTAATCCCTGAGTCAGTGCAGCTTTTTGGTAGTAGAGTATCAGAACCATGCACAGTTTTAAATAGATTTGCACTGTTTGACTAACACGATTTATTTTCAATACAGAGATGTTTTCACCCATAAGGCCACAACAAATTGATCATTTGTTCGTCGGATTTGCCGCACCTAAAATTCGAAAAACGAAAAAAAAAAATAATAACTTTTTTTTGCGCCCGCACTTACTATTTGGCCGCGCATATTATTTTTTTTTTTTTTACTTCTGAATTTCCTCTATTTTCTGAAGTTTTTTTACTTAAAATTTGAACCTGCAACGTCGACTTCGCCTTTTTTTGAAGGTATTTCCATGCTTTACATTCTCCGCGAGCAAACTTTCCTTGTATCAGGACAAAATCAGGTCCGGGTAACCGCAAAACAGCCGATATTTGTTGACAGTCTTTTTTGTCGGGAATATTTTGCAGGACGCACCGTTGTTATCTATTTCCGGTAATTTGCAGGGTACTTTCAGTTTTCGTTAATTATGTAAAATACACATTTTTAATTGAAAATCAGTGTCATAGTCAATGGATTATAGTCTTCAGTAAACAACAACAGTTTCACAGCGTCGAAGGCAATAATTATTTATGTGTGTTTTAAGTAATTCATTGTTTTGTACTCAAAATTTAGTGTTAAATAATAACTAAATCAGATTTTGAGTGCAAAACTTATATTAAAATACACGGACACTCGACTTACAACAAATGAACATGTTTTCGTGAGTTATTTTTTAAATTCTAAAATGCATTTCTCAGTTTTATACTCGTAATTGATAAAAATAGAAGGACTTGTAAATGTTTGAGAAACAGTCTGTATTTATCGGTTATGCACCATTCAATTGTAACCATGCCCCCCACCCAGGACCGGGGGTATACCGGAGATAGCCGGTGAAATGGGCCGTGTTTTCGCCTTCCAGGTGGCCCCGCAGTACCGTTGGTTTTATCCGGGGTTGGCTGGACCGAAAGTCAAAGTCCCCGCTATTCCCCGGACCTTGGGGGTCGTGGTTACAATTGACTAGTGCATTACACATACATGTACAGTATAAAAATAACCTCAGTAAAATCAGAAAATAAAACATTTCATTAGTAAAATGACTGTTTTAATTTTGTCAATTCTTTGTTCTTATCCACTTGTTTTCTTTGATCGATTTGTAGTAAAGTGGCCTGTTATTAAAGTGGCCTGTTTCTTACGGGCATTGAAGCTATGGAGGGTGTCATGATTTTTTTTTTCAAGGCACGGACCTATAAACCATTGGTTCGTGGTAAAGGCGAGGTCTTGGAAGGGAAACATCTTTATTCCACCACCTGCTCTAATATAATGACCGGTGCCCCATTTGCAGATTTGTTTAATACTGCTTCAATTGTGTTGTCCCGCAATTTAATCGGCAGTGTCTTAAGTAATAGTAAAGCACTGGATCTTATTGCCATTTGTTATATATTGAGACAGATTTTTATGTGATACAATCAAAACCTTTTCATTTATATTTAAACTAAGAACCTATGTTTGCAATTAAAAAGCATTTCTTGATATTGCATGATAAATTTAGTAAGAAATAAACGTTTTAATTTTTTTTTATTTTTCGCCTTGCGCTCGCCTCTGAATTGCCTTAAATTTAAAAAAAAAGTTTTTTTTTTTTTTTTTCGCTCGCTCGCTCCTACTTTTTTTGGGCAAAATCCGTAGAACAAATGATCAATTTGTTGTGGCCTAAAAAAGGTAACGAAACGCCAAAAAGTACATAATGAAAGATGCCATACCTTTCTGGTGTCGTTCTCGGAAAAATAAAAATCTTCATCTTTATGAAAACATCTAGATATATAAAGAGCTCCGTTTCCGATACTCATTTATTTTTTTACTAGTATTATCATGACCCATTGGTTTTTGAGTTCAAGTTTTTTTTTATGACCAATAATAATCTTAATTCTATTCACTTAATTTTTGTAAGAGACGGCATTACGGCCGAAAAAAGTCATATTTCATTGATATATTTCGCACATGTAGGCTTATATGATTGACATACACAATAAAACAAGAGGGCCCTGAATGCCCTGTATCGCTCACCTGATCCAATTAAAGCGTGAAAAAAGTGTTTTCAGGGCGAAGGCAATTGTGACAGGGGGTTAGATCCTTCCTAGTCACCAAGTTTTTTTTAATATCACGAATGATTTTTTTAATATCACGGATGACCCAGTTGCAAACCTTACCTTGCTGTAATAAGTACATTCTGACCAGGTTTCATAGAGATAAAGTCGAACATATGGCCTCAATAGTGTTTTAACAATGTTTTCTATGATTTGACATCGTGACCTAGTTTTTGAACTCAGGTTACCCAGTTTCAAACTCTACCTTATGATCATCAAGAATAACATTATGATCAAGTTCCATGAACCTATGGTCATAAATGTGGCCTCCAGAGTGTTAACATGCTTTTCCTATTATTTAACCTGGTGACCTAGTTTTTTCCACACATGACCCAGATTAGAACTTTGCCTAGAGCTAAATCAATATATACATTCTGACTAAGTTTTATGAGCATACAGTCATAATGTGACCTCTATAGTGCTAACAAGCTTTTCCTATGATTTGACCTAATGACCTAGTTTTTGACCACACATGACCCGGATTCAAACTTGACTTAGAGATTATTAATATAAACATTCTCACCAACTTTCATGAAGATACAGTTATAAATGTGACACCTGGTGACCTAGATTTTGACCGCACATGACCCAGATTTAAACTTGACTTAGAGATTGTTAATATAAACATTAAGACCAACTTTCATAAAGAAACATTTATAATTGTGACCTCTACATTGTTAACAAGCTTTTCCTTAAATTTGACCTGGTGACCTATTTTTTGACTGCACATGACCCAAATTCAAACTTGACTTAAAGATAATAAATATACACTAATTAAACATTCTGACCAACTTTCATGAAGATACAGTCATAAATGTGACCTCTAGAGTGTTAACAAGTTTTTCCTTCAATTTGACCTGGTGACCTTGTTTTTGACCACACATGACCCAGATTCGAACTTGACCTAGAGATTATTAATTTTAACATTCTGACCAAGTTTCCTGAAGATACAGTCATAGATGTGAACACTATAGTGTTAACAAGCATTTCCTTTAATTTGACCTGCATGGTGACCTAGTTTTTAACCCCAGATGACCCAATATCGAAATAGTCCAAGATTTTATTGAGGGTAACATTCTGACCATGTTTCATTAAGATTGTGCCCAAATTGTGACCTCTAGAGTGTTACCAGTCAACAGACGACGACGGACACAGGGTGATCACAATAGCTCACCTTGAGCACATCGTGCTCAGGTGAGCTAAAAAACCCTTTGGGTTATGAACGGAATGCTAGAGTAATCCAAATTTTATAGTAAAATATTGTAAATTTCCTTCTTTATGTATTGTTATGTCTTATCTATTTGAGTGGTTTAAATAAGGCTACAACTGCTTTTCCACTATAAAATGCCAATTAACAGTTAGTCTAGTGAGTTTTCCGGGAACCACAGTTGCAATTTATGCAAATATATTTGTGCGTGTAATGGTTAAGAAACTATATATTTTGGAGAAAGAAATGGGTGAATACAGCTGTTATCTGTATGAGTTTCTATAGACGGTAAAATAAATGCTTCCTTTATTATATCCGGGAACAATTCTTCAGAGAAACTATTTTTAGGACTCCTTTTATTGTAAGGTAAATATGACAACCGCATAGTTGTAACTTTAACTTCCTTCTGCAGGTCGTATATTTTTGTATAAACGAAATATCTCTTCCAGTATAATCACAATTTAAGTGCTAATGTTTTATGGATCATGTTCCAGATCTATACAATGTACATATGTATACACATACATATGTATAAATATACGAATTATGTATTCAAGCACAATGAACCAAAACACATTTATTCAATTACACTGAACCACCACATCTACAATAAAATGAATCTCATTTTCGACGTCATTACAATTACGTTTAGATATTGCTTGATAGTATTGCCCAAACCAATTGCTAGATTTCCAATTAAAAGAGGTGTTTATTTTGTGTAGACTGACAAGTCAAAGGTGGAAGTTTCAATTTAATTTTCCATTTAATCTGCCAATCTTTGACAACATCTAAACCAGTAAAACAGTTGTTAAATTGCGTTACATTTACACAACAAAGAAAAAAATAGTTTTCATTTTATAAACGTATCACTTCAAGTAACTCTATGTATAGATTAAACACTTTTTTGGAACAATTTCTCTCATTCACACTTAACATAGCACATACAGAAACACAAATATGTTAATCATTCAAACATTTCATTTGAAATCGTATTGTAAACGTATAAAAGTAAACTATATAAACTACAATGAGGCAATGTGTTCAATCCACTAAAGATTAACCGTTTGATCGGGCCTGTGAAAACTGGGTGTTCGCTTTAAACACTGATACACATTTTCTACCAATTTAATAACACCACGCATTTGTTAAATAATGCATATTAATTTGCGAGGAGTAATTACATGTTAGAAAAATCATCTTTCGATGCATTTTCTTATATTAGTTTGGAACAAGAGCACTTCAAACGGATACCAACGCAAGTCTGCTTTTTCTCTGTCAATCAAGGACTTTACTCGACTATCATTAAAGCCAGAGTTATGGGTCTTCAAACACATTTGCGTATTGTTGCTGGTAACATGGACATTTTTGTAACGACACTAAGGCTATGGCAGTACCCTGACATTTTTCCTCAAAAAACAGACAAGATAAATTGATTTCATGTTTACGGTAGTTACTTGCTGAGTGGGGTGTTCGGTTTGGCGGGGAAACTTTTGAAATAATGGCCTTCTCAATAAAATGCACTGGTTTCAGACCATTGATTAAATTTCGACATGACAGTTTAAATTACTGCGTACTTAAATGCAAACGATTTTGCATTGAATAAAACGATGTGCTATTTCTATCGATTTAATTGTTAGAACTCAAGATTTATTTTTCTGATGAAATTAACAAAAAAAGCTCCTTCAAAAATGTAAACCGTAAATTATTTAAGTAGATATTTTTAAGGTTCTACTAAGACCTCGTCAAAACAAAGTCTGGTTTGTAATTCATTTTAGTGTTGTCAAGTACAATGGACACTACGGGAACAAAATTCTTCTTAAATGAAATGTTTTAAAATGACGCATTTAACATAGAATCTGAGATATATTTGATGACTGTTAGTTCAGATCTGTTAGTACTCGAACTTTCCTAGCCTGGTGATGATGGTTGAAATAAATGCGTTAACATTCATGTGTTTAAGCAATTTAGCACATATTTAAAAACACAATGCTAAACTATATAAGAGATCAGTCTTATTACAATAGAAAAAATATTGATAACATGAAATATACAAATATCATAACAAAACAATTGAAAAATACTGTTTGTTTATACACTGACAGATAATGTAGATGCAAAAGGTATTCAATACACATTTCACAATCTAAATGCAAAATAAACCTTTAAAAATGATTTCTTAGTCATAACGACGAACATTGAAAATGGTAAATGAAATCAATTTCTATGTCATAACGATGACATTGAAAATGGTAAATGAAATCAATTCTATATTTCAAAATATGTTTGTAACGTCCACAAAAACACACAAACTCAAACCTTTTGTTGCAATAATTTGACAAATGACTGTAAAATAATAAGCTTTGTACACAAATGAGTATTGACTTTTAAGCTCCGCCTTATACGGGAAAAAACGCAGACAAATATACAAATACAATGTTGTAATGGAAAACGGCGATAGAGAAATGAAAGAAGCAGATAAAACAACAAAGCAAATAACATGTTATCGAGAAAGAAGATTACTTTGAATTCATATGCCAATTAAATATCAATTTTAGATGTAACAATGATTCACTACTATTAGGCATTATTTCGTATTATCATGAATCACGTGCAGACAATCAACAAATAAATATATCATGGTAAAATAATATTATTTCTATAAAATAAAATATAAATAATGTCATAACTGTAAAGTACCACATGTTTAAAAGCAATTTCATTAACAATCAATAATTATTTTTCGACTGTCGTGATGTTAGACATTCAATACGATTATCTTATTTCATCGGACCATCGCGACTTCAATAGGTATCACTGGGTACGGATAAAGAGGCGCGTCCCGGTTTCGAAACTTATTTGCGTAATTTTTCAATTGAACATGGTTTTCATTGAATCCCCATTTGAATTTCTACCTGTTGAAGTAGAAGTTAAAACTGCTTATTTCAAATGTAAAAGAATGACTTCTCAGTTCACCCTTATCTGGTGCATTATTCATCAGAATCAAAACGGTTTTATATAAATACATATTTTGATATAATTTTACCCAGTGTTTTTTGGCATTCCAATTGTTGTTCCGTCGACCATTTTTTACACTCAAATTAGCTTAGTAAATTATGTAAGAACTACTCTTTAAAGGCTTGTAAATGAAAACGGCAGCTAATGTATACACCCTTTTTGTGAGTGTTCTTTGAAACTTATTCTCATATAATTTTATAATAGTGAAGAAGAAAAAAAAAAACATCTGTTGAAGAACAATCATTATGTCGACATATGTAAGTTAAAAAGTACACATTTTTCAATGATTATCTCAGAATACGTTTGATTCAGTTATATTTTCACATCATTTTATTGACATTACAAACTTGACCTTGGATAATACATACAGAAATGCTTGTCATGATCTACAAAATACTTATATAAAAGCGTGTACTCCAAAAAGTGTACCTTTATATTATTAATTCTGGAAGACGTGACATGCCAAAATTTTATTTTTATGAAAATAAAAATAAATAATTACATAAAAATGGTTAAAAATAAACACGTTTGTGTGATAGGGCTATTATTTTTATATAGACAAAAGAAATTAGGTCTCAAAACCTTTCTATGATTATTTACAGGTGTTTTCAACAATTAAATAATTAAAACGATTTCTTTCCCATTCAAAGAGTGTTGCAGTATCATTTTGTTGTGTTACAGTGTATTCAAAATATATTAGTAATAACCTTTATTGGTACTTGCATTTGACCCCCAAGTTGTACTACATATGCAATACTCATTGTTCCTTCAATATATATCTGATAAACTTCGGATTGCTGCAGACTTTTTAATTGTTCCCCACGAGGTAGGTACTTCAGATACATCATAACGATAATACTTTTCCAATTAGTCCTTATGACTTCCGACAAACCAAAGCCAAAATTTGGCACATTCTAAACTGTTTGAAGATGGACTTATTTCCCACTTTGGAAAATGCTGCTTATATTCTCTATAAGGATGACCAACTTGTTTCTTGCAGCCACATGCCTTTTTGATGACTGAACACCTGTATTGAAATTAAGTGCAATAGATGCATTGCATGTCTCTTTGGATATTTTTTCATCGGACACGAATCTTATGCCTACACACTCTTTTGGTCGATGTTGAACGCAATACTGAGGGGAATTGCCGTGTTCTTCCGATTTTGCACATGGTTCCAGACAAAATGGACATTGCTCGTTACAACCCCACATTTCATTCAATATTTTTGAATATGGAATTTTCACTTTTGAGAACATTTCTTCGATTTCAATCAAGACTGATGATGTCTTATGTTTCAATAGGCCTTCCTCGTCGTTTTGTCCCAACACAATATTAGTAAAGAATTCGATGTCTTGAATATATCGAAGATTACAAAAGGTTTGAAAGTCAACATGATCAAGAGTTGTACCGGAATGTTGCAGATAAGTCATTATCATTGAGGACCATTCTGACATATTTACCGACGTCATTGCTTTAAATTTTGCGCAGCATAATTTTACACCATTTTCAACCGCTGCAGTCATGTGCAGCACTTCATGTCGAGCTTGTTCTATTGCAAGTTTTGATATGTTCAGGTTGTCTTCACATTGATGCTTGGTGTTTAAACAATATAGCACATATTTAACAACACAATGCTAAACTATATAAGAGATCAGTCTTATTACAATAGAAAAAATATTGATAACGTGAAATATACAAATATCTTTAAAACATCATAACAAAACAATTGAAAAATACTGTTTGTTTATACACTGACACATAATGTAGATGCAAAAGGTATTCAATACACATTTCACAATCTAAATGCAAAATAAACCTTTAAAAATGATTTCTTAGTCATAACGACGAACATTGAAAATGGTAAATGTAAACAATTCTTTATTTCAAAATATGTTTTTAACGTCCACAAAAACACACAAACTCAAACCTTTTGTTGCAATAATTTGACAAATGACTGTAAAATAATAAGCTTTGTACACAAATGAGTATTGACTTTTAAGCCCCGCCTAATACGGGAAAAAACGCAGACAAATATATAAATAAAATGTTGCAATGGAAAACGGCGATAGAGAAATGAAAGAAGCAGATTAAACAACAAAGCAAATAACATGTTATCGAGAAAGAAGATTACTTTGAATTCATATGCCAATTAAATATCAATTTAAAACTGCTTATTTCAAATGTAAAAGAATGACTTCTCAGTTCACCTTCATCTGGTGCATTATTCATCAGAATCAAAACGGTTTTATATAAATACATATTTTGATATAGTTTTACCCAGTGTTTTGGCATTCCAATAGGTTGTTACGTCGACCTTTTTTTACACTCAATTTAGCTTAGTAAATTATGTAAGAACTACTCTTTAAAGGCTTGTAAATGAAAACGGCAGCTAATGTATACACCCTTTTTGTGAGTGTTATTTGAAACTTATTCTCATATAATTTTATCATAGTGAAGAAGAAAAAAAATCTGTTGAAGAACAATCATTATGTCGACATATGTTTAAGTGAAAAAGTACACATATTTCAATGATAATCTCAGAATACGTTTGATTCAGTTATATTTTGTTACATCATTTTATGGACAATACAAACTTGACCTTGGATAATATATACAGAAATGCTTGTCATGATCTACAAAATACTTATATTAAAGCGTGTACTCCAAAAAGTGTATCTTTAATAATTCTGGAAGACGTAACATGCCAAAATTTTATTTTTAAGCAAATAAAAATAAATTATCACGTAAAAATGGTTAAAAATGAACGCGTTTGTGTGATAAAGTTATTATTTTTATATAGACAAAAATAATTAGGTCTAAAAATCTCTCTATGATTATTTACAGGTGTTATCAACAATTGAATAATTTAATCGATTTCTTATCATTGAATGTGTTCCAGTATCATTTTGGTGTGTATTTAGTATGTAATAGTAATAACCCTTATTGGTACTTACATTTGACCCCCAAGTT
This sequence comes from Mya arenaria, assembly GCF_026914265.1. Taxonomy (NCBI): domain Eukaryota; kingdom Metazoa; phylum Mollusca; class Bivalvia; order Myida; family Myidae; genus Mya; species Mya arenaria. The sequence continues at coordinate 69,976,511 of NC_069132.1, read as the reverse complement.
GTACTACATATGCAATACTCATAGTTCCTTTAATATATATCTGATAAACTTCGGATTGCCGCAGACTTTTTAATTGTTCCCCACGAGGTAGGTACTTCAGATACATCATAACCATAATACTTTGCCAATTCGTCCTTATGACTTCCGACAAACCAAAGCCAAAACTTAGCACATTCAAAACTGTTTGAAGATGGACTTATTTCCCACTTTGGAAAATGCTGCTTATATTCTCTATAAGGATGACCAACTTGTTTCTTGCAGCCACATGCCTTTTTGATGACTGAACACATGTAATGAAAATTAAGTGCAATAGATGCATTGCATGTCTCTTTGGATATTTTTTCATCGGACACGAATCTTAAGCCTACACAGCCATTTGGTCGATGTTGAATGCAATAATGAGGGGAACTGCCGTGTTCTTCCGATTTTGCACATGGTTCCAGACAAAATGGACATTGCTCGTTACAACCCCACATTTCATTCAATATTTTTGAATATGGAATTTTCACTTTTGAGAACATATCTTCGATTTCAATCAAGACTGATGATGTCTTATGTTTCAATAGGCCTTCCTCGTCGTTTTGTCCCAACACAATATTAGTAAAGAATTCGATGTCTTGAATATATCGAAGATTACAAAAGGTTTGAAAGTCAACATGATCAAGAGTTGTACCGGAATGTTGCAGATAAGTCATTATCATTGAGGACCATTCTGACATATTTACCGACGTCATTGCTTTAAATTTTGCGCAGCATAATTTTACACCATTTTCAACCGCTGCAGTCATGTGCAGCACTTCATGTCGAGCTTGTTCTATTGCGAGTTTTGATATGTTCAGATTGTCTTCACATTGATGCTTCATCCAACCTTTCGCAAACAGTTTTGGATTTCTTAAATATTCAACGAATTGGTCGAGTTTGTTATTGTTTGCCAAAGTTGTACATATGGCTTTTATTAGATTATGCTTTGTAAACGGTAGATTGCCTTTAAGATGTTCTTCAGTCTTCAAACGGAGATGACCGGAAATATGTTTTTTTAAATGAGTTACAAACTCCCAAACAGAACAATTCGGCTGCCCTATGTTCTGCTGTCCGGTTAGCAACATCTTCTTGAAAAAGAATGTACAACTCGCTTTTATACCGGTTCATATGTGCAGTCATACCAAATTCGTTATCATAAAATTCATTGTGTCTTTTAAACGCACAAGAAGCAAAGGTTAAAACATGCATGTCTAATTTAATGTGAAATATCTTTTTCAAAGTTATATTGCCAACTTTTGAGGTCAATTCTTGAAACAAGTCACCTACATTTTTGCAAAACGACATAAAGTCTACTGTGAGTAGTTCTTTTGTTTCAGTACAAATGTCTTGGATCACTTCTTCCACTTTTTGTAAATAACAGTTAACATTTACTTCTAATTCTTGAAAAAGTATTTCTTTTTTAGCTTCACTTGGTTCTTCAGTGTTTATATCGGTATGACAAATACGACTGGAGGCAAAACTATTACTTAACCTAGTTGGTTCTGTTGTATGCTTGATCACTTTCCTGAGAATTTTTATATTATTTTTGAATTTTTCAAGCACATGTTGCTTTGTTAAATCTTGAAAGTCAATTTTTTATACCTTTTCCATATCTTATTAAATGAACTATCAATGGTTTTTCGATCAATTTCTTTCCCTTTTTTGCGTAATGATTTTGCTAGCTTAGTTGCCTCCGATTTCAGCAAGGTTCGTTTGTCCTCCATTAGCTTTAAGGTTGAAAGTTCAAAATTTTTGATTTCACAACTGTTGTTAAGTTCTTTAACTAAACTACTATGTATTTCATCAGATCTTTTTTTAATATACAAATGAATGTCGCATTTCCATTTAATTGTTATATCTTTATATTCACTCTCACCAAACAAATCTTCGCACATGGTAAATGCTGACTCTGTAAATTGTTCAATCGCGTTGGAAATTTTAAATCTCAGTTTATTCCTTTTGTCTTTTACATTTGTTTCCAATTTACATTGTGAAAGGCTGCGATGAGAACAAGTCAGTACTTTCTTTCTAACAGACATCTCCTCACGCCACAGCGATCTGTTTATTTGTTCCATTATCGTGCAGTATGCTTTAATTTCCAACCTGTTCCGGAAGGAAAATACAAAGTTTTCTGAAATAACTCCTTTCCATAAATCAACTGCTTGTATTCCAAAATCAGTAAATGTTTTGCCTGAGCCAATATTCAGTGTCGAGTTCATGAGACAATGTTTTAACTTGATAACAGCGGAGCTATACTCAGTGTTAACATGCTTTAAGTGATAAACCCCTTGCCAAAGACAGGGTATATATTGCACGCTTGAATCATGATCAAATTGAATGACGTCAGTGAAACGTCTAGATAAAGAACCTTCTTGAATTGCAGCCTCTTCAGTTACACCGTCTAAACATTCCACGAACCTTTTAATCCCTGCTGACATCTTTTTTTTAGCTGCGTGTTCTGACACATTGTGGTGCACAAGAAAACATCTTTGATCTTTTGGAAGAGCATTATTTGCTTCATACAGGCGTAGCAGGGCATTGACAACTATCTGTAAAATGTCTTTCAGATCGGAAATATGCTCTCCCATGATATTCATGATTGAAATATTTCCTAATCCAGTAACAAAAGTAGCCATTTCGTTATCGCGATTGTAACTGTATAACACAGTTAAAAGGTCTGATGACCTTAGACCCTCCGAATCAACAACCATTAAGTAATTGAAGGGAGAGATTTCTGTACGACCGTGTCGCCTCACTGGCAACAACTGTGCATATATTCCTCTTGAACATCGACCTGAACTGACTGAAAAATGTACACATAACATGGTATTCAACAAAGTTGATTTGCCCGAGCTTTGTAATCCCAAAACAGACACTGTAATCAGCTTCGAATTGATCAGTTTTGTATCGATCAAAGCAAGTACATTTCTGATCCAAAGGGTCGGCATGTAAAAATTATCGCTGTCAATAAGCTCTAGATGAACTTGTCCCTGAATGACCAAATCAGCGTATGTGTTCGTTATTTTTTCCAGTGATGGTAGGTTTATCTGTTCTGTATCTTCCGTTAAATATATAAATGAATCGCATATGTGGGCTGTTTCTCTGAAAAGAAAATCTACACCGAAAGTTAGATTTTCAATTTGTTTCTCAATGTCAGTTATAGTCAGTTCTTGTTGTTTTATTTCGTGTTCTGTTGCATTGTTTAAGCGCAGCTGTTTTAAGACTTTCTCTTCGTTTTCCTTCATCAATTGTAAACAGGGCATACGTTTTCTCATTTTTTTTTCCATTCCAAGTTTCAACCAGTTGATAAAAAAATGTCTTTCAACTTTTGTTCTGCATTCACACAGATTTTGTACAAAAGAAGCAACACTCTCTGTTATATTTTGTGTTTGCTTTTTGCGGATACCCAATATTTGATCTTGAATTTTTTCCGACTCTTCCGATGATTGCGATACTTCAAGCGCTCTAATTAGCTTACTAAGTTCACTAGTGTAAATCGATGAGCAGGGCGTTATTGAATGTCTGCAGTGATTAAGATCATCGTTTATTGAAATGTTTCTGTCATTTCTCCAGGCATTTATTTCCTTAATGATTTCTTGAAGTACACTATCTGCAACCCGTTCGGCATTATCAGATTGTGCTTTGTAAATAGTTTCAACTAAAAGATCTTGGCAATTCTGTTTATCAAACCGTGTGTGTAAAGAATCGCCCCCTTTCCCTTTTAAGTGCTCTGCTAGAACCTTTAATATATTTTTTACAATTTCACCAGTTTTACTTACATCCTCACCTTTATTGGTTTGAATAAATTTTATATCAAAGCTTGATTCTTTTGCAATTTGATTTATGTACTGTAACACCCTTAAAGTATCTGGGTCCCTGAAAACTAGCCCCGACATTATCACGACCACAAATCGAAAACGTTTTAGAATATGTTCATAAGACTTAATGTTTCTTTTGAGGTCATCAATGTCAGTAAATACAACTAATATATCAGCTAAATTCTTCGTAAGATTTAAAAAAGATGCATTAAAATCTTCTGCTAAATTACCTCTCATGTTAAAAAGAGTTGTCATGATATCCATATAGTTTTCTGGTCTTGGATGCAACCAAAATAAATCAACAGTTCCTTGACTCACAGACCTCGTTTCATGTTGTGACTCGCATGAGGAATCATAGAATACAGGAAATTTCGTTTTTGATTTTTCGTCGGAGAGAATTTCATTTAATATACATGATTTGGACAGCGTCGGTCTACCAAGACGTCCAAACGCGATCACATGAGTTGAAATGTCAAAAGCGTGCTCACTAAACGTCGATGATTCATCGAAAGACAAACTTAAATGACGCAGAGGCCAGATGAAGGCCTTAACTAAAGGCGATCTATAGTCTTTGGATAGAAAGGGCACGGCCAAGTTGCAAATATATAGTTTTCTAACAATAATTTGTTTTACGAAAGGGTCACAGCAATGAAATAATGTCCAAAGAATGTCAAGCCTGCTTATTGATCCTCCTTCCTCTGTTGTTTGTGGTGCAGCATCATAAAAGTGTTCCAAATCTACAACTAGAGTTCCCGTGTCTCCCAATTTTGAAAGTTGGTTTGGCACAGTATCCCTTGAGTAATAAACAGCTGATAACAGACTTTTTAACAAAATCCAAGGCGCCTTTTTAAGATTGTCCTCGTTGCTTCTTTCCTGTTGATCATCTATATCTACTGCAAGAGCTTCTACAACAGAAATCTTTTCGGGAAATTTGTTTGTCAAATCAAGTTGCAAAAGAAGGCTTTTCAGTTCTTCGTTGAAAAACGGTTGGTGTCCTGAAAATAGAAACAATAAAAGTATTCACATGTATCGGTTAGACAGTTAACTCAAAAGAAGTAGCATACATAACTTAACATTCCAGCAAACACGGAGTGGGTAGAGGACTATTACTGGAACTTTAATGATTTTTGTCAAGCCTATTAAAAATATATATTTATTCTTCTGTCTTGAATATATATTTGAAGATATTGTATAAAAGAAACATCAAAGAGCTATTAATCAACATCACCAAATTGCTGACAATTAAAACCCTGGTGAACACCTGTCAATGCTTAACAACAAAACTTTATTTGGGTCAAATATGCTAGTATATTTGAAATCATTTTTTATGCTTTTTTGGTTTATAGAGATTTATCAGTGAAATTTGAAATTTACTGTTTCAAAAAGTGAAAATATCATTATTAGCACGTTTTTACGTCCGAATCAAACAACAGCGTGCCAAAGGCTGGGACACAATTCCGATGACGCCATTTCGGAAATGGCTATGTTCACATATAATTTGGCGCCCTTTTTGAAAAAATACAATTAAATGGTTTTTTATCCCTTTCAGGAATATACTAAAAAGAATGTTTGTTTGTATAAGCGTACGATCGCAAACTATTTCAACTTGTGAACACCAAAAGTATATTGTTCCCTCATAGCTACCCAACTCGTGAAATAAAGCTTTTGGTGCTCACTCGGTGAAAAATATTGCGATCTTGCACAGAAACAAACAATTATCCTCTGTATAGTTTTCTAAAGGTAATAACCAAAACAAATAAAACAAGGCAGTCCAAAGGACGGCTATATCCCCCGCCGTTGTTTTTAGTATATTTTGTTTTTCTCGCAACCTGACTGGTACATCGAATCTGACCAAAATTGTACACAACCACTGGTCAAGAGTGGAAACAGGAAATACAAGTTGTTTGATCGGTAACCTAAATATTCTTGGATATTTGAACATATTATAAAAGGATATTTGTTAAAGTTTTACATATTGTGTGTAGTGTAGTAAGATCACTGTCAAGGTTATTTTGGCTAAAATAGGAAGGAAAATGAGTCCTTGATTTATAACATCGATGAAATAGCAAGCCTTAAGTATTTTCGATAAAGTGATACATATATCTTGTGGTGACGTCATAACATTGTTTTACTGCTTTTGAAGAGAAAACACATATTATAAATATATTATCACATTTGTGTCCATTGTTTTTTTAAATATTAAGCTTGTTGCACATACTAATAATGCTTGGTAGAGTGCAGTAAGTATCAATCTGTGCAACTTGTTTAACACTTTCATTTAACATTTATATCTTATCCTCTATTTAGCATTGTCATAATATGGACCCAAAACTTAATGATGGATTACTGGCACAAATTGCAATTGGTTCGAGTTCTTGGATCAATTCAGTTATTGTTGCTAAAAGTACATGAAATGTATAAGGTCAATAAATCCAGTAAGAATTGACATGCCTACACTGCTAAATGCAAAAAGCCTGGACACAAGCATGTGTACTGTGACCTTTAAATGTCACATTTCTCAATAAGGACAACATTTTAACCAAGTAATATGGTAATCCATCAATGCATAAGTAAGTTATACCGCGGACACAAGCATGTGTACTCTGACCTTTAAATGTCTCGTGTGACCTTGACCTTTGAGGTATGGACCCGGGTGAAGGTCACTGCACATCATCTCAATAATGACAACATTTGTACCCAGAAATATGGTAATCCATCAATGCATAAGTAAGTTATTGCGTGGACATGAGCATGTGTACTCTGACCTTTAAATGTCTCGTGTGACCTTGACCTTTGAGGTATGGACCCGGGTCAAGGTCACTGCACATAGTCTGAATGAGGACAACATTTGTAGCAAGTATTATGGTAATCCATCCATGCATAAGTAAGTTATAGCGCGGACATGAGCATGTGTACTCTGACCTTAAAATGTCTCGTGTGACTTTGACCTTTGAGGTATGGACCCGGGTCAAGGTCACTGCACATCGTCTCAATGAGGTGAACATTTGTACCAAGTAATATCTTAATCCATCCATGCATAAGTAAGTTATAACCCGGACACGAAATGTTACAGCCAGACGGACGGACAGTCCCCTCCCCACTTCGTGGCGGGGGATTAATAAACAACTACTTGTATGAGTATACATGGAGAGAAAAAAGAACGCCTCTTAATCATAACATTACGATGCGAAAGCAGTTTGCGTTCATGTGTCCCTAGGTATGAACAGCTCGGTCAAAATGTGTGATACTAATTTAAATCAAAGGGATATAAATCTGAGAGTGATATGTCTGGAAAACGTTTTCCTCTTGTGTATTAGCTTCACGTGAGTTTCGCTGAATTGAAGTTAATGTTTGTTGGAAATAGCCCGTGCAATTAAAAAAAATTGGGTCAACAGGACAAGCGATCAAACAAAAGTAAAAAAAATAAACAAAAGGACGAAGCGGCGACTATATGATACCCCAAATATTTTTCGGAAAGCAAACAATGGTGCAGATTTGTCCACCAGATATGCTATTGTGGGTAATTGTTTAAAACAAATTTTGCTCTTGACATAATGATATTCCGTTACATCTTATCAAGGCAATTAAGATAAATGCCTGAGTTCCATTCAAACTTAGAAGCCAGGGACGCTCATCCAGGTTGAACCCTTTTTCTTCTTTATAAATCCGATATCTTGAAATGAGAGGATTTTCGGAACTACTCGGGCAGTATGTTATCGAATTCCAAGCAGACACCATTTTTAATGCGGACCGGGTTAATCTTCCGAGAGCATTCAGCAATTGTCTAATATAAAAACGTTTGCTATTAGTTACTTTGAATTGTATTCCTTTCTTCTGCAGATAGAGTTGGGATTCCTTATCATAAAATAACTTGGGTATTACCTTTTATTATTTTTTTATGATCGGTTTCATTTTTAAGATTCCTCAAGGTAATGCATACTTGAATAAGATTTACCTTTTACGTGTCTACTTTATTCTGGATCGTTGGGATAAGTGTGCGGTTGTGCACATAAACTAGTCCAAACCCCCAGTACATTTACATTTGAATGACGTTCAAAGACGATACCCAACAGTCCTTAATATACACCCCTCAGTTTTATACATTTAAAAACCGTTAATCCGAATTTCAATTTTAAGAGAATGTGAGCACAACTGTAGTATAAAAAATCTGTTTCAATTCAGATCAGATTAGCCTTAACAAAGAAAGTATAACAAAATATTTACAAATGTACATATTTAATCCACGTAGCCGTAACAACACTATACGGAAATAAGAATCATTAGAATGTTCATAAGATTATGATTTACATACGCAGGGCTGGATATTTTTTTTAACTTACAAATACATAACAATACAGAGGAAAATGACTCAGCCGACCAAGAAGTATGAACGCCAATATACTTTTGCAAAATCTGAGGTATATATTAATGGATAATGATAGGACATATGTTTCTTACATCTTACATACAATGGTACTGGGTATAGTTCATACATTTAGCTAATTTAGCTAACAGTACAGGCAGAAGGGAGAAAATCGCACTGAATTAATTATGTATTGTATATTTGAATTCCCGCATTGTTTATATAATTATTATGCAAAATCGCTCCAATGAGAACAAAACCAGAACTTAACCTGTCATATCCGTGTTTTATACGTGTGTTTTACTGTAATATATATATATATATGCAAAATATTACATACTCTTACATGAACTTATTTTGTAAGTCAAATACAATTCCAGGTATGCTTCACAAACTGATTATCATAGAAATCTGGTACTTTTGAGAATGATGTTCAACTCCACATGGACTATTAGTTGAATTTTGTGGTTTATTTTAAAAGTTTTGAGCTGAAGCTTAAGCCTAAAAACAAATGAAATTTGAATTTAACGGATTAACGATATTTCAGATTGACAATTATTAGAAAAATTGTAAGAAAATTACAGTGTTGACGAATAATTTGTGACTTAAAATTTTTAGTCGTGACGATTGCAATGTCGGTTACACATTACCAAAATGTTAATTAATGTTTAATGTTATTATACTTTTGAATAAAAACAAAGATGCATATAAAACAAAATGACAACACATGAATGTATTAGTAACACAGCACAGCTGATATAAACATGTTTAAATATATGTAGCATTGAAAATGAACTAAGTTAAGGTATATTCCATATGTTGTGTGTTGTTTGTGGAGTTTTGAGTTGTTGTTCCATGTTGTTGGTTTGTGTTGTTCTGTTGTTCTGTGTTTCTGACTTTGGCCCTGTGCCATTTAACGGGTTTAAGCTTTGGACTACTGGACTACTTGTTTCTGTACTTTTTCATATAATCATGGAACGGTACCTTTTTTACAAAATTGCCAAAGGCGCCATTTGTTAACCGGCCTTGATATAATTTAAATGTAAATTTCCCGGTACAATCTAGCACATGGTACGATAACGTTTAAATTATTCAAAATGTCCAATACCTGGTTAAAATCAATACATACACATGTATAACAAACATAAATTGTGAGTGATAAACCTTTAACTACTTACTAAATAATGCATTTATGGAAAATATTAATTACCGATAACAAGATTGTAGCCGTGTATTTAATAGCTTAAAGCGCAAAAATATTAAATGATTGGTGAGTGCTAAAGGATTTACTGCGATCTACTATTGTCTCATAAGGTAGAAATACCGTGTTTTCTGCACCTTTATTTCAAATTAAACTCGGACTGTACATTGTTTTTGGCTTTTATTTATCCTCTTTAGTATATTAAAGCAACTGTATTAATTTTGGTAAATGTTATTTGGGACTGTGACTGCATCTTAAACCATCTTTCTAGCTGTTATCAGCTAGAATGAATAAACCTACGATAATAATAGATAAATATTGATTGCACAACGACTACAAACACGTAAGCTGCTTATCGGTAGTTTGTTACTTCTGCATACCCGTTTATTTATACCGCGTATTTCCATGCTACATCTGACGAACCATCTCGGATTGGCGGTCTTAAGGATTATTAAACACTACTATATAATGACAATTTCTTCTCTGTGTCGGATCCATTCACTCTTTCAAGATCAGATTGATAAAAATCAAAGATAACGAAGTATGATAGGACCTCCCCCCCCCACCCCCCTAATAGATCAGTTAACCTTTCCAAGCTTCAGAAAACAGGTCGTCCAAAATGAGTACATTGTTAATTTCGGGATAAAAAAGAGCAAAGTTCCGCACAAATTCCATGAACAAATTTCGCTCTCGGTAACACAGTCCAGTTAATGATTGAATACATCAGCTGCCACTTCTTGTAAAGCGGATTACAATGTTGGAGCTTATAGTGTTATCAGATGATGTAGCAAATTCTAAAGCGGATTACAATGTTGGAGCTTATAGTGTTATCTGATGATGTAGCAAATTCTTAACAAATGTTGTCTTTATCATGAATTCATCAAAGTAAATGGATGCTGAAATGCCATAGTCGTGACTCATAATATCGCTCAGTGGTTGTGATGGTGTTGGCACTCCCAAATACGCCCCGGCACTCAAAAATGCACTCCCTGCCGCGCTACAAGAGCTCCCTGGCGCTTCCATCAATTTCTGTGACGCCTCCATCACCCCTGCAGAGGACGGCGGCGGCGGTGGGTCCCCTGCAATGATGGAAGTGTCGGCGGCGAAGAAGATTAATTAACTTCACTCCCATGCGGATAAGATTTAATAATTCCTTCGTGTATATTTCATCGATGTCTAAGCACCACATAGTTCCTCGAAAAGTCACGACGCCATTCTGGACACGTAGAGTACATGTTGCCATGTCTCCTGCTAGCCCACAAATAAGTCACAGTAAGGTGAAACAGGTATTTTAAAGATATTTTTGCAATGTCTCACTAGACCAGAATACAGAGACATACACCAATCAAAATGGACTACCACAATTGCCCTTGCACTGAACTACCTAGATGGCCAATTAAATTTATCAAAGACCAATCAGAGACTTCTTATTTATAAATATTTAATGCGTTTATATTTTGATCATTTGTCTTTTCAATTCCAGATGTCAAGGAGTAAACATGGCTTACCAGTGCGAGGTGTACGGGCGAGTCTAAAAACTGAGTCAAATGAATACTGATAACCATTGACCTCGCTTGACGTGCCCTGAGTGCAAGAAGACGTTTACACGCAAACACAACCTCACTTGTCATGTGAAAAGAAACAATGATGAAGACACTCAACAAATGATTGGAGTGCTTGAAGGTGTTTTCAAGAGAATATGCCATGAAAGTATACATATGCCATCAATATGGTCGGGCAGATGTTAAAACGATCGTGTGCCGAACAAAGTAGAGGCGCCGCAAAAAGGAGGCTAGCAAAAGAAAATAGTCCATCAGATTTTTACAGAATTGAACGATTTAGTGAGAAGACAATTGATAAATCCAAGACAACTTCACATACTAATTAATGTATATCAACGATATTGAAGCTTCCGGTCTTCCTGATGTATTCAAGGCGTTTCAATTTATGTTTCAGTCATTATGTTACAGACAAAACGACAGAAAGAATAGATCCTGGTGATTTGATAAGGGTATCAATGGACAACCCAGAGTTAGATTTCCCGAATGTTTTACTTTTCATGAGGAGATCAGCATTGACTGAAGATCCACTATTGTTAGAAAAAGAGAGAGTATTACAGTCCTACAAAACAAATTCTCGATGATACATTTGGCATATAACTTAGTTCATGTATACGCGCCCTTTGGAAGTGCGCACAATGCGTGGATATATCCAAGCTGTTGCTGACCGAAGGCAGTATCATTCAGATCAGATAACTAATAATGACGACCTTTGTTTTGCCCAAGCGCGAGTGATAGCGATACTTTGCATAGAGAAACTTCTGCAATATGACAGCATACAAAGAAACTATGCTATTGACTTACATAGGAAGGCTGGCGTGCCTTTACAAAAATGTGGCATGGAAGAGGTAAAGCAGTTTTTTTACAGTACTGGCTAAGTTTGAGATACATGTGTTATCTAAAGAACGCTTTAACGAGATCATATATGAAGGTCCAGAAGGCATTGTTCCAATCTATTTATACCACCACAATGAACATTTTAACTTTTAAAAAAATGTCAGGGTTTCTAAATCTAAATTATTATTGAATTGAGTGCAAGAAGTGGTATGGCACCAGACGTTTGCAATAAGCCGTGTGAATGAGACATGTTTCAAAATACACAACAGAGCCCTGTAGTGCTACTGCTACTACGAACTTAATGATTGGAGCATTTAAAAGAACAGGTATATAGAGGCTGCATGCTACATGTAACAAATCTATGTGGGAAGGCGACTTAAAAAAATGACATCAACTCAGACAATGCGAACATTCGTAGAATGTCGTTGAATACCGCGTCAGCTTTAGAACCATCAGACGCTTATAACTGTGAAATGAAATACTACGATGTGACCTCGCTATATTTGTATACAAACAAAACAAGGGAGATTCCAATAGGACATTTGGAAATGACCACTTACAATTTCAAAGACATTCGTGAATTTGAGGTTAAGTCAAATGCTAACTTCTTCCTCCACGAGGTCTCTACCAACCGGTCTTGCCTGTCAATTCTAATGCTAATGTTGTTATATCGATCCTTCTCAGGCGAATATAGTCATGACAGTCATCGTGTGAGCACACTGATGACGAATAGACATCCCTGGTAACTTGGGTCACGGACAAAATAAAGTAGGTACCATCGAATGGCTATCGAATACTTCAAATATACAAAGTCTAGCACTTCCAGGAAATATGCAGTACATTATCCAGTGTCAACATTTGGTGGTATATTCACTATGTGATAACATTCCTTAATATTTAACATAAAAAAAGCGGCAGCCAGGCTGGTGTAAATCTAAAGATGACAAAGAGTCGTAGGCGTTCATTTAAAAAAATATAAGAAAGAAGGAATTCCTTTGAATTACGAAAAAAATCCAGTTCCGATCACTTACAAGCTGATGCTTAACTTGTTCTGGAGTAAATTCAGGCAAGGTACAAAACTTACTCAATCCACGTATTGACAGACCCATAATAATTTATCGAATTGATGACAGTGACAAGCAGAATGTTAAACATATTCGGTTTATGAATTACCAATCAGGGCAAACGGACTGGATTTATCACTTTGACTTCATAGAACCTGCTTGTTGAACAAACTTCTGTACAAGTATTGGGCAAACTATATTGTTGGGATATTGCCAATACAAAGACTTACTACCAGGTTAGAGTCAAAAGTTAATGGGATAGTGTTTGACAAACGTCATTGATAACGACTTTGTCACATATCCGTATAGATGGATATTCAGTGTATGGCACATAATCGGTTGTTATTATATATTGTTATTTAGCTCATATGGTAATAATGCATTGAGAAACTAATTACATTTGATAACAAATTATGGATCCTAAGATATTAATTGTACAAACATTTTAGACTTAAACATTATAAACTATTGCAATTATTTGTTATAATTATGATATATATATATATATATATATATATATATATATATATATATATATATATATATATAATTATAATTAATACACAATTGATTTAATTTTGCATGAATCTGTTGCATCTTAACATGTACCTACTTAAATAAAACACTTAATATAGATATAAGATTTGTTAATATTTAACCCTACTTAATACAATGTATTACTATTAGCTTTAAAACACCTTATTAAAAACAAGAAACGCCGCAATGCGACGAAACCAGGTTTTCGATGATTGACAGAAGAACTTCAGCCTGTGTTGTGAGAATTGTAACTAAGTTGATTTGTTGTGTGTATGTATAAGAACATGCCAAATCGGTTAGAGGATATACACAGAAGACAGGAAGCATGCATAAGAGTGAAAATAAATATTAAAGGGAAAGGTTAATCAATTAATAAAGATGATTATGTTACTTTGTCATGGCACATACAGATATTGTTATCATCGGTGATCTTAGTAAATCATCAAACTCTTGTGCTGGAAAATGAAAATGATTTTAAAGGAACTTGTTCACAAATATTTGGATTAAAGATATTCAGTTTCAACCGTTTTTCTATTTTTAGTAACAGTGACCTTGACCCTAGAGACCCAAAATTCAATCCAATGAAAGGTCTCCATAAACTCTTCCTATAAATGTACCAAGCTTGGTCAAGATATGTGAACCCTGACTAAAGTTATTCAGTTTCAACCTTTCTTCTAGTTTTAGTAACAGTGGCCTTGACCTTGACCCTAGAAGCCCTATACGCAATCCCATGAAAGGTCTCCATAAACTCTTCCTATAAACCAAGTTTGGTCAAGATATGTGAACCCTGACTAAAGTTATTCAGTTTCAACCATTCTTCTATTTTTAGTAACAGTGACCTTGACCCTAGGGACCCCAAACGCAATCCCATGCAAGGTATCCATAAACTCTTTCTTTATACCAAGTTGGGTCAAGATATGTCAACTCTAACTAAAGTTATTCAGTTTCAACCATTCTTCTATTTTTAGTAACAGTGACCTTGACTCTAGGAACCCCAACCGCAATCCCATGAAAGGTATCCACAGTTTGGTCAAGATATGTCAACCATTACTGAACTTATTCAGTTTCATAGGTGAGTTTGACGCCGTCCGTACCAAGCTTGGTCAAGATATATGTGAACCCTGACTAAAGTTATTCAGTTTCAACCATTCTTCTGTTTTTAGTAACAGTGACCTTGACCTTGACTCTAGGGACCCCAAACGCAATTCCCATGAAAGGTATCCATAAACTCTTCTTATATACCAAGTTTGGTCAAGATATGTCAACCCTTACTGAAATTATTCAATTTCATAGGTGAGTTTCACGCCGCCCGCGGCGCCCAAACAACGACGTTCGTCATTCTAATAACCAGGTTTCACTATGTGAAAACCTGGTTAAAACACGTTTAAATATCAGTTGGCTGATGGTTCACTCTCTCATTTCTATGAAAAGACCCGTCAAATTTCGTTATAAGTTATAAATAGGTCTGCGCTGGGATACCTAAATGGTAAGTCGTATTAAGGTTAATGATATATTCAATGGTTACTTGGTTTATTGAATAATGGTTATAAATAATCAGAATTAAACCAAATAATCTTATTTGAAATCATTGGAGTTAACGCACTTCCCGTGTTAGTTTAAAAAAATGGCGAAAAAAAATATCGTCCACTAGGAATCTGCTAGCATTACGCAAAAGCGAGTCCGAAAATTCCCTAACTTCCGAAATGTGCAATTTGACTCGATGAGCGTCCTTGACTACTGCCATGTGTTTATTTTTCCCTTGATCCATATGAGTTCGACCCGCACTGTAATAGTACAATTTGACATTGAACAATACATAACAAGACCCCAATGCGGCTTTTTAAAGCCAGATTTTTCTTTGATGATGCAATTTTGCAAACCTAGGATTTGAGCTAGTGACCTAGTATTTTTAACCAAAAAGACCCATATTTATACTTATCGGAGATATATCATTCATACAAATAACCTGATAAACAGAAACAATTCCATTTGTGTGAGGAAAAATGTTCCAATAAGATCTGTCCCAGAGACCTAGTTTTTGACCCTAGATGACACACTTTATCATCTAAGATTTCATTTTTTTATGACATCGGGAAAATAATTCCTAAAATTTGACCTAGTTTTTTATCTGAGGTGACCCATATTCACCAATGTTTAAGTCAACATGTAGACAAATATTCTGACCAAGTTTCATAAAGATTTGACAAAAATTAATGAATTTTTTATGACCGTGGAATTCTTTCTCCTAAGAATTGACCTTGTGACCTAGATTTTGACCGAGGATGACCCATGTTAAAGAACTGTTAAAGAACTCAAGATATTATGCAGACAAATATTCTGACCAAGTTTCATAAAGATTTGACTAAAATTGTTGAATTTATGACGTGGAAAGATTTTCCTAACATTTGACCTAGTGACTTAGCATTTGACCCGGGATGATCGATATAGAAATAAGCAAGATATTATGCAGAAAAATATTCTGACCAAGTTTCATCAAGATATGAAAAAAAAATGTTGAATTTATGATGTGGAAAGATTTTCCTAACATTTGACCTAGTGACTTAGAATTTGACCAGGGATGACCGATATAGAAAATAAGCAAGATATTATGCAGACAAATATTCTGACCAAGTTTCATCAAGATATGAAAAAAATGTTGAATTTATGATGTGGAAATATTTTTCCCAAGATTTGACCTAGTGACCTAGATTTTGACCCGGGTTGACCCATATTAAAAAATATTCAAGATATAATGCAGAATAGCATTCTGATCATGTTTCATCAAGATTTGATAAAAATTGTTGAATTTATTTCCGTGAAATATTTCTTCTAAAGATTTGACCTAGTGACCTAGTTTTTGACCCGAGATGACCCATATTCATATATATAAGATAACATGCGGACAAATAGTCTAACCAAGTTTGATAACCATTGGATCAAGACTCTTGATTTTATTACATAAAATGAAAACTTTAACGCAGAATTGTTAATGCCCGCCCGACCCCCCAACCGCCCGCCCGGTTTACGCCATTCTATAACCCGTAATTTTTCGTTGAAAAATCCGGCTAAAAAGAGAGTGTGGGCATCTAGTCACGAATTACGGAAATAGAATAACAAGGCTGGCGTGATGGCCCTAGATCACCCAAACGGAGCTCAATATATGAAAATAGACTTTGATGTCAAATACTAATCTATAGATTAGACTGACTGGTTTCAGACAGTTAAAAGATGCCATAAAACTATGCATGAAAAACAAGTCCCAACTCTGGCAGCCATGGGTTTTCTTTCAACAAATCGCCAAAGCCAAACAGGTTTGGCAGAGTGACAACTTACATATAAATTTTTCCGTGAGATTGTTTAAAAATCAGTCCACTCAATTCACACAATAACACATTTTGTATAGAGTAACCTTTAAAACGTTCCTGTTCAATTAGTTCAACATCATTCCATCCGTTTCGTTTCGGTTGTCACGGCAACCGAAAACTATAATGCCTTAAGGCTTTTAAAGAGCATCACCCAAGGATCAATCAAGTGCATTTTGTTTAAAACTGTAGACATAATTTAGGAAAAGTATTCGTTTGTAGCAAATGTAGGAGTAATTTCAAATAACTTACCAACTAATGAATAGGTTTCCTCGAGTTTTTCCCAGTTGACAGTTAGCCCCGGAACATCTTGAAGTAGAGTAAACAGCTTTGTGAATGACGCTTTATTTCTCTCCTTCTCAAGCCATTTGTAAAGAAGAGATCCAGCTTGTTCTATAGACCGTCTATTATCCATCTGAATTTGTTCAATTTGTGCTTTAGAAAATCCAAGAACCAGCCCCAGTGTAAGAAGTCCTTCTCCAATACAGGCAGCAATGGCAACAATGTCCCGCTGACTGATAATACTGTCTGGCCACTTTCCTAATGAAATAAAATAAGACATGTATAGAGGATCTGTCATGGAGTCGTCATATAATACACTAATATTTTTAAGTAATCAACATATTTTTTGTCCAGTGAGAAGACACTTTAATACTTCAAATTTGCCAATACATTTATTTCAGTTAATTAGAAGTCAGTCGTTATTGATCTGAATAAGGTAACAAGTAGATATAAATAATGCCTGGCTCACTGAGTGGGTAGTTTACACAATAGTATGTAGACCACTCAAAGGTTAAAGGTTGTTAGCATTTACATACACAAAAGTTGCCAAGTGTATGAGTGTGAGCTAGACCTATCATAGTGCTAATTACTACTTATTTTTAACAAAATGGTTGATCGAGTAATAATATAATTAAATGTTTATGTTTATGTTTAAACTTTTGGCTACTGAGCTTGTTTCTTTAGTCTTTCTGTTTGACTTTACTAGAATAATGGGTGTCAACTGATAATGAATTTCAACCGGAAGTTATTTGAACATCCTTATTTATGTTTTTGTGTGGCCTTGTATGTTATATAAATGCCAATTTCAGAAGCCCTCATAGGACATAAAACTTGTGTTATATTTGAATTTGACATGATAGTATTGTCTTATTGTGTTACCTTCTTTAAATAAAGTATTATTATTGCTTTTAAGCTAAAATATGTCAATGTTGAAGTGAAACATAATTCCCCCAGACTATACACTCCATGTTCATAATGTAAAAAAATGTGAGAATAATCCAACTTACAATAGTTCGCTTCAATGACTCCCATATAGACAAAACATATACACATTTGTGTAAGGGTCACTTTCTTAGTGCAGGGTCATTCTGTTATACCCGAGTAACGTATTACATGGTACGGTATGGTTCAAATGTCCGTCCGTCCGTCTGTTTATTTAGCTTCCGATAAATTCCTCAAACTGATTGACTAGATCCTAAAATTTCACTAGGATTTTGTTCATAATAGTACACAACGCGAATTGATTTCGAGATTAAAGGTCGAAGGTAAATAAATAGGATGCAGTTATCTTAAGATATATAATGGTTTTCCGATAGTTAATAAAGAATGACGAAGTCAAGGGTCTCCAATTATAAGAAGAAGAATGTTCAAGTCAAGTACCTCAACATCTTAATATTTTGTTAAAGGGTAAATGAGCAATGTCACAGTGACCTTCAGAAGTAAAATATGTTTCAATGAAGACCTCAAAAACGATCAAGCACAGGTTTTCAAATTTCAAAAGCTGTGAGTTCATTACATTCAGTTATATAAACATAGGAGTTGTAGAGTCAATGGGAAAATACGATTTTCTAATAAATACAGGTTTTATATCATGATTATTTGTGACGATGGGTTTTTTTGACACACTGATCATGAAATGTGACAGGTAAATTAACGCGTAATACAGCTTATGCACTGGGCCATCTTTGACCGATGACGTAGGCGAGCTCGCGTTCCAATATCGCGAGAGTTAACCGCGCATGCGCAGTAAGCGCCCATCTGTCAAAATGGCTTCTATGGACAACAATAACGCCGATAGTTCAAATAATTACGAAGATTCTTCGTCTGATGATGAAAACCCATTGAATTTAGATGATTTAAACATACAGGCATATCGCTTTGAACCGCAGCGAGATACAGACGACGAGAATTCCGAAACTGATGGGGATACTGACGAAGAAAGTTTGCAAGATCATAATATTATTGGAAATGATCGAGTTGGCAACGTTGGAGCCTGGTGCCTATGCGGATGTTGTTCAGATATGCAGAAAGAGATTGACTGTTTATGTTGCCGTGAATTGGTTGCAATAAATGGAAAGGAAAATAACGAACAAATTCAGCTTGATTGCATATGTAACCACCCGAAGTTCTCTACCCTCTGTCTGGATAGAGATGTTTTGGGAGTAGCAGCCATAACTGTATCTGCAATGATGGGAACATTTCTACCAGTGCCAGTAACTGACACGTATGTTTTAATGACAAAAAGAAAAATATTTAAATATTGAAAATAATACCACTATTATCATATTATTGATAAACCTGATTGAAATGCTAAAAAAAATATTTTTAATGCCGAAAAAACTGGTTTACCTACATTTACCCTAGAATATCAGTAAATTTATTAGAGTACAGCTTAATTACTATAGCAAAGTAATTTAAGGAAAACTTTAAATAATAATTTAAATTAATGCATATAGAACACATACTAAATAGTTCATGATTTTCCAATAACCATTGGTTATTAAAAATGTTGTAATGCCCGTTTTAAGACGATGTTGATCTTTTTCAGTTTTTTTCGGTTGACGGCATATAGACAATTTACGCTGTGGATCTATGGCAAATTGGGTCGACATAACAGAAGAGTGGTGCCAGCTTGTGTTGTAAACAAGGTTCGCCTACAGTTCCCTAACCTTGATGGAAGAGACAATTTTGTGGGGTTCGAAGAGGCAAACTGAGATTACTATTATTGTTGTGTACAGCAGTTTGAATCGGCATATAAATGTACAATTTAGAAATTTATAGGTGTATTCTTGAAGTCTTTGTGTAAACACATTAGGGCATTAATTAAGATAACATGTATGTTTCACTTTTAACAACCAGTTTCACAGAAAAGCAGTCAATGGATAGTCATAGCCTTTGCATGTTTTAGTTGGCATTGCTTTTGTAAAAAACCTTAGCTCGTAAAATTAAGAAATGTCTAAAATTACATGTTTGTATTGATTCCATGACACTCCTGTATTAAGTACAGCATCTTTTAAAACAGTCATCTTAAAATATTTTTGCTGAAAGTACTTCCAATAGGCTAGTCGCCATACATGTACAATGGTGATGTTCTAGGAAGTGGGTTTACCAACAATTTTGTTGTATTGTTTGAAAAAAATATTTGTCAAACAGAAGACACAATTAATGAGCTCAGCTTTGTGAAGAACATGTTGAATGTAAATAAATATGTTTAAGCACTGCATTGTTTTTTATTACTTGCAAAACGCTTTGAGGAAAGCAAAGGTAAAAATTTAACTCCGGACATTTATGTTATATGACTATTGATAATTGATCTTGACCTACTGACATCGAATATGGTACGAGAATATCTACTGCTCACGGGCAACCTAACCCTGAAGTTTCATGGTCATTCGTCACTCAAGTTAGGATGCCACTCATTTAAAACATTGTATGTACTATGTACTAGTAGCTCAAAAACATAAAGATAAAATCCAACTTTCTACATTTAATCTGTTGTAATGAAAATGACAATCACATTTTAAATGAAGCATAAATTAATGATAATATTTAAAACCAGTAAAAAGCAAAACTTAACATTATAAAATTAACAAGATAAACAAAATCCATAACAGAATGCAATAACAAATAACATTTAAGTCACAATGAATCCGAGGTCATAATCATTTTCCAAATCGAGAGACTCGACCTTGAACTATGATCTCTTTTCTTGGTTTTTCATTCCTACTGATGTTCGGTGGGAGCGATCTTCTGTTGGGCCGTGTGCAATTTAATTTTTCAGTTTCTAGCGTTTTTTCCATCAAAATTTCTAAATATTCATATGACTTTTTCTCATACATTTTCTTCGCAATCCATGATTTGGAAAGTTTGGAAAATTCTGTTCTAAACCGTTTCTCCCCTTTCCTGCTTCCTGTTTTTACTGTTGCCTGCGCCCTGTTTACATTATGGTTATGGTCAAGGGCAGCCAGCTGGGTTCTTGCTATCATGCCTTCCAGGCTGTAATGGATCCGCTTCGGCATGTACTTCAGCAGCAAAGCATGATAGCTTTCCAAAGCACCAGTATGACAAAATAGAGTTAACTGTCTGATATCCTTAACCAACAGCTTGTTGGTTACAACATTTGTAAGTGCCTGGTGCTCTGGTGACTGCATCTTTAGCCATTTCGTTTTTCTTTCAACTGTTGGCTCTAGCCGTCCATGGCAACATTCAGTGACATGATGTCCAGGAAATACATGGCGGTTACACACATGATGGACGATGGATAGCCACTTTTCCACCAACACATCTCCATTTCCATCACATGTGGCACAACACCACCATAGGTGATTCACCACCGACTTAATCCAAGTCGAAAGCCTCTCGCAACCTTTTTGCTTACTTTTCTTGCTAAGTTTTTTCCCAACTGATTTGGCAAGATGCCATACATCAAACTGATGATTTATATCAGGCCATTTGTCAGTCAGGTATTTCCTTATTTGCACATGGCGGTCAGTAGCCAAAACATCAACAGTTATTTCATTGTCTTGAAGATGACCAAGGCATTTTTCCAAACCATGTTTCTCCATGTGGACAGAGCTGCTGGTTTCTGTACACTGAGTTACATGGAAACCTAAAATGACATTTGTTTGAATGTCCATCACCGTGTAGGTTCCATACTTGGCAGAAAATCCAGGGCTATCACATCTGCCATCACCAGCTAAACACACTATTTTTCCTTTATATGTTTCTAACAATTCAGACTGGTGTGAATTCCAGGCATCATTTACAAGTCTGAAGAGGTGAGACGACTGAATGGCATTGTAAGAGGTTCTGTGCAAGAAGCGTAAGCCAAGAAGTGCTGCAAACTGTGTGAGCACACTATAGTTCTGGCCACTGAACAAGGCTGCAGCAGCAATCTGTAGATTTCCATGAGGAAATCTCCCAGATGATTGCTGTGTACTCCATTGAAAGTCATGGAAGTTAGAACACTGGAAATACACAGTCAGAGATGATCCTTTCATGTAAGTGTTTGTAATCATGCATTGTTTGTCACACTTGATGCAACGAACACCAGCTAGAAGTTCATTCAAACACTGGCCATAAACAATAAAACTACTTTCATTCAAGTCTTCTACAGACAAAGAACTTCCTGAGCTTGAACTGGTGATTTCCTCGGTCGCAGGTTCAAAGGTTGGATCACACTTTTCATCATCAACACACATTTCTGACTCGTCCGAGGTCAACTCAAACTCGAGATCTGTAGAGTCCAGTAGGTGAACTGAGCTGATGTCAAGTTGCGGAAGTTCACCCAGTTTCCGCGACTGTGTAGACATCTTGGGGCGAGCTGGTGAAGACATCTTGGGGCGGGCTGGTGTAGACATCTTGGGGCGAGGGGGTGAATACATCTTGGGACAAGTATATGAATGGTCAATAGATATACTGGCGGGGTCACACTGGGTGGAGCTGTCAACTGGTTGATCCTCTGTCTGTGTTTCAGCATGCTGGGCAATATAACATGTCTGTGTGCTGGCGTCCACCATGGCCCTTCGAGGCATCTGAAAATAAGTTATTTACAATGATCAACCAATATGCCTATACATGAGTATGCAACTGAATCCACATGATTCTGTCAAGAAATCTGCCAATGTTGCAGTTTGTTAACATGAACCTAAAACTGTCAATTTTCCAGTACTAAATAGCACCCCAGAATGCCAAGAATGCACCAGATTGCAACAATTTTTTTCCGAGGGGACATGTCCCCGAACCCCCCCCCCCCCCTGCACAATTATGAATTCACATAAATTGAGGGCTAGCTATGCCCCTGGTCATGACAAATGCAGTGAAGGATAGGCATCAGCAAGTAGTTACTCCCATTAAGTAAGTGAGGCAAAAACTTGATAAGAATTAGCGCTCCACACAGAGTTTCAATTTTTATACCCGACCCAAAATACTTCTTAACTTTATCCTTTCATAATATAGCCTAAAAGCAAACATTTTTATCGACAATGAACTAAATCTTAATTTCTGGCTATGAATGCATCATGTTAATTTAAAAAGATGAGTAGCCATCTGATACTCTACATTTTTTTACAAATAGAGTTCTTTAATCTGCACTTTCACAGATTTACCATTTGACAACTTTTTTATAATTGTCTTTGAATGAGCAAATTTTTGTATTTTTGCAAACCAGTACTAAAAGAGTGCTGACAACAAATCAAATCGCAGATATTCATTTTTAGATCAAACATTTATATTTTATGCATTTTTCTTAAAGCTGCACTCTCACAGATTGAACGTTTTGACAACTTTTTATTTTTTTTCTTTGAACGAGAAGTTTGCTCATTCCAAGACAAAAAATAAAAAAGGTGTCAAAACGAGAGTGCAGTTAAAGAGAACAAAATAAATAATCAGAAAAAAATAGAGACTACAGTCTATGAAACAAACAATGATGTTTACATTTATAAGTACAGTGTACAAAAGTATATCCAACACTTTTGTAAGAAATGTTTAGTCACTACATTTGTAGAGCAGTCTTATGTTTAGTTTTTTGGTCCATACCTTTCTTGGAACTGCTGAAGAAACAACTGGATGAGCTGGACTTGTACAATGGAGAACTGTGTTCGTCACATCTCCCAGAACATCACGAGAAGGACCCATCTGAAAAAGCAAGCCAAGAATTTTCATTTTAATGAATATCAAAGCAACAAATATATTGGTGGCATTGTGCATTCTTTATTCCATTTCATTTAAACAAAAAACTGCTGAAGCTGTCATCTCCAAAAGCTTGTTAAATTTCAGCTCAAAATTCCCTTTGAATGGAAAAGAAGGCATATACCAGTTAGAAATACCATATTATTAAGTTTAATCAAATGACATGCAGTAGTTTTGCAAGTTATGCTATGGACCAAAAAATAACAAAGGGCAAAAGTAACAGTTTTTACGTTCTGCACTTTACCATCGTATCAAGTTAAATTAAATCCTTCCGTTTGTTTTCAAGTTATGCTCCGGACAAGAACAAGTGCAACCAACCAACCTACTGACCAACCACAAAGAGACTAATAACCACTCTCATACTTTTTTGTCAGGTATATTCAAAATCAATAAAGTAATCATACTTACATTTATATTTGCAATATTAAGATCAATTGAACCATACTATTATAAATGTCAGGTTGATGCAAACAAACTAAATCAGTATGCAAAATGCTCAAAGTCAAACTATATTATACCAATGGCTTTTTCGGTACTGATGGAAGCTGACTCTCTGTATATACTGTGAGACGGGTAGGTTGACCATTGTGCTCTGCATTGGGACATTCACTTGACTGAAATGACACAATAAAACAACATGCAAATCCAAGATCCCATTTGATCATGAGTGTAGGATGATATCCCCCCCGGATGATTGCCCCCCCCCCCAGACATTAGCCCCTAGGACCATATCCCCCCCCAGATGATAGCCCTCCCAGACAATAGCGCCCCCCCCCCCCAGACAATAGCCCCCCCCCCCCCAGACAATAGCCCCCTACATATATATAAATGACTTTACATATATACAATCTTTTAAATTTGCATATTTATAAAACTCATAAAACATAAAAAAGTATTATTTGACGTTCAATTAGACAAACAACTTTGATGTTTCCACCATGTGAATAGTATACTATTATGCAATTAATGTGTAAGGTCAATCGGTAATTATTAACTGGATTGCACTAAAACATCTTCAAAAGAAATAAAACATATAATGTCATTATCGAATAAAGGATTATCACCCTATTAAATAATTAAAGGTCAATGCAAATGATAATTAAAGGTGAGAACTTACTGATAAAAGATTATTAAATAAGTCCTTAGTCAACAAATTACAGAGAAAACAATTAACTTTTAAAATAATAAATGTCTCATTGTAAAATCACATGCTTTTTCCGTTTATTTTTCACTATTCATGATTTTTTTTCATTGATTTATGCCTTCGGGTTGTTTCATATGATAATAAAAATCATTGTTTTGCAAATTTGCTTAAATAAAATGGTTATAATATGCATTTTAATATTGGGGGGATATCGTCCATTTTTTCACTAAGACGGGGGGGCTATCTTCCGGGAGGGCTATGGTCCTAGGTGCTAATGTCTGGGGGGGGGGGGGGGGGGGGGCAATCATCTTGGGGGGATATTATCCGTACCACTTTGATCATACATGCTATTGGCCTTTACAAGTGATTTTAAAAATTTTATGTATTAAAAGTAAAACATGGTAACATCACTTTACAGTAATGAATGTGCTGTAATTCATTTAAATGAAATTGTGTACTGAAGTTTTATTTTTAAAGAGATCAAAGCTTAAAGGCAGGGCTCAACTGTTTAAACATGCAGATGGCAAGCACTAGATGTATATACCAGTATTGGGGCTTTTTCTAGGTTATTCTATATTATTTTATTATAAAGATTGCTGAATAAAAATAGCTTTAAAAAGTGTTTTTGACAAGATAAATAAATCATCATTTTTTTAATCCAACGTATATTGAAACTAATTAAAAAAAACATCAATTGTTACATGTCATTGCACATAAGTGTAGATATTCTTACATATATATATTTGCAAACTGATTTCAACTGAACCTCAAAGGCCCTGCAGAAAGGGCTCATTTTATGACATGCAACTGGACTAACCATAAAGTCACTTTTTAATTTTCATGTGCAGAAAAGTTTTATGGCCTACAGCTGGTCAAGTTTGTGTATACAGAAGCAAAACATATGTTTTATGACATGCAGCTGGTCAGGACTGTCTGGACAGTGCAAAAACTAGTTGCTGGGGTAACTAGTACATATATTTGATACAAGATAAGCTATGAAATGAATTAAAGTAATTATTAAGTTTAATGGTTAAGTATTCTGTCTATTGAGGAAACAAACATTAGGCATATTGGTCATCAATCTAAGTCCAACTTCCAAGTCTTTACTCAATTTCCATTTATTCAATAAATATTTTCATGAAACAATTTTGTCAAGATATAATATTTTACATTTACAACAGCCTACTGTTTGTATTCAAATAATTTGATAGTTAAAAAAGGTAAAAACATGTTTTAAGATAAAACAGCAGACTCCCTGATAATACAAATGACTATAATATTAAAAGAAAATCTGTCACTACAAAGAAATCAAATTGCAGTAAAAACAATATTTAATGAAGATCAACGGATAATTTTGACTTTGGTTGATCAAATTATATTTAGCTTGCAGAAATAGATCAGTATACATAACTTAATGGCTGGTCATGATGTGCATTATAGATATGACACCAATTTGTCCCTAACTGATATTTATGGAAGCATGTAATAAGTAATGACCAATGCATCTAAATGGCTGTCAAAGAGTTTTGTGACAATTTTATGACAAGGGCAGACTGGAGACTGCAGGGATACACAAGAAATTTCAAAATACTAGGAACCTATCCCTGAATGCCAATTTTCTAAGCTAAAAAGGTATAAATGTTCTTGCGCATGCGCGAAAAAGTAAACATCGCGGAAAATAAAATGTGGAAAAAAAATTAAATATTTATAGATCCTAGTGTCACCAGAGGACAGTTTCGATATATTTTGAATGTGTAAACCACAGTTTGTAAGTTTAGCCCTAAAAATGTCAATGTAAGTGTTCCCTACTTCGGTGCCGGTGCGTGTCTGGAAACCCCTTGTACCCCACCCACCTGCTCACACTTGGGCACGAAACACAGACCATGGAGCGTTACATTATGACCCTTGGACTCCTCACTGGCTTTGTCATGGCACTCTGCACAACCAAGACAAGAGACTGCTCGCCTCTCCTCCAGCTTCCATCCGTCCAAACTGGAATTTTTGCACGAATACTCCGTCATCGGTTCCACCTTGGGATTGATGAGCAAGCATCCCCCAGTAGAGCCTGCACGCTACTTACATGCCTACTACTTCTCTGTGGGGATATCGAGAGTAATCCAGGTCCAGCAAATACACCAGTCTACCCTTGCGGTCTTTGTGAAATGCCGGTTACATGGGAACACCACGATGGCCTATGCTGTGATGGTTGTGACATATGGCATCATAGATCATGCATTGAGCTGTGCTCAGCTGACTATGACCTACTCGCCAAACATAAAAGCGTCCAGTGGCTCTGCTGCAAGTGCGACAGCGTCAACATGACATCATTTACTTTTAGAAGTTTCGAGCTCAGTACTACAAATAGTTTCCATTGTCTTGCTGCACATGATTTGAATTCCACCGTTGATTCACTTGCTTCTAATCCTGTGTTCGACCCCAGCCACGTAAGCAGTCCCACCGACAGGCTAAGTACATCTCGCAGGCGTCAGTCATCCTCCCACAGCCAATCCAGTACGAATACTTCATCGCTCTTCTGTGTTTCAGAGAAGCGGAATCTTCGCATCATGAACGTCAACTGCCGCAGCCTAGGTGGTGGAAGGCATGCACATCTCGAAGCCGCCCTGAACTACATCAAACCTGATATAGTATGCGGAACAGAGTCATGGCTCAAGGGAGTCAAACCAGGTAAACCTCCTTCCCCTGACGCAACCAAATCCAGCGAAGTTTTCCCAACCCACTACCGTGCTTACCGTAATGACAGAGGTTCCCTTGGCGGAGGCGTGTTTGTATTGATACACGAAGACCTTGTAGCTGAGGAGAAACCAGAGCTAGTGACTGAATGCGAGCTTGAATGGGTCAAAGTGAAACTTAAAGGTCGGAAAGACCTTCTCGTAGCCTCATTCTACATGCCACACAGGAGAATGGAGGATGTGAATGAACTGAGGAAGTCGCTTGAGCTGCTAGACAAACAGAAGGATAAAGTTACCTTCCTGGCCGGAGACTTCAACTGCCCTGACATCAACTGGCAGAACCTCACAGTGGAGGACGGTGCCTCCGACAAGGCAGTTCAACAGGCGGTACTAGACCTCTCCGTCGACTTCAACCTCACTCAGACCCATGATGAGCCCACCCGAGAAAACAGAATGTTGGACCTGACCTTTACTAACAACCCGTCTCTGATAAAATCAAGTACCACTGCTCCAGGGATAAGCGACCATGATATTGTCGTCGTGGATTCGAATACAAGACCCTACTACAGCAAACAGAAGCCAAGGCGATGCTTTATCTTCTCTAAAGCTAACTGGGATGACCTGAAGACGAACGTTGCCGCCATCTCAAATAAAGTTGTACAACTTTATAAAGACGAAACATCAGTTCATCAACTATGGAACACATTTAAAGAAGACCTCCAATCAGCAATTTCCAAACATATCCCGTCAAAGATGAAAACACGAAAGAACTCAACACCCTGGATAACCAGATCCGTCAAACGCCATCTACGACGCAAAGGCAAACTTTACAAAAAGGCCAAGAAAACCAACAACTGGACCAAATATAAACAGTGCCAAAAGGACTGCAAGCGCCACCTACGGCAAGCCGAATGGACCCACATCAACAAAGTTATTGATGAAGGCCTGAAAGAAAACAACACCAAACCCTTTTGGCAGTACGTCAAATCCAAGAATGAAGACAACATAGGCATCGCACCTCTACGCAGTCAAGGTCATCTTGTCACTGACCCAAAAGGTAGGGCCGAGATCCTCGTCGAACAATTCCAATCCGTCTTCACCAAGGATGACACAAACCAGAAGACTCCACCCTTGCCAAAACGAGTTGACAGCGAAACTCCACCACTCACAATTGGGGCTGAAGGAGTACTAAAACTCCTAAGAAACATCAAGGTCAACAAGGCGGCAGGACCAGATGAGCTACCAAACCGCGTTCTCCAGTCTTGTGCTGCGGAAGCCACACCTGCCATCACTGCCATATTCCAGCGCTCAGTTGACACCGGTGAGCTGCCATATGACTGGAGGAATGCCAACGTAGCGCCTGTCTACAAAAAGGGGGATCGTCACACTGCTGAGAACTACCGTCCTGTGTCTCTCACTTGCGTTGTCTCCAAACTACTGGAACACATCATCTGCCACCACATCCTCAACCATCTAGACAACAACAACGTTCTTACATCTCTGAACCACGGTTTCAGGTCGGGTTACTCGTGCGAATCCCAGCTCGTCGTCACTGCACATGATCTCCTTGGGCATTTCGATCGCAACAAGCAGGTGGATACCATCATACTGGACTTCAGCAAGGCGTTCGACACAGTGCCTCATCAACGACTGCTCCTCAAGCTAGAGAATTATGGAATTCGAGGACCACTACTGAAATGGATCTCCCACTTCCTGACTCTGCGAGAAATGTGTGTCGTCGTTGAAGGTGAGAAGTCCCGGCAAGTCCCCGTTGGATCCGGCGTCCCCCAAGGCACTGTGCTCGGACCCTTGCTGTTCCTCTGCCATATCAACGACTTGCCCGAGAGAGTGAAGTCCACCATCCGACTTTTTGCTGACGACTGCCTGCTATACCGGGCGATTAACTCGTTCCGAGACCACAAACAGCTGCAACAAGACCTAGACGCTCTACAACAATGGGCCAATGACTGGGGGATGAAGTTTAACGCGAAGAAGTGCTACCTTCTGAGCTCAAAGCACAAATCCAGCTTCTTCTACCAGATCAACAACTCCATACTACAACGTGTAGAAACCAACCCCTACCTCGGCATAACATTCTCCGAAGATATGAAGTGGAATAACCACATAACCAACATAGCAAAGAAGGCCAATTCAACCCTTGGATTTCTACGTCGCAACCTCCGGTACTGTCCAAAAGAATGCAGGAGGAACGCATACCTGGCTCTAGTTCGGTCCAAGCTCGAGTATGGCTGCGTCATTTGGGACCCCTACTCAACCAGTGACATCAACCGACTAGAGAAAATCCAGCGATCGGCAGCACGCTTCATCACTAGGGATTACCGCTCTCGACATGATGGTGCAGTCACAGAGATGCTGTCCCAACTAGACCTCCTCCCACTTCAAGAGAGACGTCGCCACCAGCGGTTGACCTTTCTGTACAAGATGGTGAAAGGGCACGTACCGGCCATCAATATTGAACACTATCTCACACCTTTGAGACCGAAACGAACAATTAGGGCTAAACGTTTTGAAAACTTTATCACCAAAAACATTGTGGAAAACTCAGTGAATAATAACAAACAGTGCTTTTCAAATATAGATAGTAGATCAGCCAATTTCAAGAACTCATTCTTCGTGAGAACTGTTCCAGAGTGGAATCAATTAAGTGACAGTGTGGTAGATTCATCAACCATAGATTGCTTCAAATCAGCTCTACTTACAGACAAATAAAAACTAATTTTATGCGCACACCCCCGTCAAGTGAAAGCCAGTATTGGTAGCTTTGACGTACCCATACAGATACAGAAGTAATGACTTTAATAAAGGTTACTGAAAATGAGTACTTAATCCGGTCAAGTCAACATAATTCATTTTCACAAAAACGCCATGTGTGCATAACTTATTTATAAACACAAACATTTGGAACAAATTAATCCTAGACCTAGTTATTATATTTTCTCAACATGTTTACTATCAATTCTACATAAGATGAATGGACATGACATTTTTTGAAGGTTTGCGTAAAAAAGGTTTTTAGAACTGTCATCATTTTTTTTAATGTGATTGGTAGAATGTGACAATAATTTATTCATATCATATATTGTCTTTTTACTTTGTACATGTCATGTAGGTCATCATATTTATAACTTAAAACACACCACGCCTGCTTTAAAAAATATTCATAGAGTATTGAAATTAAATAAAACCATAAGAAATAAAATACATGTCTTACCTTTCCTCTTTGTACAATAGTTGGCACTGAGCCTGGTACGAGATCATATTGGATTTTACCTTCCATGTATTCAACCCGGAGGTTTTTCTGGTAACACTTCCGATGAAAATGTTTATTACACACAACAATTTTTTGTGGTTTACACATCAAGTCCAATCTGTTGACATTCGACAACCATGTCTTTCTGTCCGCTTTCTTTCTAACACTTGGGACATTGTGTACTTTGTCACCTTTCGTTGTGCTACTACTGCAGCCCGCAACAATACACTTCGTCATTTATTAAATCAAAATGCTAACAACATGTATATCTTAGAAATTAAAACAACCGTTTCACGAAATGTCAATATTTCCGCGAATACAGCGTATTCGGAATACTTCGCATTACAATGGCAATTGCGCATGCGCAAAGCGGGGTGCTATAAAAAATTGCCGAATTTACCGGAACGTTGTAAAATATCGCTTATCGCAATTCGCAACATCGATTTAAAGCATAATATGAAGTGAATACAATAATGATGTATGTGCCTGTCAAAAGCAATAAAAATCAAATTAAAAAGTAAACAGTGACCATTATTCTCGGGGTCCCAAAACACAATCTCATGAAAGGTCTTTATAAACTCTTTATATATACCAAGTTTGCTCGCAATATGTCGACCCTTACATAAGTTATTCAATATCAACCATTTTTCTGTGACTAGAAGCCTTGACCTTGACCTTGATCCTTTGGGCCACACAAAAAAACGCAATCCCATGAAAGCTCTCCATTTTCTCTTCCTATATACAATGTACCAAGTTCAGTCACTAGATGTCAAACCTAGCTAAAAATATTCGATACATATTCATAAGGTAACATTGACGCTCAGCCCTCCCACCAGCCTGCCCAAACAATGACACAAGTCATTCTTAAAACTTGTTTTCCCTTTGTGAAAATCTGGTTAAGAATATAAAAATGTGCTTGTCAAAAGAAATCAAAAGAAAATTAAAAAAAGTCAATCAAGGGCCATAATTGGTATTTAGGGTTTAAATACGCCCTAAAACTGTAACCTAAGTTCCAAAGTCAATAAGGGGCCATAATTTGTATAAAGGATAATATGGAGTTATCTTACCTCATTATGTGATGACCCTGAACAACTGTGTGAAGTATTAAGTCAATTGAATGAAGGGTATTGGACTTATAAGACAAAATCCCAACTTGCCCTAGAAGTTTAACCTAAGTTCCTAAGTCAATCAGGGCCATAACTTGTGTTAAGGATAATAAGGAGTTATGAAACCTCATTGTGTGATGGTCCTGAATCACTCTGTGAAGTATAAAGTAAATTGAATGAAGGTTATAGAAGTTATTAATAAATATCCCAACCTGCCCTAAAACTTATATTTAGTCAAATAAGAAAACAACATCTGATCAACTGCATTTGCTCGAAGACTACAACAGTGAAGAGGCAGGGAAATACTCGACTGAGAAGAGAAAGTACTTGTTTGACAAACGTACCGCTCTATTATCATCCATACAACAAGGAGGACCCAGAAGGGAAGTAAAACAGAACAACCCGGACGGCCTGGTGAGACGGATCAAACGTAGGGCAGAAAACGAGTTTGAGAGGATTTAAAGTGCGCCCAAAATAAGCGTTATTAGGCGTTGTTATTAAACAGTGGACACTTGGGTGTAGAATGTAGTGATTACCATCGAAATGTAAATATTATAGTACAGCTTTGCTAAACCTATGTTTTGTAAACAATAAATATAAATTCAGTTTGTTATCATATGTGTTTATAAAATAAAGATAAAGGACTCTTGCGAGCGTTCTTACCTATGGGGTGTATATATGTGTTTATTAGGTATTATTGTCTTATTAAATCTATTCAATTAATAATACAACTGAAGTGTGGCTTTTAAATTAAAATACAACAACTTTTCAAAAACGTTACAACTAAAATATCCTTTCAGATGCATTACATACTGAGTGACCCACGCATATGAGACTTTAATAAATAAAATAAATGTGTTTTGGGAGCAAACTAAACTGTGTAAAACTTGCTCCCCCACTCTTTTGGAGGCTGCTTAGTAACAGCTTCATGATTATTATATTTTGCGTTTTTTATGCAACATAATGCTGTTTTATTTAGAAAGTTATTCGTTTACAAATAATGATAAAACGATAGGAAACCGTTACCTGTCAGAGGCCCTGGGTTTATTTCTATTCCTGCCATGAAAAGAAGCAGTCCTATGAACGATAATGAGCCCGTCATCAGTGACATCAGGAAAATGTCACCCAGAACACTGCTTCCTTTGACACTAGCATTATGTATTCCAGCAGAATTGAAGGAGCCAATCCTCCCACGGTATGTTTGAAGGTCTACACCCATTCTTCTAACCGTTGTAGACCAGTACTTTATTTCCTTTAAAACAGATTCAGTTTGATTAAAAGCACGAGTGGGAAACAGTGGCTCCAGCTCTTTTAGGAGCTGTATATAAAAAGGAGCCAATGACACTTCTGAGCTAGAGCAAAAGAACTGACATCATCATAAAACATAAGTTTGACTCCTTATTTTATCTAATATCACAATTATGAGGGCTTTTTTGAGAAATCGGGGAATGCAGTGCCATATAAATATGTTTAATCTTCACACATATCGGTTATTTGGTAAACATTTTGTTTATGGGGTTATTAAACCGATTCTCCCATCAAACACATGCATGTTTACAAACGAAAGTAGAACATTTTCACCAATTTACAGCTGACTTTCACTCAAGAAGCTTACATTTAAGATAAAACCAGTATTATCGAATGCTTTTATTTTGTCGGGAATAAAAATGACCGCCTGTTTACCAGACTAAGCATGTTTATACTCTTTTTCTGGGTTGATCTGGAGCCAGAACAGAGTTGTTATCTAGAATAAAATCACAAATTAGAAAAAATAATTTTCAACTTTTTTGTATGTTTTAGTTTTTAAAGCTAACAGTTATTCATTTATAAGGCAATTGAGTATAGATGGTGGACAGAAGCATCAAGACTTCTGTTCAATGTTGAGAGGATTTGTGATTTTGAAATCACACGCATTGTTTTGGAAAGAAAGTGCAAATGTACAAATAGCAGGCACAGACTGTCATACCCCACACCGAAATAAGTACAGAAGCATTTTAAGTGTTAGCTATTAAAGCTGAAAAATTCCTAAGTACCTGTATATGATTCGGAAAAAGTATAGCATTTAACAAAGGGCAATCAATTAATGTAACCAAAATACCGAGTTAGTATTCCTGTGCACTGCACTGTTCCTCAATAAGATCAACATGTGTTTGAAGTCTGAAGTCAATACCTTAAAGCCTTTTTGAGTTATGCCCATATTAATTACAAACATATATATACAACATGCAATAAAATACCAAAGACAAAGCTATGGTTTGATTATACTACACTTCTCCTCACAAAGATATATTGAAATATGAAGTTTGAGGTAAAATCCTCAAAGACTCTTATTGGTATGCTTCAGACAAAAACAATAAGTATAACAAATTCAAGGGGTCATAGCTCTGTGAAATATAATTTAACTGAAAAGGGCTGATAATACGCCCAAGTGCAAAACTTCGGTATATTGTAAGTAAACCTTCCCATAAAGTTTAATTGAAATAAAGGCAGTATGGTTGCAGAGGAATACCCCTGTCTCAATTCGCTGAATCGCACTAGGCCGGTAACTGACTATAATACAAAGTTATATATAATTTATGTTAACAATAACAATAAAAATGCTAGCTCGTCTTTATATATATGTTTAAGCTAATTGTCATGTTCAAAATATTACAAATTGTTAAACATATGCCATTCATTCACGAAATTAAAATTAAAACAAGTTTAGAGACAGTGAGCACAATGCCTTCATAAGCCAGATTTTTTTTTAAAAATCCTGGTTATAAGGTGGTTTCCACTCAATAACTTAAGTTAGCATTGAATAACTTGATGTATTTGTATGATGTGAAGACCAATTGGAACACCTCGTTACTTAGGGGCAAAACTTTAGACATGCGTCCCTTTTAGAACCGAAGTTCAAATAGTTGAAATTGTTGCCGGGGGGGGGGGATCATTTAAAAAAAAGAAGCCTGGACGGCATTTTAGAATGACTGGGGGGGGGGGGGGGGTAGTCATTCTTAAATGCTGTCCAGGCCTTTTTTTAAGATGGTTAGTCCAGGATAACCATCATTAAAAAAAAGCCTGGACGGCATTTTAGAATGAATGGGGGGGGGGGGGATTCTAACAATTCTTGTCCGAAATGGTGCTTTTGATATTCTATTAGTTTTCTCTGATATATGACATATTAAGTGAACTTGGACAATTTTACTGTGGACGGGCCGGATGACCCCTGTACTGTAGCATGCAATGATTTTAATATTTCGAAGTACGACTTGAAAAATGAAATCGAAAGTTCAAGTTCAGTATCAGTATGCGACATCGATAAATATCTTTAACAGATTATTATTTTATCAATCAATCAAAATATCAAACAAACAATTAATCCCATTAAATATATTAATATAAAAATATAACTCTTACTGCTTTAAGAACTGATGAACGGAGTCCCGGTCTCTCTCCACAAGGCTAGGTCCGAATAACAAAAAACATGTCGTCGACCGCTTTAAGAAAGCATAAGGTTCCAAAGGGTTTAAAAGCTGTCTGACTCCGGGCCAATACATCAATACATTTGAAATAAAAAAAATATATAAGAATATGTTGCATTCTGTACATAATAAACATACAGTACATTATATACAATACTCTGCGAATACTTGAGGTAAAAGGATGTATAAGGTTGATTTGTGTCGATAAGTTTCCCCCAGGCGTACCCCCACGATAACTACATACTGTACAGTATGCATTATCAAGTTTCATAATTGCTGACGTAATCATGGAAAAACCCACCTGCGTTTAGCTCACCTACATTTGATCATATTCAAGATAACCAAGGTCCCATATCCAACCATATGAGTAGCATAGCTTTGTAACAAGGGATGGGTAATTCTATAAAATTTGCCAATCTACATGTACAGGCTAGCTTAACACAGTTCATCTTGCGTTTAGGCCAGCTTCTTTTAACTTCTATGTGCACTCTACGGACATTCTACTGTCAGATTATTAACATGTCCGCGCATAAATCTGCCATATTTACATCACAGTGTGTTTGAAACAATATGACC
The DNA here is from genome assembly GCF_026914265.1 of Mya arenaria. Taxonomy (NCBI): domain Eukaryota; kingdom Metazoa; phylum Mollusca; class Bivalvia; order Myida; family Myidae; genus Mya; species Mya arenaria. Next base: position 69,940,526 of record NC_069132.1, on the reverse strand, counting down.
CAAAGATTGAAGTCATTACCGCAACGCCAATATAATCAAAGATAATATCTTTAAAATGTACACTAATACAAATCAGGCTTTACAAATGGTCTTTATGCCTATGTACGGAATTCCGTTAGGGCCATCGTGGTTTCGCGCTGTCGCCGTGAGGGCGAAATCGCGAAAACACGATGCATTGACGCGAAAACACGATACAAGATCGCGAAAACACGATGCGAAAATTATCGCGTTTTCGCGCTATTAATATCGTGGTTTCGCGTATTCGCCCTCGATCTCCCATCGTGTTTTCGTGTTTTCGCCTTCGCGGTCAATAGGGCGAAAACGCGAAAACACGAAATTAATAGCGCGAAAACGCGATATTTTTTGCATCGTGTTTTCGCGATCATGTATCGTGTTTTCGCGTTTTCGCCCTACTGACCGCGAAGGCGAAAACACGATATTTTAATATCGCACTTTCGCCTTCCGTTTGGACATGCGTAAACATGGAAGACGAATTAGACTCGCGTATCAGGGAGTACTTTTCAGCCGGTTTTTCATTAACTGAAACGCTGACCTTCCTAGAAGTTAAACAAAATATTATTTTAAGGTAAGTTATACATCTATACATCTAATGATCAAGGCGTAGTTGAACTGCACGCATATATCACGTACTTTCTAAGCCGTTTACATGTTGTATACATGTCTGCATAATGTAAACATAAGGATAAAGTCAATGACGTTACGATTGTAGCAACCCTAAAGGTAACATCTGCACTAAAGGTAACATCCTGCACAAAAAGTAACACTTTTGCGACACCAAAGGTTACAACCTGCACTAAAGGTAACAACCCTGCTCCAAGGCGGAGACCCCAAGTGCATATCAATTACTCTTTGGTTTGGGTAGGGGTGTCTTTGTGTATGCGTGTGCTCCATTGTCTTTGTGTTGTCTTGCCTGTATATGTGTGTGTTTCAGGTCTGGGGTGGTGGTATGCCTCGTGTCTGTGATTTTCCTGTAGCTGACTGTTTTTGTTGTAGCTGACTGATGGGTGTCATAATAGTGAACAAGTACTTAAAGCTTTAATGCCATGTCTTTAAAATTTAAGAGATAAATTGGACTGGTATGAACAACTTAATCATGATGTGACGGAAAAGCTGACACCGACACCAATGCCGACGCCGTGTTAAACAGGATACCTTTCCTTATTCTTCGAATGGTCATAAGCGCAAACATTGTATGTGAAAGTAGGAGAAATAAATTTACACTGTAAAACACACAAGTAAAAAAATATCAATGCTGCCACTTGTTATGAAATAACAGTACAAAAATGTATCAGGGAACATATCAAATGGCAGCATAATATAATGCATATATCATGCAACTAGTTTTAAGTCAAAACGACCTCCAATTTGTGTTTGCAAATCCTAGATTTCGCAAACTCAAGTACCCTTTAAATACGCTGTAATCGAATACTGACCTATAATTTAGTTAGAAGGCTTCATTAAGGTGTGATTTTGGTGTTTTTTGTTTGCGAAATGTTTTTGGAAGTTTGTCTAATTGACCCACCAACTTCGGGCCCCAGCGGGGTTTTTGCATAAAAACACGGGGTTTTTCACACTCCCGCGGGATTTTTCTCCCGTTTTTCAAGAGCTGGGGAAAAATCCCGCGGGGTTTCAATAATACACGATTCAAATTATTTTAGCTCAAAACAACATCTTATATCAAAAGAAACATTATGCTTCGACACCGGAAGTGAAATAACGCGAAACAAAAAAACCCGCTTTTTAGTACGGGGTTTTTCTCCTGCGGGATAAAATTCCTACATTTTAGCAAAAAAAGAAATCAATTCAAGCTTTATGTTTTTGAGATTTTATACATTACTTTAATGTAAATACTAATTTGAATGACTATTCTAGAGTCATTTCTTTCATTTGAGAAATCTATTAATTTAATGCATATTTTACGGGAGAAAAACCCAGCAAAAATCAGGAATGCTATTTAACGAAAAAAAAAACACCGACAAAAGCCATTTCAATTTCCAGCGGTTGGATGTTGTTAAGGAAGTGAAGTTGTTTTACATATTTATATTGAGTCAATAATATTAAGTTAACATGTGTTTTTAATAAAAAAAAATCAGATTTTAATAATTAGTTGTTTGTAACCGTCGGCATCGTCGATATACAGCCGTTATAGCCATCAGTGGTCTTCCAGTTTATTTATTGTCTACATGATCACTTTCATTTAAGACTTTAAAATTTCATTTAAGAACTACCAAGTGATATGTAATTTCGTTTAAATAATGGATAACTAACCCCAAACCCCACTCCCCTTCACTGCCACTTAACATTTTAAAGCTGCACTCTCACAGTTTTGCCGTTTTAACAGATTTTTTATTTTTTGTCTTCGAATTACCCATTATTGGTATCTTGAAACCAGTGGTTAAAAACTGCTGTCAAAATATATGATAGCAGATTTTTAAATTTCAGTCAGAAAACTTATCTTTTATCTCTATAAACCGTTTCTTACGGTTCAAGAAAAATGCATGAAACATAAAATTTTAACTTATAAAGAAAAAATCTGTGACTATTTTTTTGTCAGCAGTCTTGAATGCACTTTCAGGTTCCATGACAAAAATTAAAGAAGTTGTCAAAACGTTCAATGTGTGAGAGTGCAGCTTTAATAATTATCTATAATTATTTTATTGTCCAGTTAAAATACCATTAATGACTACAATTTTTTTTTTGCTTAACAAAAATCTTTCCCCCATAGACACACACACAAGTGACACAACCCATTTAATACTAATGTAATACTTTTGTAATCTATACCCTGTGTCCACAATGTTTTATACTGAATGTTAAAGGGTTGGTAAAACAGTATGGATAAGGGACTGTTCAATAAGGGGATTAAACCCATGATAGACAATGCACTAGCATTGTCGCCTACTCAGCCCCGGTGGCTGACCCCGGTGGCTGATTCCCACCCAGACATACATTAAAGGGACTTGGGACACCAGATGATCCAAAAACAAGATATTCAATATTACCTCAAAACAAGCCTAGCTGAATCAATACCAATTATTATGAGACTGATATTACATCATTTAATGTGTTTAAAAGATTTCATCACTGTCTCTCTCTCTGAGACAAGTAATCTTTAAAAAATAGCACATAATGATTTTCCCGTTTATTAGTATTATCATATCTACTTTAAGCATGTAAAGGTCACATAAACATATATACAGATAAATACATGATTGCTATTTCTAAATTTACTTCGATTTACATGGTAGACAAAGTGAGTTAATTTCGACTTATATGATTACATAAGTAAGATTCAGTGCACTGTACACTGTTGAAACATAACAGTTTGATGATAAATTTTGACAATTTTCACTTTTTCTTGCAATGTAGAATCTTGAGTCCGGTCCCTCTATTATCAGATTCAGTGAAATAATTGCATTCAAACAATTGGAAGAGCTGCATGGTGTACTGAATACAGGAGTTTAATGAATTCCATCCACTAGCTGAATAAAGGATGAACACACATTTTAAAACCACATATCAGAAGTTTTTGGAGAGCAAATTTAAATGCAAAACAGCGTTGGAAAATAAACAAGGTTTTTTTTTTTTTACATGTTTTATCAATGATACATGGCGATCATCAACTTATTATAAAAATCAGAATTAAAAAACAACAACATTTAACCATTTATTAAAGCTGCACTCTCACAAATTGAACGTTTGACAATTTTTTTATTTTTTGTTTTGGAGCCATAGTTTTCGAAATTCCATAGAAAACAGTTAAATAAGACTGCTGAAAAATTAGATTGTAGATCTTTATATTTCAGTTCAAAAATTGATGTCTCATGCAATAAAACATTAATTTTCAAACATAAATATGAAAGTCCGCAATTTGATATTTTGGCAGCAATCTTTTATCAATGGTTTACAGATATTTACGCAAAAATGTGCTTTTTCCAAGACAAAAATATAAGAGTTGTAAAAATTGTATATCTGTGAGTGTACAGCTTTAACTGTCCATTTAAAATTGGCCAGTACAAATTTACTTTGATATTAGTATAATACTGTTATATATTTATAAATCAATATAAAAACAATATTCTAAGATCTAAATTGATAATAACTTTAAAAATGAAAAAAACGAATGAAGAAACATAAGTTCAAAATATGCAAATAAGCTGCACACTCACAGATTTACGGTTTTGACAGCTGTTCTATTTTTTTGTCTTAAATGAGCAAATTTCTACATTCTTTTTTGCAAATCAGACTGCTGACAAAAGATCAGATCGCAGATTTGTAGATTTCTATTCGAAAATTAATGTAATGGCATTCAACATCACTTCTTGAACTTAAATAAGAAAGTATGCAGTCTTATGACACTATTGTTCATGCATTTCCGCATAAATTGGCTCTTTCCAAGCCAAAAAATAAAGAAGTTCACTTCAATCTGTGAGAGTGCAGCTTTAAGTCAATCTTAATCTTAGGGTCATACATCATTGACTAAATTCACTCTATTGGTCAGTAATCCGATTAGCTGTACATATTATTCTCTGATTCAATTAGTCTGACCAATATTAACAGCCTAGTTTCAGTCTAGCAAATAAATTCAACACAAGTTGTTTAATTCTTCTGAGACTGACAAAGAATTAAAAACCCACATTCATGAAAAATATTTTCGATATATGAAAAAAACAACACAAAAAATAGATTCAAGAATAAAAGAAATATGCATCCTTTAATATATATTGCATATAAACAATTAATTATCTATTATAAAGTTAACCTGAGTTACAATGTTTTATCTATAATTGTTGCCATTTATATTTAATAGTTATATAATTATCATGTCTATCAAACAAACCAAAAAAATGTCATTTAATATTTGAGATAAGCACAGGCTGACACAAGAACTAAATATTTAAGTCACAGTTGACAAGGCAAACAGTTCCTACCATATATATATATTTATACACATGTATCCCCCCCCCCCCCCCCCCCCCCCCCCCCACCCCCCCCCCCCCCCCCCCTCCCCAATCGTGAATCTGCAACGCGTTCAGTAAAGATGAAAGATGTTTGCGGCGAACGTTTGCTGTTTGGTTTCCGCTTAACGAATATGCGCTGCGTTGCAACAGAGATACAAAACGCTCGCCTGACTGAACGCACTGCTGATATCCTGGCCTCAGAACACTCTTTACATATCCCTCTTCCTCCTCTATTTAAAATGATCGTCTTTTTGCCATTACTCTGTCCTCTCCATTGAAGTTAGCCTGCAATTTTAGAAAGGAAAATTTTAATTTCACACAAAAATGGCGCTTGTTTATACCAGCACATTTGGCATATGACAAGAGCACCACCTGCGGGTTCTGAACGCTCGTCTGATTATATCCTTTTATTGTAAATTTATTTCATATTGTACATTTGAAAGTGAATATTCCAATGTTTAAAAGTGATAGCTCTGATAGTTTGCTTGTAAGCCGCCTTCTAAGCACATTATTTTATTAAACTTAAAATAATTAGACTATAGTCCACAAATACTAAAATATCCCCCATCCTCCCCATTCCCTTCTAAATGAGTTTGATATATTGAAGGCATAATCCTTTCATTTTCTATGAAGAAGCTTAGTGTCCATTTCTCAAAATCAACCAAAATTCACGTTTTTTACCCTTAAAACAGGTGAGACTCAATATCTTTAGGGAATAATGTGAAGAAGGGTATAAGATGTACAAGTTCCCCAAGTTTCAAAGTGACAACTTTGATAGTTTTCATGTAACTGACCTGAACGCAAAACTTAACCCCAAGGCAAGGATAACAATCAAGTGATGACAATTGCTGCTTGTCATTTTTTTCAATAATGTATGAATTTAATTCAAACAGAGTTTATTAAAGGGACTAGACACCAGATGATACAATTGCAAAAAAAATAGATAACTGTCAAAAACTTACATACAATTGATATACTAGTACTAGTGTATAACTTTTAATCTTACTTTAATAGCTATATAACATTGCTTAAGACACATAATTTCACAGCTTTTGCACATATTGTCGATATGAAACTTTCTGGGGTGTGTTTACCACATATAATATCCCAGTAAGTTTAAAAAAGCATCAGTATATTTATCTGTATTCATAAATGGATATAATATAAACTTGGAAAACTTAATTCACTATTTTTACACAATGAAACCCAAATGAGATAGTCAAATGATTGCTCTGTTTATTTTAATCATGTAAAATTATTTATTATATACCCATCATTTATCCACACATACATATCGCAAAAAAAGTAGTCTGTATTCCACTCTAGTGCACTACAGCCGTTTTCAACTCTTGTGACGTCACGTCATAACAACTTTACAAGTGTCATTGCGTGATGTTAAAATGATGTCATAAAACAAAATAATGTGTCCTTAAAGGGACTGTGTCACAGATTTGCACAAAAAAGTTTTTTCTGTAACGAATCTCAGGACAATTATCTAATAGAATGTGTTACGCTTTGATGTCATAATTGTAAAAAAAGTACCAAAATGTAAAAAAAAAAAGATTGTGTGGGAGAACGGGTCAAACCCGCGTCGCAAAAATTGAAGTCCAACTTCACGTGATAACACCTTCTAGCCAATCACGCATGATTGAATGAATTCTACCTTGAACACATACCCAGTAATCTTTTTTAATGGAAAAATACTAAGTAACTGCTAATAACTTAAATAAATTGTAAACTATGTGGTACTTCAATTAGTACGTTTCAATGCATTGTACACATCGATGCCAAGTTTATGTCATTTTTCGACAATTTGTTTTTTTCGCTATTTCATCGTCTGTGAGACAGACCCTTTAAAATGACATTTATTATGAAAACATGTGGCTTTTAAGTGATGTAACAAGTAAATTAGTAATGTATATATATAATAAAAGGGTTATTAGTATGGCGTTTTGATCCGGGAGGCTTGTGCCTTGTGAAATCCGAATCTGTAAAAATCCACTCAAGTTAAATACAACCTCCCGGATCAAAACACAGTACTAATAACCCTTTTGTATTATCAGCCTTCTAAATGATCACATCGACAGTTCTAGGCTTATTTTGAAGAAATACTGTACTTGCCAACCTGGTGTCTAGTCCCTTTAAGTTTATGGCTACAATGCACACAAATAAAGTAGGTTATGTTGCATGTCAGAACATAATCTTCAATAAAAAAAGCCTATTCAAAATATATTGTTGAATACTTCAATAATGTTTTTTGAGACATTAACAAAATAAAAAGACAATAAAAAAAGTCATATGCTCATTGACTTAAAGAATCCATGATAGCAAATTGATTGTTTAGTTTTATTCAATTACATAATTTAATCAATGACGTTCTAATGAGTAGGTCATATTTATGGAATAAGACAAATAACTATATCTTATACATGTGTATGTCAAAACTTTGCATTCATATATACATACCATTCAACTTTGTCTTTGGTGTTTGTTGCATTTGCAAGTCTAGAAGAAGATGATGATGCTGGTGTTCTTAAAGAGTGTGTTGCTGGTGTTCTTGTAGTTCGAGTAGTTTTATTCGGGTAGCTGTTGTTGCTGATGTTTGTGTTTAGGATGAATTTGTTCTTGAAGCCGATGTTTTTGTAGTTGTCCCTGCAGGAAGTGTTGATGTTGTGGGGTTGAAGTTGTTGTTCTTGAAGATGGGGTTGGTGTTCAGTTTAGTAATCAGAATTGTTCATAAATCTGGAGTTGCTTTTGTTTGTTTTTGTCAGAAGTATTGTAGTTCTTATACGCAGGGTTGTTCTTGTAAATTAAGTTGTTGTGTCAGAGGTTGTTTCAGGATCCCACTCAAATATGTCGAAGGCCTTAAAAATAAGAGAATGTGAAGCTGTGACAAGTTTTTTTAAATGACAAAAAAGTTTCACATTTTAATTATATTTTTTCTTATTAAATTTAAGTTAACATTTTATGCTAAAGTTTAGAATGTTACAGGATATATATATATATATATATATATATATATATATATATATATATATATATATATATATATATATATATATATCCCTCCTTAGTTGAACCACCACTTGAAAGATTAAAACTTAAATTGTCACTATCAAGATGTGTTTTATTACCCCCAATTAACCCTCTAATTCACTCCATTTGTTAGGTTTAGAAGTGTTACTATGGAGACCTTCAAAGCCAATATTTTTAAACTAGTATTTTGCTTCAAACACTTTCAACAGAACCTACCATAAATCAAGAGTTGAAGTGGGCCCTGGGCCCCTGACAGCCAAGAAAGAACTTAACATTTGCAGGGCTTGTGGGCTTGTGATTATTTTGATCACTGATATGATAACATGGACATCATAAGGCCTATACAAATCTTTGTTTACACCCATCTGAATTTATTTTTTTCTTCCTATTTTTTTTTGGCGTTTTGATCAAAATGCGTTTTTTCAGAGACCTAAAATAATACCCTGATACAGGTCAGTTTGCTAAAGAATTATGGTCGTCCAAAAAAAAGTAATGCCTACCTATCTACCCTTTTTTGGGGGATGTTAGTAGAAACTAAGAATATTTGTTTCGCCTAATCAAGGATTTAATTTGAAGACAGTTTTGCTGCATACTGTATATATTTTTACTTTATTACATTGCATTGTGTGGGAGTAGGATTTGATATATTGGTGCAAGGTATTTTGATTATAACAATTCCAGGAAGTTTATCAAAATGCGAATCTTTATGCAAGATGTGTCATGTTTGGTGTCATTATTTTGCTTTTATAATTCACTTTTATATTCAATAATATATTGATAAATTTGTATCAATATAAAAGTTTAATTTTTATTACAAGCAAATGAGGAAAATCAAAATAGTTCCTCAGTTGGTAAGATCCATCTACATTTCATGTCCGTATTTATCTTAGCTCCGCCCCTTTCACTGGACTTGACATTGCCCCTTTCACTGTTTTTGACATCTGATTGGCTGAGTTAAAATTGCCTTTTAATGTTCTTTATGAATGACAGTTTTATACAGGGAAAGCCTGGTTAATGTGACAATCATTATTCTGAAAATGGTGCTATAAATATGATTATGAATAGGCTTATAATTTATTTAAGATAATAAACATAATCTGCAGTTATGCACTTTAATTGATCAAAATACATATTCCTTAATTATGCTTAAAATATAAATCCTTATAATATTGGAAGAGATACATGACTGTCAATTTAGAATTGAACTTCAATTTCATAGCATTTCACAGAATTGATTAAAATAATTGCTTATGGTCATGTTGATTTATAGGCTAATAGCAAAGAGGGAAAAAAATAAGAAATATATATAATCATATGGAAAGGAAAAATTGAGGTGAATTTTATGTGAATATCTTAAATGTATAATTCTCCATTTTGCTAAAGTGGCTAATTGTTATTTAATTCAGATTTTTTTGTTTTTTTTGGTACATTTTATTTTGGCATTTTGATATTATTTCAAGGATATTCTGGATATGCAGTTTTAATGTCTTTTGTTTGATTAAAAAATTAGTTTCTATTTGTGTAAGAAAAGCCAGACAAAACTATAATTATTGTTATTATATGCAATTGTTTAAACCTGGGAGTAAGATAACATATTATTGGTCCCAGTTTAAACATAATTTTGCTTTAAGTGTTTATTCATTATTTTTACCAGCTTTCTTTGTACAGTGCACTTAAAGCTGCACTCTCACAGATTGAACGTTTTGACAACTTTTTATTGTTTGCCTTGGAACCAGCCAATTTTTGCAAAAATCCATGGAACCAGTTATATAAATAAAACTAACAAAAAATCCAAAAATGATATAATATGCATTTTCCTTAAAAAACATCAATTTTTCAAACAGAAAAATGTGAAAATCTACGATCTGATTTTGTCAGCAATCATAAATTTATTTGCAGATATCTAGGCAGAAATTTGCTCTTTCCAAGACAAAAAAAAAAAAGTTGTCAAAATGGTATATATATCTGTGAGAGTGCAGCTTTAATGTCATCTAACACCTAGATTTTAGAGTAATTAACAAGTCTTACTTTTTGTTTTTAATTTTAAGTTTAATTAGGTTATTATAAGGGCCCTTTCCATATCTTGATTAAGATTTTTTTTTTGGAAAAGTTTAATTATGTTCTCTCCTACTATTTTCTAATTGTGGACTTTTTGTTAATAGAGAATTTTATCTTCATTATCTCAACAACAACAGGATCAGAGTGGCATAAATGCAGCCACAGAGACAATTATAAACAAAAGACTTCTAAAATAGACCTGCCACATATGAAAAATTCATATAACTATACATGAAATAGACTTAAATCATACTGGATTTGCAATTGCAATTGTGTTATTTGTTATCGCTGATTTAAAAGGAACACTATTCTTAGAATAAAGGAGTGGAAATCCTGAACAGAAGTCTCTGACTGTTGAAAAAACTACATCAGCCAACCTCAAATACTCTAAGGCTGACCAACAGTAATCTTTCAGTAGGAACTGAAAACAAGGAGGCACACTAGGGGCGCTACTGTGCTATTCCCCAGTCATTCAAAGTACCCCCTGTGAACGCGTTAGCAGACTTGCGCCCAATTCTTAGCAAAATATTGTGCATGAGTGTAGACATTAGACATATATATTAAGATATATATAATCCAAATGTGAACTTATTTGACAGCTTCAAGGAATGGAGAGAACTCAGCGGATTATTTTGTTTCGCCAAGGCTGTAGGAAAATGAAACCCATTTCATCATAAATTCTGTTTATTGACCAGTCACTTTAACAATAGTAAAATCTTTCAACTAAAAAAAATAATATTAAGCTCTGCAATTTCAGAGTACCATCCACTCATGATATATTATCATTTATCATGGTGTAATTAATTAAGTCATTTTGACATCCTACTGTTAGTTTTAAAATAATATACTAAAGTAATAATTACCGGTACATGTACATTACCATGACAGTCACGCCAATGGGAAGACTTATTTAGGGACTGACATTATAATTCACCAGTCATTGTAACCACAGCCCCCCCAGGTCCGGGGAATAGCCGGGACTTTGATTTTCGGTCCAGCCGACCCCGGGTAAAATCCCCGCCCTGCGGGGATGAACTGATGGTTAAACCCCGGCCAAATGCCCCCGCACCCCAGAGACTCTATATAAGGCCCAATCTTGGCTTAATTTGGCCCTATGACAAAACCACCGCGGTCACCCGGCCCTGTGGGACCACCTGGAAAGTAAAAACATGGCCCTTTTCTCCGGCTATCCCCGGTATACCCCCGGACCTGGGTGGGGGGGGGGGAGCGTGGATACAATTGACTGGTGCATCCATGGGGAGACTTATTTAGGGATATAACATTGGCATACAATTATATAGTAATTAGTTATCCTGACATGTACTTTACACAGAATTGCTACATGGTGACAGTAATACTCTGGGACGGACATTACATTTACATACACTATACTAATAGTATTTCAGACATGAACATTGCAAAGACACACACCAGACACCCTTAGGGTGACTTAATTAGGGACAGACATAACACTGATATAGAATACAGTAATTAATTATCCTGATGTGTACTTTACATAGAATCCCTACATGGGGACAGTTAATCAGGGACGGACATTACATTAACACCACTATAGAAATAGTAATTCTGAAATGAACATTGCAAAGACACACACTATGGGGAAAGTTAATCAGGGCCTGTCACACTAAATTGACATACACTATAAAGAAATAGTTATTCTGAAATTTATGAACATTGCAAAGACATACCCCATGGGGACAGTTAATAAGGGACGGACATTACATTGACATACACTATACTAATAGTATTTCAGACATGAACATTGCAAAGACACACACCAGACACCCTTAAGGTGACTTAATTAGGGACAGACATAACACTGATATAGAATACAGTAATTAATTATCCTGATGTGTACTTTACATAGAATCCCTACATGGGGACAGTTAATCAGGGACGGACATTACATTAACACCACTATAGAAATAGTAATTCTGAAATGAACATTGCAAAGACAGGGTTAGACACTAACATTTTTCACAAGGTAGTCCCTCGGACTCCTGGATCCCAAATCTGGGTAGTCCAGCAAAAACTCTGGTAGTCCATAAAAATGCAAGCCTGCAACGGATTCCTTCAGTGTTTTGTGAGACTTAGCCTTCTTAGAACATTGTCAGTATAACCCTTTGATTGGTCATGATTTTTATCTGTCTCAATCTTAAAATTTCCACATTCTTCAAAACAATTTTTGGCCTTTAAATTTAATTTTAAAACCAAAAAAATGCTAAAAACTATGCTAAAATACCTCAGATTAAAAATCTAAAAACCATGCTAAAATACCCCATAATCTGTCACTTTCAGGAAAATGTTGCAATAAATCACTTGCCACTAAAACACCTCGACTGAGATCGTTGCTAAGTTATGGCACAAATGACAGACATCCTACTGATAAGCAATATTTGATTATTGGCATCCAACTATTCAGTATTCTTTGTTAATCTAAACAACATATCATATAATACTTAAAAAAACATGATGAAATAAATTCCGAAAGTGTTATTAATTATTTTTTGTATGGGAGTAAGATAACAATTAACATGACGCTGCCTGTCACTCAAACTAGCGTCCAGATTAGGCAGGGCTTATCAGTTGCCGTTGCTATCCGCCATGACCTCCGACAATCCTCACATATCAACAGTAGTGTAATTACGCTGTTATATATATTTAACACAAATTATGTCTCATAATTGAGAGATAGTAAAGACAGTTTAAGAAATCCGAAATACTGACATTTTCCCTTTATGCTGCTAAAATTATAATTGATAACAAGGGACTGTTTAGTAAGACTAATTCAATTCTCAAAATGTCTTAATGTAAACGTACATAATATACGTATATTTCCGTTTTAATAGCCTTAAAATAAGAAATATCATTATGAGAATTAGTGTACAATATTGATGATATCTTGCGATTAGTTTGATTTTGAAATTTGTCTCCTTATTGTGCGAAAAGTTTTAAAACTGAGGCATATACATTTGCATTTAAGTTTGTTTGACATATTAGTGAAAAAGACACCTCAATTTATGAGAGTTACATTTTTTATTAAATTTAATTGAATATCTGATATATAGCTTAAGGTCACAAAAAGTATATACGTATAGATAAAACAAAATCATATTTTAAAATGACGCAAATCAAAGTAAAAACCTTTGCATGTATAATGACTATGGTCGTTTCAAAATTTCTATGCTGATTGTTAGAACAGTTTTGCAATTCATTTAAAACGGAAAATTATTCATTGAGAGAAACAATAAGGTAGTTATATAAATAATGATAATAATGCATTACACTTGTATAAAACAGGTGATTCTGAATCGAAAAAGGAAGAAAAACAGCGAAATCCATTGAGTTTTGACAATGGATCTATACAAACATCTTTTTTTGTTGATTTTCGGATAGGAAATTAATACATGTTTTGTTTCCCTTTATTTGAGTTTTAAAATAGAGACTGTTATTGTACTGTAACAAAATTCCGATGTTATTTAGAAAAAAAATATTTTAAAGTCTAGACATTATTCTACCTGAGTTATACATTGCATACAATTAATAATAATGAACTTATTTAATGTTATACTTGGTTTTATTGCTATGTTTTACCATGTTCCATGCATTTTTTATCTGATTGTCATTTATAACTTTTGTATTATTATCGTCTGCTTCTGGGTATTTGTCGGAGGTCCTTAATTAAGAGGTCATGTGACACTGTAGGTGTAGCCTTATCGCTATCGGCGTGGTGTCAATTGTTATTGGCCCTAGCTTCAATGTATAAAATGTTACATTTTGGCGCGAAAATTAAAGCACACAACTCTGTCATCGTCTGCACTTACACTGCACCTGTTTTGGCAGTATGATTAACTTATCAGCTGTTCTTCTAAAAGCCAGTTTAAAAGATTTCATAAGCCAGACATAATGTTCCTTCTGTTTGCTTTAAATAAACACCGACATTTGGCAATACCCTAAACCATAATAATCATGTTGTATTTTCAGAAAATTTAAAAATAGTAACAACCGTCAAGTGTTTATCTGCATCGTATCTTTCATTGTTTTGACTGAAAATGCAAGGGATTTAGAAAATCTGCCACTTGGACCCAAATCTACCTTGCTGACATTTAAGCAGAGGTGCACATGTCTGACGATTAAAACACATCATAGAGTGTGAAAAGGGTTTTTTCCCTTTCTAAATAAAGACATTCTACTGACTGGTTTAAACATTAATCGAAAGGCTATACGAAATGCGCTCGAAATTCGGTTAACAGTCCATGTTGTCCGGAACTGCTCGGCCATCTTCGGCAAGCTTTACAATGAGTGTTTACCGGTGATAATCGGCTTCTTGACATCACGTTTTACACAAGTTTAAGCGTAATAAAGATTTTATGCTCAATTAAACTGATGTGATATTTACTTTCTTCTAGTAGTCCGACGGACTATTGACTTAAAATGTCTTGTAGTCCGACCATAAATCTGGTAGTCTCGGACTACCGGACTACTGTTAGTGTCGAACCCTGAAAGACACACACTATGGGGAAAGTTAATCAGGGCCTGTCACACTAAATTGACATACACTATATAGAAATAGTTATTCTGAAATTTATGAACATTGCAAAGACATACCCCATGGGGACAGTTAATAAGGGACGGACATTACATTGACATACACTATAAAATAGTTATTCTGATATGAAAATTGTAAAGACACACACCATGGGGACAGGGATTTCAGGGATAGACATTTCATTGACATACATTATAGGAATAGTTATTCTGCCATTATCATTGTAACAACAAATGCCATGGGGACAGTTATTCAGGGACGGACATTACATTGATGTATACACTTTTATAAGTACTAGTTATTTTGACATATTAACATTTTAAGACAAGCGCCATGAGGACTGAGTTATTCAGGGACAGATGTTACATTGACTAGACTTAATTGACACACACTATAGTTATAGTTATTCTTACATGAACATTGCAAAGACACACACCATGAGGAGACTTATTTATGGACAGACATCACACTTGACAATAACCATATACTAATAATTATCCTGACATTTACTTTACATAGAATTGAACCATTGGGACAGTTATTCAGGGACAAACATACATTGACTAAATGACATTATACTATAGTAATAGTAATTCTGACATGTACATTGTAATGACACACCCAATGGTGACAGTTATTCAGGGACGGACATAACATTGACACACACTCCAGAAATTGGTATTCTCAAATGTACCTACAAAGAATCTCACCATGGGGACAGTTATTCAGGGACAAGCATTACAATTACATACAATATAGTATAAATAGTTATTCTAAAATGTACTTTATAACAAAAAATGACACTATAGTGACATTTATTCAGGGACGGACATTACATTTGACTTTCAATATATAGTAATAATCATAATAGTCATTCTAAAATGTATGGTACATTACAAAGACACGTGCCATGGGGTCAGTTATTCAAGGACGAACATTACACTGACATATACTATAGTAAGAGTTATAAGGACATTTAGTACAATGAAGAGATACATCCCATGGGAACAGTTATTCACGAACAGACATTACATTCATGTATACAACTTACAAATTAATAATTCTGAGGACAGGTACATTGAAAGTAATCACATCTTTGAAACAGTTATTTAGACCAATATAACAGTGACATTTACTATAGTTATAGTTATAATGAAATTTACATGGAAAAACACACACCATGGATAGATTTTTTCTGAGGGAAGAATTTACATCTAACAAGCACAACTATGCTACCAGAAAGTCCAAACAGTAACAAAAATATGTCAAAACATGCACATACTGAGTCAGTCATCCAATTAGACTTTTGAAGGTACAAGCCCGACTTCTAACACTAATGCTTGGCATTAATTTTTTTATCAAGCCCTGCTAAATAAAATTTGGGCTGGTGTCAATTTTGACCACTGCAGTCAGCTAAATATGCCATTAATATATAATAATCATGCGCCAACCTGCAGATCATATATAGGCAAAACTGTTGTCTGTGTCATAAGAAGCTTACTAAATCTGAAATCTGGGGGCAGATCATGACAGTTTATATTGCATTAGGATGTTGAATGCGCAATTACAGGCAAAAGACTTTCATGAAAAGAATAAATACTTTTAATAATAATGTTGTTTTTTCTCACCGTTTTTTTAGGAGAGTGGGGAGGCCATGAATACCAGAGGCCTTACCTAGGGTCCTTGGGGTACAAGTCTAAAATAATAGACGTGTTATACGGGTTTTCTTCCAATCCCTAATGTCTAAACGGGTTTGTGTAAAAACCAGAGGTGTTTGAAAAATATTGAAATTGTATTAAGTGCAGTATTTTATGGTTGAAATTGATCATTAAGGTTTATATTCATAATTTACCATACATGTAAAAGAAATTATTTTGCACAAAACAAGCATTAAATGCATTAAAACACATTTACCTTTCCAATAAAATGAAAGTTGACTGACACAGACAACAATTATGCCAAACGGAACAACTCGACACAATCGTAATAAGTAGGCCACATCCGACAAGCTTCGAGATAGACCGTCAAACTCATAATTATTCGTTGGATACTTATTTTTTGTGTACGGAACTAATATAAAATAACATAATCTGGTAATATTACTTGTTTTTATGATATTTAATGGACGCAATATGCTTTAACCCGGAACAACTACCCACTTTTGGTACAAAACAATTTGTACATTAAGGATTTGCCATATCAAAAATCATAAAAAAATCTGTCAACGTACAATTATTTGGACTACTTGGGGTACGGGATCATTTGGCAGGGATTTTATCGGCAGTTTGTCCCCGCAGGACAAGGATTTTACCTGGGCTTGGCTTGACAGAAAGCCAAAGTCCCCGCTTTTCTCCGGACCTGGGAAGGCTGTGATTACCGGAGGCCTTACCTAGGGTCCTTGGGGTACGGGATCATTTGGCAGGGATTTTACCGGCAATTCGTCCCTGTAGGACAAGGATTTTACCCGGGCTTGGCTGGACAGAAAGTCAAAGTCCCCTCTATTCTCCGGAACTGGGGAGGCCGTGATTACCCGAGACTGGGTGTATACCGGGGTTAGCTGGGGAAAATGGGCCTTTGCCCGGGCTTAGCTGGACCGAAAGTCAAAGTCCCTGCCATTCCCTGGACTGGGGGGGGGGGGGGGGGGGCAGTTACAACTGACTGGTGCATCACCAAGAGTTGTCCTGTAACTTCTTAGCCACAGGTGCAAGTCACATAATCAATAATCGCCTTATATATGGGATAAGTGTATTAAGATATTCTTATTAAAATTGTTTGTGTCAAGTAGATCTACCTGTGTTCTTAGCTGATACATAAAGTAACATATTCAACAAGCCACACAAAAATGCAATAGAATAAAATATATATGACTTACCATGGAAGTTAGGGATATATCCATTTTGCAAAACTTAGTGTCATTCAGTCATTCTGATTCATCGTTCTGCAAAGCTCGATGATTTTGTTTATCTTCTATGAAAAACAAAATAATTCGTCTGACACATTCGTAATTTTCCAGCATGATACATGTACCCTGGTATTGATTATTGTAATTGTATGTTTGTGTTAAACCGGTTTAAAGTCAGATTCAAGTACCAATAATTAAACAATTTTAAGCAATATCATCTTTTTAACGCTACAACTCTTTAATGTCACGTATAATTTTCATTCCTGCAGTATTTTTAAAGACGGTTAAAAAAGGAAGATTTTTTTTAAAAGGTTACATTACACTATTTCATAAGTTTCGAAATTAGTTAAATTACCTTTAATAATATCATTTACATAACTAACATGGTTGTTATATTAAACATATAAGATACATATGTAGTAACATTTGTTTTTGCTTTAAATGAAGTGCAATAATCGCGTTTAAATCATAAATAGTCAAAACAGGTTTTGCTGGGTTTTTCTACCGTAAAAACATTCATAAAATTTCTATTGTTCTTTTAATAAAAAGCAAGTATTTCAAAATCCTTAAACAAGTGATAATTAACATCATAACAATAATATACTAGCTTAGAAGTGGGGTTTTTACGGATTTTGCATTATCGGTAAAATCTTGGAGTTTTATCCCGCAGGAGAAAAACCCCGTATTGAAAAGCGGGTTTTTTTTGTTTCGCGTTATTTCACTTCCGGTGTCGAAGCATAATGCTCCTTTTGATATAAGATGTTGTTTTGAGCTAAAATAACTTGAATCGTGTATTATTGAAACCCCGCGGGATTTTTCCCCAGCTTTTGAAAAACGGGAGAAAAATCCCGCGGGATAGTGAAAAACCCCGTGTTTTTCTGCGAAAACCCCGCTGGGGCCCGAAGTTGGCGGGTCAATTAGACAAACTTCCAAAAACATTTCGCAAACAAAAAACACCAAAATCATACCTTAATGAAGCCTTCTAACTAATGTATAGGCCAATATTCGATTACACCGTATTTAAAGGGTACTTGAGTTTGCGAAATCTAGGATTTGCAAACACAAATTGGAGGTCGTTTCAATTACCTTTAGTGCAGAGACCAGTTACCTTTAGTGCAGGTGTAAAATGTGTTACCATTGGTGTCGCAGAGTGTTACCTTTGGTGTCACTGACAAAGTTACCTTTAGTGCAGGTTGTTACCTTTGGTTGCGCAAAATTGTTACCCTTAGTGCAAGGTTTTACCTTTAGTGCAGTTGTTACCTTTAGGGTTGTAACACGATAACTATAACGTTAGAATGCCTTTGTAAATGTACAGGGGCGTGCCAGTTGTATTTTGATGAAACAGCCTTAGTCAAATTGAAACTGCAGAAATGTTTTTTAAAATAGTATTATTTGCTGAATTTATTATGTAAACAATCAAAACAATCAAAAATCGATAAAAATTGGAATTTCACAACAAGCATTAGGAACATACAGAGCAACATGACCTTTGACTTAAAATTTTACACAAGTAATTATATGACACGTTGAAACTCACACTTAAATGTTGACTTAAGTGAAAATTGGCTTTGTTCGCATTTTATCTTGGGTGGTCACCTAGGATAGCAAGTCAATCTGGAACATAGTCCCTTACGCCCCCCTCCCCCCCCCCCAAAAAAAAAAAAATCATGCTTTTGTTGCATCTGTTATCATTGCTGACATTATTGTTAAATATACATGTATAACAGCTGTCAGTCTACCGGAAACAAGAACTCGACTCGTCAGCAAACGAAGTAAAGATCGTAAGATCGAACCCACCTCCTTACATTAGTCTACTCACCTGTGATGTTGATTTTTTTTTACTAGCGCGACGCATGTATTTGACATTCTTTTGTCATTCCAGCTATCGACAACTAAAACGCCACTGTAAAAGACTGGGACTAAAAAAGGGGCCAAACTGGGATCCTGCTATCGTTCAAGCAGCTCTTTTGGTAGATATTTATATCAGTTCATTTTCCTAGACTTTTAATCTGGATGTTACGTCTTGTTGCTTGAGACGCACAGAACTGAATAATAATGATATATGAATATTTACTTTGGTAGATGCTTTCTGCTGGTGATTAGACAAATGATTGGGCGTTGAAAATAATAAAATATGTCGATGTGGTATGAGCCACTGTCAGTGGTAGATGATCCACTACTATGGGTGGATGGTGATCCACTACTATGGGTGGATGGTGATCCACTACTATGGGTGGATGTTGATCCGCTACTATGGGTGGATGTTGATCCGCTACTATGGGTGGATGGTGATCCACTACTATGGGTGGATGGTGATCCGCTACTATGGGTGGATGGTGATCCACTACTATGGGTGGATGGTGATCCGCTACTATGGGTGGATGTTGATCCACTACTATGGGTGGATGTTGATCCGCTACTATGGGTGGATGGTGATCCACTACTATGGGTGGATGTTGATCCGCTACTATGGGTGGATGTTGATCCACTACTATGGGTGGATGGTGATCCACTACTATGGGTGGATGGTGATCCACTACTATGGGTGGATGTTGATCCGCTACTATGGGTGGATGGTGATCCACTACTATGGGTGGATGGTGATCCGCTACTATGGGTGGATGTTGATCCGCTACTATGGGTGCATGGTGATCCGCTACTATGGGTGGATGTTGATCCGCTACTATGGGTGGATGGTGATCCGCTACTATGGGTGGATGTTGATCCGCTACTATAGGTGGATGTTGATCCACTACTATGGGTGGATGGTGATCCGCTACTATGGGTGGATGTTGATCCACTACTATGGGTGGATGGTGATCCGCTACTATGGGTGGATGTTGATCCGCTACTATGGGTGGATGGTGATCCGCTACTATGGGTGGATGTTGATCCGCTACTATGGGTGGATGGTGATCCGCTACTATGGGTGGATGTTGATCCGCTACTATGGGTGGATGTTGATCCACTACTATGGGTGGATGTTGATCCGCTACTATGGGTGGATGGTGATCCACTACTATGGGTGGATGGTGATCCGCTACTATGGGTGGATGGTGATCCGCTACTATGGGTGGATGTTGATCCACTGCTATGGGTGGATGTTGATCCGCTACTATGGGTGGATGTTGATCCACTACTATGGGTGGATGTTGATCCACTACTATGGGTGGATGTTGATCCGCTACTATGGGTGGATGGTGATCCACTACTATGGGTGGATGGTGATCCGCTACTATGGGTGGATGGTGATCCGCTACTATGGGTGGATGTTGATCCACTGCTATGGGTGGATGGTGATCCACTACTATGGGTGGATGTTGATCCACTACTATGGGTTGATGGTGATCCACTACTATGGGTGGATGTTGATCCGCTACTATGGTGGATGGTGATCCACTACTATGGGTGGATGGTGATCCGCTACTATGGGTGGATGTTGATCCCCTACTATGGTGGGTGTTGATCCGCTACTATGGGTGGATGTTGATCCGCTACTATGGGTGGATGGTGATCCACTAATATGGGTGGATGGTGATCCACTACTATGGATGGATGTTGATCGACTACTATGGGTGGATGTTGATCCACTACTATGGGTGGATGTTGATCCGCTACTATGGGTGGATGTTGATCCGCTACCTTGGGCGGATGTTGATCCGCTACTATGGGTGGATGGTGATCCGCTACTATGGGTGGATGTTGATCCGCTACTATGGGTGGATGTTGATCCGCTACTATGGGTGGACGGTGATCCACTACTATGGGTGGATGGTGATCCGCTACTATGGGTGGACGTTGATCCACTACTATGGGTGGATGGTGATCCACTACTATGGGTGGATGGTGATCCTCTACTATGGGTGGACGGTGATCCACTACTATGGGTGGACGGTGATCCACTACTATGGGTGGACGGTGATCCACTACTATGTGTGGACGGTGATTCACTACTATGGGTGGACGTTGATCCGCTACTATGGGTGGATGTTGATCCACTACTATGGGTGGACGGTGATCCGCTACTATGGGTGGATGTTGATCCACTACGATGGGTGGACGGTGATCCGCTACTATGGGTGGATGTTGATCCACTACTATGGGTGGACGGTGATCCCCTACTATGGGTGGATGTTGATCCACTACTATGGGTGGATGTTGATCCGCTACTATAGGTGGATGTTGTTCCGCTACTATGGGTGGATGTTGATCCGCTACTATGGGTGGATGTTGATCCGCTACTATGGGTGGATGTTGATCCGCTACTATGGGTGGATGTTGATCCGCTACTATGGGTGGATGGTGATCAATCAAAAGAAATGATTAGCCAAAGCTAGCTGCTTGGCTTCTTACAAAAGAATCACTTAACTGAATATAATGTATTTAGGTTTGAGTCTTATAGGGTTTGGGAGTATAGTATGATCTCAAGACCTTTCACAAAAAGGGACTAGCCAGAGATCGGAGACTTGTCTCCTATTATTGTTCCGAGGGAGAGAGATATAGCTTCGAACGTGTGTGTTATGAGACACACAGCTCAGTACCTATCAGCGATTTGGCTCTGGACCTGTCTACCTGAAGGCTGATATACGAGACTTTTGTATCACAAACAGGTCTATGATGTACTGGCATAAAGCAGCTTCGAGATATACGATAACCTGAGACTAGCAAGATGATTAGATGATGCTCTTGGTCTGGTAGATGAAGATTCTGGAAAACTACAAGGTCATTGGTTGAGCCTCCGACATTCTTGGTCCTCAGTTGAGCTTCAGACCGATGACTTGTATATTTCTCAGGGTGCTGTTTCTAGCTGGAACCCCGTAGATAACTATTTTTATAATTATTTCATCTTTGCAGAAGACATTGCATCGTTGACTGCTCTCGACGTTCACTGAAGGACTGATGATGATGATCGAGTTTATATATAACATCCCTCTAGGTTATTCAAACCCGAGGTGTGCCCGCACCTCTGAATGGGTTAATGTTGAAGCCAAATGGGCAAATGTTGTCAGAGCATACTGCCAATGATTACCAGTTTTGATTCCAATTTAAATATCTATATGTTGGACAATGAGATCCGAGGTGAACAGATACCGTTCGGATATTTGCATAACTCTGCTATCGTTATCCGAACCTGAGTGATAACTAGTACTAACACTTGCAACTTTGCGTTTAGTTGGCTTAATGATAGTGATGGGCAGTCGGCTGGATTTTCAACATCGATTATTAAGACAAGACAGTCGACTTATTAATCGAATATGTCGGCGACTTTCAAAATACCAGGAAAATGGACATAGTACCTACAAACTCCTGGACATGAATTGTTATTATAATACTGAAAGCTACTCTGTTGATAGGGTATGTATTCTAGTGGTCCAAACACGCACTAATGAAGGTACTCCAAAGCAATCAGGCGAAAAAAATGAACATATACAAAGGGATGAGTCGCTAAAGGTGCAACCCGAGGCTGTTAAATGAATGGGGGAAAATCTTCGATTAATCGATCCAGGCAGTTTTTCGTCGCCGATCGGTGTTTCTGAGTTCCAGTTGACAATTAATCGACTTTCGCCGACTTTCGGCCCATCACTACTTAATGAGTAAAGATTTTTTTAAATATGTATTATTCAGACTGAAGTGCAGGGTACAGGTGGAAATCTTGGCTGTCGGGCCATGGCAAGTAGGCTGAGAACAAAGTATGGAATAATGATAGGGAGGTTTGTATTGCTGCTCTGTACCATGTAACACTGAAACAAATTATAACGAGATAATAGGCATATTGAATTTTCTGCTTAATATATCCAACATGCTATATTTATATCTTAAATGCGTCAGAGGGTTGCATCAGTTTATGTGTTCCATATTTGTTATGCCAGTGAAACTTCGCTATAAAGAACTCTATTTGTTCCCTTTTAATTGGCATTTGGAGTGGTCTTAATCCAGAGTCAAAATACTAAATATTTTCGTATAATTTGTCATGAAATTTGCGATTGTGTTTTCATGTTGCTGTTGCTTATACAGGGTGTCCCAGAATATATATGTCCACTGAACAAACGGTAATGACTTTGTCAAAACAAAATATAAATAGGCATGATTGGTCTGAAATGAAAGGTGATGGGTGTAAGTTTTATAGCTATACAAACAAAATTATGTCATTTAACATCATACTATTGGAACAAAATTATGTCATTATGTCATTTAACATCATACTATTGGAGGATGATGTCATTAATAAAACCGTGTATATTTTTGTGCTTTTTTCGCCTCTATTTTCCATTACATGTGATTTAACTTCTTCTTTAGTGAGTTTGTTTGGAATACATTACACAATTCACATCAATATGTACAAAACACCATCGTAGAATAAGTTATGATGCCTACTAGTATTTACTAATAATTAAAGTAAGCGAATACGTCAAACCTGATGAAGGACAATACGGGAGATCAAGAATACGAGAAAAGCACGAAAACCGTGCGGAAAGTAGCGTGCTCTTATTAATGTTGTCATTCTCTTATATTATTATGTTTTACGACATATTTCTTATGTATGTATAAAATTACACCTATCACCTTTCACAAAGACCTATATAATATAGGTCTAAAAAGCCTTTCATTTCTGACCAATCATGCATATTTGAAATTTATTTATTATTTATTTATTTGACTTTAACAATTGGAATCTTTGAAACTCAAGATTCCAGCAGGAGGGTGGTTTTGATCCCATTCATTGCGTTTCGACGGGTTTTATTGAAATGCGTGAGATTAGCCAAAAACATTCTACTGCAAAGAATGTTGTCAGTTACTTGAATAATTCAGTATCTAGTACTGGTAAACTGATTCGACTGTCTAAGCCTGCCCAGGAAATAAGTATTAACTGACCGCCGTGATATGACTGAAATAATTGAAAGCGGATTAAACTCCATTCAAACAAACAAGCAAGCAAACAAACAAACCGGAATAAACAGTTGTTTAAAACAAGGATTGGAAGGATTTGACGTCTCCAAGTTGAACGTGCATATACATTATTGTTTCCTTATTTTCGCAGGATAGAGTATTGGTGGCGACAGTTGCATCAAAGGTGCATAGCGACATGGAAAGATAAATTTTGTCAAATGGAGGAGCAAGGGATTTTCTCAACAGCAGATGCTATTCATATGTAAGTGATTGCTGTAAGGTTAAGTTTTATTTTCAACATTGGCGGCGTCCACCGGTTATTACCTTACTTATTTTTAATTTTTCCCCCGCCTGAAAGATGTCCGGTTAGCGCAGTGGTAAAACACTTGCTTCTCAATGCGTCCCGTGTTCGATTCCTGGCCTGGGCGTATGTGGCTTTGCTTGGTGGTCAACATACCAGAAAGGTGGGATTCTCCGGGCCATCCGGTTTCCCCCACACCTTAGGACAACAATCTCGCGTAATATCGGTGCCAACGAGAGTACTTCCAATTAGTTGTGAAAACTTGCTTTGCAATCGTTGTAAAATAAATATGTTCGTTGGACAGTCGACTGGGGTGGATGCCGCTGGATCCGCACAAGCTAAAAATAGGGTTTACATAAATAACTTTAATGGACAGAAATAACTTATTTTGTACATGTATTTATAGCCTTATGTCATTTGCTGGGGACAATACATGCATATTTCATTTTTTGCATTAACTTTTTCTCAGTCATACACTTTTTCGTCTTTGTTTCTTCTTTCAGAAGGTGCGTTAGATTCTGCTTTATGCAACTTATTCAGCAGGAATTGGACTTAGTACGAACAGAGTGGAATGCACATTATATTAGGAGGCAGACACGAGAAGGAACACCTTGTGGAAAGCCTGACATTTTATATTTGTGTCCAGAATTATATGGTAAGCGAATTTCAATTATGGTCACAGTAAACAAATGTACACGTCTGAGTCAGATGAGAAATGTGGATTCTTGGACATACACACATTTTGAGTATTTATATTGCACTTGTTATTGTAGTGTAGAAAATGTATACCTGTATTCACACAGTGCAGAAAAAGGTCAAATTAGCTTAACAATCGGAAAAAAACTCCTCTGAAAAGAAACACAGATTTTGTGTGCAATAACCCGGCAAATGTTCCGAACATACAATAAATGGAGCAAGTACGTAGGAAAAGTGACTGGACTGGAGAATAGACGTGACATCAGACGTTAACAAATTTGATAAAAAAATATGCGAAAACAGATGTCAGTATTTAAATAAACAAGAATTGGGGTTCGTTGTTCTATAAATACAGCACATATAATGGGATTTGAACCCAAGATGGTCAATTTCTTGGTCTTTTACATTACCGCCTGCAAAATTTGATAAACTTGTTACAATTGCATAAGGGTGTATCAACCATCTATAACTTGTAAGGATGGAATCGTCTAAGAGGTCATAGCTCACGGGTCAAAACTGAACTATATTTAGTATTGCCCAACAATTCCAGCCAGCAATTGTTCTGTGTTCGCCCTTCGTAAAGAAAAAAATGTTACTATAAATAAATTTCCCAGAGTTCGTAACGTATTATGTTCTACTTACCACAATATAAAATTGCGCCTGCAAGTAGTACCATAGATATCTAGTACCTTAAATAAGCGACATTACAAATTGACATTTCCATCAACTGCATATTTTCTGAAATACGTGGGTAAAATAAACTGAAAGTGCAGGGAATGCCTTGGACTTTTAAAGGGAAAATAAGAATGTCTCTATCAACACTCCAGTAACATTACGTCATGTGCGCGGAATTATTACACAGTAAACGTAAATGCGACGAGAAATGTGTTGAGAAAGCTATTTACAGGTGTTTATCTTATTTTAATGCTAGTAATCTTTAATGCTATCCATCTATCTTTTTCCGGACAGGAAATTTTGACTACAAATTTCCAGTTGATGGGCAGACTGCGAGTGCCTGGGTGCTTATTGCGACGTTCCATCTAGCACTGGAATAGAGGAAGAACTAGACGCAAGATTTCTTCAAATGATGCAACTGGATGGAATGCTTATGCCAGAAACATCAGCTGAAGCTATCGACTTGCTTATCTGGTTAAAAAGTAAACTTGACTAACTGCTTGAGCAGAAATGACATTCGATTATAGGCAATCGTTTAAAAGATTCACTGGCAGTGAGGCGGTCTCGTCTTCTTATCATGTTTTTTTCCACGTCCTTTACTTTGAAAAACTAAAGATGTTGACTTGTTATAGTATTGATGTGAAAAGGACCGTTTTATACGTTCAGTTCCGTGTGATTAATGAAGTATCAAAGTCTTGACGACTTCCATGTTCTTCCGTTTTTTGATACGTGTTCTCTTCAAGAGATCTTGAGATATTTTGCTTAACGGTTTATATAATGTGTAAAGACGATTAAATGATGAAATATTTTAAACATATAAAACAGTATATGCATACGTTAAAACACTGACGCACAACTATGGATTTAGCAGAGCAATGATAAATTTTAATTAGAAAATTCTAGTTCATTAAATCTGAAAACCGGATCTTTTTTGTCTTCTGTCTAGGAATATCACCTGTTTAAGGTCGAACATCAAATATTCTCCTCCTGTATATGACTGGATTCTATTCCAGGATATGGGATCACGTGATTAAAATGCACAGATACAGATACCAAAAAACACAGAGGTAAAAGTCGTATTTTTGTTGCTTGGCGTTTTTTTTTATTTCTTTCAGACATGTCCCAGTCTGGAGCTATTTGTATGCTGTTTCTGACGATATATCTCTTTTTGGCTAAAACTTTCTACTTCGTTCAAACACTTCAGAAATGAACATTATAATCATCGCCCCTACACTATTTGAGGTGTTTGGACTAAGTAGGACGTTTAAGATTAAAGAGATATACCCAAAGAAACAGCATAAAACAGCTCCAGACTTGGATTTATCTGAAAAAACAAACGCCAAGCAATAAATAAACAAGAGGACCAACTGGTCCTGCGCTTACCTGAAAAAATGTAGCTCACTGCATTTAAACAATAAGAAGACAAGTTTTTCTAATTATAGCACTAAGTGACCCCTGGGGTGAGGCCAATTTGACCCTGGTGCCATGATTTGAATATCGTTCGTAATCGTCTAGTATACAATGATGCACACACTCTGGTGACCTATAACACACGTGTTTTAGCTTAGTGTATTTCGGTATCAGTACATCTGCATCCGTGTATGGCATCCAAATTCTATCATTACATAATCACGTGATCCCATACCCTGAATTATTCGCAAGGGTTCAGTGGTACAATGTGCCAAATGATATGTATCAAAAGAAGGTATGTACCTTTTAACTAAGGGTTCGACAATGCGTAGCATGGCAGACCCAATGTCATAGGTATCACTTTGTCCGGCGTCGTCGTCGGTGTCGTCGTCGTCACATCATCGTTTTTGCTCAATAACTCAACGATGCAATGGCCTAGGATACTGAAACGTGGTAGGATGGTTGGTCATGAAAAGAACCTTATTGATTTTGGGGTCAGTAGGTCAAAGGTCAAGGTCATGGCGAACTTTTTTTGGAAATAGTGATAAAACGAAAAAGGAGAAACATGCCACAGCAGGCGACACACGTGTTCAGAGCAACACCTTTGTAGCTGTGCATCTTAGGCTAACTGCTGCTTTAAAGCAAAACGGCATCATAGGCTCAACACTATAGTGACCTTTGGGTGTTACGTCGGCGCCTACAAGGCAAGCCTAGAAAAAAGCAACAATTCGTGTATCGTAAATCTGTATTTCCGTTTAAAACAACCAAACAAAGTTCTGTAACTGACTGATGAAAAGTGGTATGGCGGCATAAAACTGCCACCACTTAATTATTAGGTTTCATGAAAACTATCACGAAAACAATTTCGGTTTTCGCGAAAAGTAAAAAAAAAAATCATGAAAACAGATAAATATTTCATGAATGCAAGATAAATATCTTGAAATGAAAATTTGCTAGTTACTGCTTCAAACTGCCACAACATAACAGTTAAAGTTTTCATGATACCAAATAACTTTTCATGAAAGGGTTAGGGTTAGGGTTAACCTTAACCCTAATTATCTGGTTTCGTGATATTTTAATTATTTTCGCGAAACTTTTCACGAATTTTTTCGTAAAGTCGTGTCAGTTCAAAGCACTAACTGGCATAATTTCGTGTTAAGATATTTAAGTGATAATTTTCTGTTTTCATGAAATCCTCCATTATTAACGTAAAAACCTTAATTATTTTCATGAAAGTTTTCACGAAACCTGATAGTTAAGATGTGGCAGTTTTATGCCACCATAGAAAAGCATTTAAAATAACTTTGAAACAAACTAAACCTTGCATTGAAACAAACTGAAACAACCTTCCATTACATGTAAGAAATTCTGAATCTAGAGGAATCTTCCAGAAAAGTCTCAAAATATTCTATTTCAGGAAATTTGAATAATAATTTTGAGACATCCTTTTAGTGAACTGCAGTGAACATGTAAGAACAGAATTTAATATACTGCTGTATGATGGGTGAATAATGTATGCTTAGAAGTGTTGGTGTCTGTTTGGTGTATGATTAGTGTATCAGAAATAAATTTTCATAATATTGTTCCTTTATATAATGAAACTTTTTTATGAATGCAAATTTGTATTCAGTTGCTTTAAGTTGATAATAAGGTTAAAATTGTATGTCTAAAATGTTTGGCTTGTAATTCTACAGTTTAATGTCTTTCAAATAACGTCTATGAGTACTTGATAATGTTTCTTTGTACATGTGACTTTTTCAATCCATCTGTGTATATATTTTAGCACTGTATTTTGTTTCAATATACAACGTCATTGAATAAATGGTTAAGTACACATCTGTACATCATTTACTTTACTTCAGAACTTCAGGCATTGAAAAAAAATTCGTGTATCGTAAATCTGTATTCCCTTAAAAATCAACCAAACAACGTTCTCAAACTGATAGATTAAAAGCATTTAAAATAACTTTGAAACAAACTAAACACAATGAAATAAACTTTAACAAGACTATCGTTAAAGCCGATACAAAAAGAATACGGCTGTACAACATTTAATATTTACTGGAGTGCACTTTGAAATATTCACAGTGAAGTGCACTTTGAAGTAGTTACAGAAGAGTGCACATTAAAATACATTTGGTAGTCACCGTTTCATTTCAACATGAAACTTCGTGCCCAGCTATATTTTACACGTTTGTTGTTTGATTTTAATCTACATTTTTAAGTTTTTACTGGAGGTTCGTAACATTCTAGAAAGTTATGCCAGCATTTTTGCTCTTTTGTTGAGACAGGAATTTTCATATGGTTAAGATTTCTGATCTATTGCACATGCGGACCTGAATATCGTTAAAATTTATAAGTCTTATTTAACAAACTCGAAAAGTCGGTGAAAACCGTCCTTCTTTTGCACTGTTGTCTTCAATTTGTTTTTTTTATCAGCTGGGTTTGTGGCTCCGCTGTGATACTTTGTATCACAGTTTTTCTTGTTTCTTTTAGATTTTAATCAAATAATATCCTAGGTATCTTGTAAGATCAACTAACAAGTGTAGACAGGTAATGTGGAGTTAATAAGGTATCCTAAACAGTTCTCAACATTGCCGGTTTTCGGCCTATGTTATATTTTTTAAAAATATTTTCGGTTCAACGCATGATAAAATTGTCTGTCTTTTTTACATAAAACAACCACATACTAGTATATAGGTTACAAAACCCATTAGACGATTTCAAACTATACATAACTAACACGTTGCAGTATTGACTTTTGCCTTTCAACCAGAACACTAAAATTCTTTGTAAAATGCCATAAAGAATAGATGTCATGAGATTAAACAAATTCAACATATAAACATATCTTTTCCATGCAATGAACAAAGCAGAATCACTTGTCATATCCAAAAAATATTCTTCTATCTTGTAACAAACAAATTTACCACTTCCAAATGTACAAATGCATCATGTAAACAAATGGTAGTCATACAGTACATGTAAACCATATGTTTACCAAAAATGCATATATACCATCCAATACACATATTTTATATATGTATCCCATACAATACAGCTTGACCATGCTGAACTTAAGTCACCAGTAATCTTGTACCACGTATATCTGGATACACTATTCCAGTGTAACAAACCAAGTCCACTTGAATAAGGCAAATAATCTTTCATCTAACTGTATAAATCCGACATGCAAAGAAAACGCTTCATACTTTCAGAAAGCCACATGATTCCTTAAGACAACGAATCATGATTTCTCTTAGTTTCTCTGCATCCAATCCACAGCTCCAAACTGCAGGTCGACACATTTGGCAAGCGTCCCTGTTCGGTGAAGAACTTATTTCATTTTTTTTTGAAATCCTAGGTATGGTATAATGTCTGATCCTGTGATGAAAGACAATAATTTACCAAATGTGGCAGGTACCAATTTGTCTGAAAAAAAGAAAATGATATGAACATACTCTGTTCATTTTTAATGAATCAAATGTGCAAAGGAAAATGTAACATTATTAAATGTTACTTTGATATGGACGTGCGTCAGGATTTTTCAAAAAGCACCCCATTCTAAATCTTTCTTTGGAAAACATATCCCTTCACATATTTGTTACAAAGACATCGGAAACACGTCCTATTCAGATATTGTCGGGCAGAGCTTTTTTTTCTTTATATTGTAGCGACCTGTATAAGGTGTCTTCCCCTCAGAATATTTCTTTAAAATCATGCTCTTTTCCCCTAAAATTGACTTTTACCCTAGGCTTCTTGTTCCCTAGCTCTAAACTTTGTTCCAAAATATGTCTAATTTCACACTGTTTTTTCCTAAAATGAACAGTCGGGGCCCATACCCCTCAAAGTGAGAAAAAACCCTGTCTGGGGTTGAAATAAAGAATGTTTACTGGCAATTTGCTAGTTGATTTTGAAAATTGCCAGTTGAAAATGCTGCAACAAGCAATATTTTGCTAGTACAAAATTCGACGGAATTGACACTGATCTTTTACGTACAGACGAATTGAGACATCACTTTTTTAACAATGTTGGTTTTCATTGTTCTTGAAATGTAAAATCATGCAAAAGTGCTGCAAAGAACTTTGAATTCAATGTGAAAATTTAAAATTTCTAGTTAAAATACTATTTTGCTACTTGGAAAACTTACCACTTGCAATTTTCACTAGTTGCAAAATAAGTTTATTTCAACCCCTGATTGTTTACAAAGTGAAACAGAAAACAAACTCCAGTCCTAATTTACATATCATTTCTTTGCAACAAGACCCTTTCATATATTTGAAGCCTGAAAATAGACCCCATTCATTTATTTTTCCGTGACAATGCATCCCATTTATATACATGTATTTTAAATTGGAAAAGTGACCGAAATATTTATATTTTCACAGTGAAAATACAACCTATTCAAATATTGGCAGCACTGAAAAACAGGGTCTATCCAGACGCAAGTTCGTATATTTCATCACAGATTTATACAGATTCGGTGATGTCATATAGAGCAGCCCCCCCCCCCCGCCCCTACCCCCTCGAGGACAACAGCACTGCATATTAACTAATTACACACATCTGATGATGCAAACTACCTAGATAAGTATATTGCACACATGATCACAATTTGGAGAAAAATATTGACAACAAACTGAACGGAAGTTTGAGACTTTGTACAGATCTGACATGCATGTACTCAAACTAGGTCATGTCACGTGTAAACAAATAAAATGCGCCCAAACAAAATATTTACTGCATAAAGCTTCTACTACATGTGTAATATACTTAGCCAGGTTGTCCGAGTGTTTAACCGCAATGATAATAGCGTCGTGCAAAAAAAGAGCAATTTCTTTTGTGTTTGACACTGTCAATGACAGTTCTACTTTCACTTTCGAAATCGGTTTTCCTAAGCACAATGAATATTTCATTTTCCTGCTCCGAATTTGGCGTTCGGGTTCATCTCAAACTATTATGATCTACCTTAATACTAAGCACAATTTAACAGCTTAATCCATTAGTTTGCCAATGGATCAAACAAAGTATACATAAATATCACACTAACGTGTCTCGTCTTCAGACGCCATCTCTCTTGTTGTTGTGGTTTACGCATGTCCAACCGGAAGACAAAAGTGCGATATAAAAACATCGTGTTTTCGCGCTTTCGCCTTCGCGGTTGAGAGGGCGAAAACGCGAAAACACGATAAGAGATCGTGAAAACACGATGCTAAAAATATCGCGTTTTCGCGCCATTGATATCGCGTTTTCTCGTTTTCGCCCTACTGACTGCGGAGGCGAAAACGCGAAAACACGATA
The DNA here is from genome assembly GCF_026914265.1 of Mya arenaria. Taxonomy (NCBI): domain Eukaryota; kingdom Metazoa; phylum Mollusca; class Bivalvia; order Myida; family Myidae; genus Mya; species Mya arenaria. The sequence continues at coordinate 69,907,707 of NC_069132.1, read as the reverse complement.
TTAATAGCGCGATAACGCGATATTTTTCGCATCGTGTTTTCGCGATCTCTTATCGTGTTTTCGCTTTATCCCATCGTGTTTTCGCGTCAAGGTATCGTGTTTTCGCGATTTCGCCCTTAGGACGACAGCGCGAAACCGCGCTGGACCTAACGGAACACCGTACCTATGAATTAGACCAGATTCATTTGTTTTATTTGATAGTTCGTTATATTTAATAAACAGACAATGCTTATTTTACGGAAGTCATTACCGCAACAAGATTGTTAACAAATTGTATTTTTTTTTAAACAATCATCTATGCTAGTGCTATTAGGTTTATCATTACTAATGTCATTTTCCTTGTTTAACAAGAATACTTAATTGTAACGTGAGCGATCGAATTGTTTGCAATATAATTATCAAAAAACAGCATCGTTGTGGTAATGACATACTGTTTCGGTAATGACAGGTAAGTGGCATAATTTTTAATTAGAAATCTTTGTGGCAATAAACATGAGATTATGGGAAGATTTAAACTTGTGTTCACGTTTTTATTTTGCATAAAATTTGAACGTTAAAGAACAAAAAAATAACAAATAAACAATGCTCAACTTCCCATTTCAATAACGATTTCACACAACATATGTATATACAATTAAACTCATGTCTTAATATAATGGGATTTATCAATGTAGGTAGACGCAGCATTCTCTTGGCATTAATGTAAGTCTGTGACATTGACGATTTAAACACATTAACTCTGAACACAAACGATTAAATGCCATGAACTGTTTAAAACCAAAAATAACCGCTTCTATGTGAGCGGGAAACTCGTATTCAAAACTACATTGTACGTATAACATATACATGTATTAAAGTTCCATCTTTTTCACTATTGCTTCCCAAACAGTCTTGTCAATAGCACGGTGCCTTGTGGTTACAAGGCTTGGTTCATTATTGAGCAAGGTGACCACTTTAACTCCCTCATACCAAATAACATCTGGGGTAAGAGGCCAAAAAAATATGTTGTCACCAATACAATGCATGGCGGAAACTTCAATATTGTTGTCATCGACATCGACGATTTTCCCTGGATATGGACGGCCGTCATAATCCACAACACAAAAACGGTCGATGAGAGATTCGTCCAAAGACACAGGAACGACCAGCACACTATCCTGTTTATAAATGATTGAAAATTTAAGTTATTCAATGAAAATAATATAAATCTTATATCTATACCCTTAATGTATGCCATTATCAAATGCGCATTAATTGGTGGTGATAGGTTTTCAATAAAAATTATATTGAATTTTTATTAAACATGTAGTGTACTGGGTATGCTCTTTTAAGTACCGGACTCGCGAGAATATATGTATGTGAACTTCATATTGATAAGGTACCTTATTCGACACTGACTCCGGAAGCATGGACACTGTTGTACCCTCTGTCATTGAACTTTCATGCATCTGCAAGGTAGTAACTGTACCATATACATTTAGCTTGATAATTTTACTAACAAGGTATTATTAGCACAATTTCATGACAGACCAACATTTGCATCTTTAAACAATACATGTTTTTTAAATAAGTAGTCGCTGTATAAAGTTAACAAAGATATTTTTGTGATTACATTGACATCAAATCTTGTAGTGACAGGATCGTAACAGGACAATTCTCTGAACAGAAACAGCTCAGGACCCTGGATGATACAACTCCTTTCTCTTTGCAAGTAATCTGTAAACATGCATGCTCGTGTTTTTATAATAATATGTTATTTTAAACTAACTTGTAGGCAAATTTTAACATGCGATAAAATCATAATATGATTGTGTTATATTTTATCATTTATATTTTACAAATATATTATAAAGACCTAGAAATACATAAAAGTGTATATGCATGAATGTAAGTTAAGTACTTAAAATATCAAATATTAAATCATAGTTTTAATACGTGGTGTAGCTTCATAGTTTGTGGAACTGGGCTGACAGCTAACGGAATGGTTTGCTCTTGTAATATTACATCGTTTTCTTTCACTTCGACTGCAAGAATGGTACTTTTTTGCAGCTGTAATCCTATAATACAGACAAATACATTGTAGTAAACGCAATAACTGTGCATACAATGCATATATCTTAAGACTTAAGAATAATATGATTATTATTCATCTTAGCACAATATTTAACTGAAACGTCAAGTAATTGAAAAGAAGATTTAAAGTAATACATTAAATAATTCTTACCCATTAACAATAAGGTTTTTAAATCATAGTTATTTTTCAATTCATTTTGTTCATAATAATTAATATTCGTTTTAGTTAATGTTTACTACAATAGTAATTGTATTGGTATGGATATATAATTATATGTGAATTAGAATAAATTGTCATTAAAAGTGAAAATTTAAATTAAAGAACTTAATGGACGTCTTAATGACAGT